>NC_052633.1:51133117-51447423 GCF_016161935.1 Mauremys reevesii | reverse complement strand
GATCAGCTTTTATGATTTTAAAATCACATAACAATCTGATGTTAGCTCTGAACTGTGACAGATATGGCAATTTTTTGCAATATCTTTGGGAGATCTTACTGTATTAAGTTTATGTATCATTGTGGGCCAGGAATTGTATGTAATTCTGCGGGAGAGGAAAACCATTGTTCCTCCAAGAACTAAGAACAGTGTAGGATATTAGGCACATTCACTCAGAGAATGTACTCCAGAGAAGTACAAACACCTGGAGAGGTTTGCATATTCTAGTTCAAACTGAATTCTCCAGAGATCAAAAGACAAGAAAGGTCTTCTGAATAAATAGCCTGAGTTTACATTGACTCAGGGTCGTCTTTGTCATCCAGCAAATGGACAGGACCTTTTATCCCAGGGGGCCTCAGTCCTTACTGGTAAGAGCTGGATGGGCTTTGCCTACTGAGGCCCCATAAGACCAATGGGTGATCTCTTGTAAGCTTTTAGCATGAATATAGGAACTTTTGCTGTTTTTATGTTTTCTCTGTAATGCTTACACCTTTAGAATAAATACACTTCCTTATAAAGAGCTGCATGATAACTGGCAATTATGTTGTTCATAGCCTTCAAAGAATAAGCAAAGCACAAAGCAGTCTGGTTTGTTGGGAGCATCACAGTGTAGGCCAGGAACTGTGCAGCCTGAAAAACTCCCAGTCAGGAGGGAGAGAGACACCGGTCTCCACCTAAGTGAGGTGGTGGCTGAGGATCTAGGAGCCTTTGGTGGACCATGGAGAGGAAAGCAAGGCGCAATTGCCCTGAACTGTGACATGGGCAATGCAGGAAATTTGAAGACAATGACAAACAGAGAGATCTGTTATAATTCTACATGTTGAAACAAGAGCCCAGTGATCAATTATGGAAACATGGAATGGAAAACAAACCCATAAAATGACATATGGGATACATGCAGATATGAAAAATTAATAATGGACTAAACATACGTGCATTTCTTTTGTTGAAACTTGTTTTTTTTCACATAAAATCAGTTTCATAGTGTTAAATGTTTCAAAGAAGAAGCTAAATAAAAATATAATTATGACTTTGACAATTTAAGACATACTCATGGAAAGAGGGGGAAAATCCACCTTTGGTTTTATTACAGTGCCCGGCTCCCTTCTATAGAAATTGCTTAGCACTATCATTTGATTGACTGGATAAGTGTCAGTTTCTAGACAGGTTTCACAGCCTTTGTCTATTACTTATTATATTCTCCTATACCTTAAGTCTCAGTGAAAAGGTATTGTCTGAGAACAGAGATTTTAGGATAATATAGAGTTTTGTCTTACTATATATAGCACAGTGCACACTGAAAGTATCACAAAGCACTTTACGGTAATGCGTTAGATATGGGGGGCCAGATCCTCAGTCGATATAAACTGATGTAGTTGCCAGGATTCCAGTGACTGGTTTGAAAGACGTATCAGTGGTTATACACTTGGCAGTAGCTCAAACACATCATTGACACTAAATTTGTTTTATTACTGGTTGCTATGGTAAAGATTTGCACCCGTGTAGCAACTTTATCTTGTGAACCCCGAACTGTTTAAGTCTTTCAGCACCTTGTGAATTAGGCAAATATTATTATCCCCATTCAAGGAAACTCAAGGAAACTGCTCAATCCTGCAAGCTCTTAAGCACCCCTGTGAGGTGTTGAGCACTTGCAATTCCCGCTATGTCAGTGAGACATGCTCAACTCCCTGCAGGAGGCAGCCCTAAGGAACTTGCCCAATGTCAAAAAGAATTGCTATAGGACTTATCCACACTGGCCCTGATCCAGTGAAGCACTTGCTTAAAGTTAAGCACTGGAATACTCCCACTGACTTAAGTGTCTGCCTGGGTCAGGGCCAGAGTGCTAAGCACCTTGCAGGAATGAGCCCTTAGAGCCCAGTGCTTAAAAAGAGTTGTGCATGTGTTTAACTTTAACACAAGTGGTTCCATTAATCCAGTAAGACTATTTATGTGCTTAAAGATAAGCATGTGCTCAAGTCTTTGCAGAGCTTGAAATGCATAAACAGACGCATAGAGAAACGGATCTGCACAAACAGATACAGATATGGCATAATACTATTTTGCATTTAGTATATTGCATCCCAAGCGTCTCAGTGCTTTTTTCAAACATTAATTAATTTGAGCATATAGCACACTTGTGAAAGGCTGCTATCACCAGACACATATTTTTGGAAAAAATGTAAACTGATGCATAAAGGTCCTGGGCTGGCTACCAGTTTCTTGCTTTAATATTAGATCACGTTCTCTCCTCCTTGACCATTAGAGTCCTTTATGATTTGCCTTTTATAACCAAACATTTTTCCATAAATGTCTTTTTTTTCTTAGCTCTGGGGGACAAAGGCATGGTGGGGGGCACATGGGGTCATGTGCCCCCACTGAGTTTTTGGTTGCACCCCCCAAACCAGACAGGCTGGGTGGCCCACTGAGGTTAGTCAGGGTGTGGGGGTGGCTCTCCCTCCCCAAGCCCCACGACATAGCTGGCCCAAGCCACCTAGTGTCGCTGCTCACCCTCCCAAATGTCCCTCCGCACCTTCCTGGTTGTGGGAGTACGCCCCACAGTTTGAAAACCTCTGAGGGGTGGTTATGTCCCTGCCCTGAACCTTTCAATTATGCCCCTTACGAATAGTTATGTGTCACCTCTGCTGGAAGGGAGTGTGGTCTAGTAGTTAAAGACAGAACAGCCAAGCACATGAATTGGGCACTTTTATTCTGAAAAGTAGTGTGAGACTTGCAAGAGTAGAGACCTTGTTTCTAATCCCACCTCTTGCTGAAGTGACTTTGCGCAACCCCTCAGTTAATTTATTTGTAAAATGGGTGAAGTTGATTTGAAAACAAAGATACAAAGTGATTTGAAAACAATGACACCAAGCTGTTCATCAGAGTACCCTACGTTAGGTACAAGCAATAAATGGACACTTTCTGGAAACAGCTCTAGCTACATCATGTCACCACAAAACATCCCCAGCAAATTTTCAATGTAGAAAGAAAAATTTCCCTTCATTTAAACGATTACAAAGAATAGATGAGGCTGACAACTGGCTTAACACATTGTAGAATAATATGAAATATGGGGCTAATAACGGAACAGCAGCTCATTCTCAAATACATCCTCACAAGCATGACACTCTGATCCCCCCTCCAAATGGAAAGGTAAGTAGTTAATAGCTTTCAGACAACATTTTTATGTTTGGTTTTGTTGCTTAGAAAAGGCCTATCAATTATAATATTTTAGTTCTTCACAATCCACAAATCTCACCTCCAACGTTACAATGATTAATGACAGTGTCTGCCTGGTGTATCTGTGAGAAATAACTTCACTTATCTAGGGCGTCTATTCTGACAAAAGATTAGTGGCAGTGCCTAGCCCATCCTACCAGAGACTGGAGATAAAAATGGTGTTTGAGACCATCCAGAGATGCTTTAATAGCTAAAATCCAAGTCCAATGCACTCCATGACGGTATTTTGGTCTGCAGAAAGTTGCCAGGGATTTTAAAAGCAACCTTCAAATTCACATATGTAGCTGTATTCCTTTTACCCACATCAGGGTCGAAGGGCTCAGCACCTCCATAGAGTCTGATCCTGCAACATCAACTACAGTGTGGACAGGACTGGGACTTCTGTGACCCCAGCTCCCTTGGTCTATAGTGTAGAATGGGGGGAGTTCAACATCTTAACAGAATCTGGACCCTTCTTGAGTAAAGCCAACGGGTTTGAAAGCTAACACCATAACCCTTGGTGCATTAATGGTCACTAAAGGGACACTGTTGATTTGAAATGGACAGATTTATCTGAAAATGTTGTACCTACTTGTTTGAGAATAAAAGGAGTTAGCAGAAAAAAAAGGTTTTTTTCATTAGTTTACTTTGCATACTTGACTTCACGTTGTATACACAATGAAACGATGTAACTGCGGCCACGTAGCCTCTGCATCATGAAGAAGCTCTTGAACACAACTTTTGTTGTTATTGTTGGTAGTCAATTAACAAAGAGAGAACTAATTTAAAAGCATCTTAAAAACATCAATGAGGAGAAAGAAAACCCTTATAAAAATTTTAAGGAATTAAAGAAAAACCAGATCAGGACATACTGTTTAAAGGGCTTGTATCAGAAAATGGATTTGTCTTTAAATTAGTCAATTTAAAAAGAAATAAACTTGACAATTGACAGACACTTTTAGTGCCATTTCCTCTGCCAAACATTATTACAGAAAAAGTAAATGAACTACTTAGATTTGAGGCCTGATCCTGCATTTCCTGACCATTCACACAGTCTGCCAAATGATTCCTGCCATCATGGCACATGATGTGATAAACTCATTAATCACTGACGTTTTAAACTGAAAATAGGATTTATTTATTTATTTGCGTATTTATTTGTAGGTGGGGAGGAGAATAAAAGGAACACAGGGTTGAGCTTTGTCTTGAACTGGACTGATACATTGTCTCATTTTTCAGTATATTTAGTTTTTATTCCTAAAAATATAATTTCATGTTTGTACAGTGCCTGACACAGTATGACTCAGGCCTCTAGGTACTACCATGATACATTCAATATATATATAAAAAATCACTTTATTTTTTTGTATACAGAGTAATTCTCACTAATAGTAATGAGAATTGCATATGCATGTTGAGTGAAGATTATACTTCATGGACTTTAGGAAAATGGCACTATGACATAATTAGTTAAGAAAAATGAACACTGAAAGAACATTTTCTCTACAAGTATAGCCATGATAAAGCAATAAAATCTTCAAGAAAATGTGTAAAATGTTGTGTGGAATCAATCTAGTATTGCTCTCCCAGTGCAATACTGGCTTACTACTTCATTATGCTATTTAATACTTTGAAAAAAATATGGTAAACGCATGAGTGTGCTTTTAAAAATCACAAAACTATATTAAGAAAAGTATAGATGATGAAATAAAAAGTTATTTTTTACAAGCTGTATCTAAATGTTCAGGCTACCTGCTAGATAGATCAACACACTGAAATAGTTCCTAAGTGATTTTTAACTTATTGTCATAGTGTCTAGGAGTCTCAGCCATGGATCAGGACTCCATATCATATTAAAAGGATGGACGCTCAGAGTGGTTTGTAATTAATAGAGGATGGGAAAGTGTTTACAGCAAGTGTAAATATTCTCAGTTGTTAGTTAGTGATGAGGTCTGGTATAAGTGATGAAGATGTAGTGAGCTAGAGCTCTGATTTACATCAGTAGTTTGCATCCTTTCCAAGATCTCTGCTTGCTTCCCTACTTCAACCCCTCCCTGTCACTAGTCTGTCTTTTAACTTAAGTACTTTGTATGGACTAGGACCAGAGTGTACAGCATCTTGCAAGATCAAGGTCTTAGGCAGGGTCGGTTCTTCCATTAGGCGACCCTAGGCGATCGCCTAGGGCGCCAGGATTCGGGGGGCGGCATTTTGCGCGCTCCCCACGGGGCGCGCGGGAGCTTCGGGTTCCGCTCTCGTCGTGCCGCTGAAGAAGGACCTCCGCCGACGTGCCGCAGAAAACAGCGGCAAGCAATTGAGCTACCGCCATCGTTTCGGCAATGACTGCCGCTGTCGCCTGCGGCATTTTGGCGGAGGGTCCTTCTTTGGCGGTGCGACAGGAGCAGAACTGGAAGCTCCTGCGCGCTCCCCACGAATTCTGCCTAGGGCGCCAGAAACCCTGGCGCCGCTCTTGGTCTTAGGCCCCTACTGTGTAGCCACCTTCAAGCCCACCTTGTTTAGTTGGAACTGCTTCACTCTTCTCATGCCCAAACAACAGCTCTTTGAGTCACTCATTCTCTTCTGAAAATAAAATTCTTTTTCGAAGCCTCTCAGTGTTGAGCTCTCCAAAGACCATTTCACATTTGAACTTGCATTCCATTGTACTGGATACAGCTGTTGCAGATAGTAAGGTTCTTGGGATTAGAGCTGTGTCTTCAAGTGCACCAGGCACACTGATCACTAATGACTCTCTCAAAATAACTTCATTTTGCTAAAATGAATGATTTGCTTTCTTATTGATTTTGTGTGCAATGTTCAATGGGACTATGACTAATGTGTTTTTAGAGAGGGGGTGGCAGTGGCTGACTCTACTTGTTTTTTGGTTGGAAATGAGATTTCAAAAAGTCTCCTGCAATTGGTATCAAAATGTGTTTGCCCTAAATCTATTCAAGAGCTCCTCATTTTAGAGTGTGTCTTGTCAATATCACAATACGGTTGAGTGTTGTCTTTTCTTGATATAACGTGCCAAGCAAGTCAGAAGAGGCGTTGTATGAATAGCAGCCTAGGCATGCCAAGTGATGATATCTGCTCATCCATCATTCCATTTAGACAAATGAGAGATTACAGAGTTATAAGAAATGGCGGCAGCAGCAGCACAATGCCTTTTGCACAAAATAAATTACCAGTTTCCTCTGATCTTTCTGACAAGTAAATTACCAGAGAAAATAGCACTGATGGAAACACAATGACAAAAATGCAGCAACTCAGCCCCCCCAAAGAAGTGTAAGCCCTTTGAATAGAACTATTTCCTTTAAAAATACATTGTTTTATTTTAGCTGGTGGATATACTTTTCATTTTACCTTTTGCAACCTTCTGACAATTTATTTTTTGGCTTGAAATGTAAAATATCGAGAGGTAGCAAAAAAGAAAAAAAAAGAAAGTTGCAAGCATGAGAAAACAATACTACTTTGTATTCAATCCGGCAAACACTTACACTCCTGCTTTACATCAGGTTTGTGAGTAGTCTCACTGAAGTCACTTACATGCTAAGAATTAATCACTAGTAAGTTAATTTCGCAATGCCTAAAAAATTCAAAGCAGATTTAAACATTTTTTTAAAAAGTTTTAGCGAACAGAGTTCCAGTCAAATCTGCTGCCATTGCCAGCTTCTTTACTTTAGGAGAGAAGGTTTTGGAGGTGTATGAAACAACAAATATACGTCCAAGCAAATCCAAAAGAGTTACTACAATGAGTGAGCGAAAGATACTGACAGTAACATCTGGTGGATACTCCACCACTAGAGCTTAAATTAAGTTCTGTGCTTAACTATTGGCTAACTTTTCTGTGCACTAAAACTAAAAGGACTGTATGGGTTGGAAGCAAAGCTGGGTGAAAACAGCAAGCCATTTTTTTCCATGTACATTTGAATGCATTATTTTCTGTATTTGCACCCCATTCATGGTTACGTTTGCAACTTGATTCTAAGAGATCTGCTTATCCAATCACAGAACAAAATCATGCATATGACTTACGCGTCCAATTTAAACAGCTCTAATTAAAAATACTGAATATCCTCAATGAGTTCCTCATGAGCAAATACAAACTAAGAATTATTTATAGTAATTATTGGGTGAGTATTTCAACTAGCAAATACATTTGAGAAAATCACAATCTGTTCTCAGATAACTCATAAAAGAGAAAGGACACAATATTTGTTAAATAAGTTATGAATAAATTCACCCCGCTTCATTTAAAAGGAATATTTTAGAGTGCCATCTGGAACTTCTCAGAAATGAGATGCACACTCACAAGGGTAATTTGAGCCCTGGCTGGGAAAGAGTCCTTGGATTGGTTACATTTTGAAATGCTTTTGGCTTAAGTTTTGGGACTGATTAAAGAAAACCCACTATTTTACACGTGGTAGAATTTGTATGTACCTGGATTTGAGTTGTGATGTGGAAAGAGAGAAAAAGTTTCAAGGGGAAAAAACCACACATACACAAAACAGACAAACAATACTTTTTATGGTTGAGGGAGCAGAAGCAAACCTGCCAAACATGATATTGTTTTTAACACAATAATTCTCTTTTGGGAGAATCAGGGAAGAAGGTTCACGGCAAGAAAACAAGACTAGGTCAAATCCGGACATCTGAAAACTTTGAGTCAGAGATGTATCCACTGTTGTCTCTCATCTTAGACTGTAAGCTTGTTAGGGCAGAGACTATTTTTTGTATGTGTTTGCACAGAGCCTAGCAAATAGGACTGGGGCCTCTAAAGGTTACTGTAATGCACATAAATAATAATGTTTAAATAACCTACACCCTGAGTTCTCTTTGCTTTAATTGGGCTTTGTGTATACACAGGGGTCTGCCTCTCTGCACAGAGCTCATTGCACAACCAAGGCCCTAATAGGTTCCAGGCTTGACAAAGCCTGACTGGGATGATTTAGTTGGGAATTGGTCCTGCTTTGAGCAGGGGGTTGGACTAAATGACCTCCTGAGGTCCCTTCCAACCCTGATATTCTATGATTCTATGATAGTACAGAACACACTAGAAATGCCACAGCTGGTTTGTGGTACAGTAGATAACCTCTAGTGTGTTGTATTTTATGTTATCTTCTACTTCTCTCTTTGGTGTATTTCCTTTATAAACCACTGAATTACAACTTTTCCTTCCTTGTTAGAGTTTCTGTTGGAAGATTCACCTTCCCCCCCCCCCATATATTTGCAGAGTACAAACTACAACTGGATCCACATAAGCAGACTTTGAATATATATATTGAATATATATATATATGTTCAATCACTTGGTGGAAACAATGTCTACTCAAAGTTGTGTGGCTATATAATTATGCTAATTACAAGGGAACAAATCCCAACCGGGTTTTTAAATCAGAGCTGCACAAGAGAATTGGGAGAACAGAGAAATATGACAAAGAAACAAAAATCAAGCTGCTCAAACGCTCAGTTTTCCATGTTGAAGCTGTATGTGGGAGTTATAGCATTAATGCTGCTAAATAGTAATAGTGTAGTTTTTCCTCTAGCAAAATGTAAACATAATTATACAACTATGGCAGAAGGAAAACACTTGTCAATTTCCAGAGTGGAATCATCAGATTTTTCTTGCCAAAAATATAAAGTACTGTAGCACTCACAAGTGATGTTAAGCACTGTAGTATTTTTTTTTCAGTATAAATGTATCCTCTTTGGGGGGATTAAGTGTTGTTTTACAAAAAAAACCAACCCCTGGGTAATGTGTCAGAGCTCCGTATTTACCCACATTATTTTTTTTTAAATCTGGACTCTGCTCCCAGGTCATCTCCGGGAAATAGGAAGTGATTTTTCCCCAGCTAAAAAGAAATGATCCCTGTGTGACTATAAAGGTCAGGGATCAATAAAGGTCTCACCACATAGATTATCACCAAGTTCTGAATGATCAGGTGTTCGCACCACCAACTAGCACCTTTATGGTACTCTCATAAAACAGGCATGGAATGAATTGGGATAGAGACTGAAAACCCACTAGAACAGGATTAAGGCTGATGGGCAGAAGCTCACATTGCCACTGTGACTGCAGTAGCTAAATAAAGGAATTTATACCCCCGGCCTGACAATCCAGCATTTTGTATAAGCGCTAAGCTAACATTTTTAAGGGAATTTTAAAAAAGCCTTCCTAATAATCAGATCTATATCTTTTATTTTTCTGATCTCTGGTTTGTTTGTTTGTGCCTCTACATTCGATACATTTCCCATTTAGAACAGGAGGACGTGTGGCACCTTAGAGACTAACACATTTATTTGAGCATAAGCTTCCGTGGGCTACAGCCCACTTCATCGGATGCATGTAGTGGACAATAATTAATTAATTTGCACATTGGACCCCATCAAATTAGGCTTGAATAAAGACTGGGAGTGGATGGGACATTACATTTCCCCATGCTTATTCCCCCCGCCCCCCCAAAGTTCCTCACATCTCCTTGTCAATTGCTGGAAATGGGGCCATTTTCATTACCAATACTAACAGTTCTTTTTCTCTCCTGCTGATAATAGCTCACCTTAACTGATCACTCTCCTTATAGTGTGTATGGTAACACCCATTGTTTCGTGTTCTCTGTGTATATACATCTTCCTACTGTATTTTCCACTGCATGCACCCGATGAAGTGGGCTGTAGCCCACGAACGCTTATGCTCAAATAAATGTGTTAGTCTCTAAGGTGCCACACGTCCTCCTGTTCTTTTTGCGGATAGAGACTAACACGGCTGCTACTCTGAAACCTGTCATTTCCCACTTAGGAACTCATCTTTTTCTTTTTTCTTTTTTTGTTTGCTTAAGTGTCCCTTTATTGCTGCTGAGATGTGTAATCTTCTGTACTGAACACCGCTACATTTTCTACAGCATTTTTTGCTGTGCTGAACTCATGCATGTTATAATGTAAATACAATGTTTATGCACATAGGAAAGAAAGTTTTAAAAGATCTTTGTTTACATATTGTTAGATTGTTCTTTTTTATCTTTGCTTACCTGTCAGTGAGAGAAAAACAAATTCCTTTCACAAACTTGAAATGCAGGGACTGACTCTCTCTTTACTGGTTTTACACTGGTTCAACTCTATTGATGTCAGTGGTGTTACTTTTGATTAAGTCTGGTGAGAGTTACTTCATGCAAAACTGAATAAAGAGAAAATTAAAAAATAAGAAATCTTTAAATCACCATTCAAACATCTTCCTTCCAGCTACAAGAGAGCACCTATGCTATGCTTTTTCTAGCCACTTATTCAGCCTGGAAGGTCTAACTTCACTATTGCTACCCTTGAAAGTGTTTAAGGTGGTCATTGTACATACCAAGTCAGTCTGTCATGATAATCAAGCACAGCAGTAGCCGTGTGGGTCTCAGGATATTAGAGAGACAAGGTGGGTGAGGTAATATATTTTATGCGACTACTTCTGTTGGTGAGAGAGACAAGCTTTCGGGGCACACAGAGCTCTTCTTCAGGTTGTCAAGAAGAGCTCTGTGTAGATGGAAAGCTTGTCTCTCTCACCAACGGCAGTTGGTCCAATAAAAGATTTTACCTCACCCACCTTGTCTCTCATGATAATCAAGTGACAAATAGGAGCTCTTCTTCATTTTAAAAGTGGTCTATGGATTTCCAGTCTCATTAATTGGGAAAAAAAATCAAGTGACCCTGGGGAATATTTCAGGCATTTTGACAGATCTGAGTTATATCCTGGTTAAGTCTTAATGACCTTTGCTATACTGGGCATCTTACTTTATGGGAGATTTATTCAGGGAAATAAGTAATTAGAATACCACCTTCTTTGATTTATGTTCTGTCCTTTTTGCAATGCACCACAGTATTGTGCGTTCCCTTCTTTACAATAGTCTTGCACTCATTTTGATGGATTTAAGAAGTTTCCTACAATAACGCCCGAATCTATTGCCTTATCAGTATGCTACAGCACCTTCCCAGGCCTTTCACACTCGGACTTTTAGAGCTTTTTGCACTGACTTATTATCCCATCTGTTTGTCTGCATCAGACCACATTTGTCACATTCCAACTCTTCAAGGCTAAGTCAGACATTTTAAGCATAGAATTTATAATAATCTTAACTTCCTACGAGCTGGCTGCATTGTCTCACAATTTAAGATGCCTTCTGAATTGATGCATATTAGAACCATCTGCAAACGGCTGGATATGGAACACATATCCCAACCTACTGTGAAAAGTCAGTTGTTGGATGAGCATTCATAAGAAGATTTAGGTGCTCTGCATGTTGTTCAAAAAAGTTGTACTATATTTCTTTCATTCACTGGCCTGCTATTTTATATTCTCCCACAAAGTGGGAAGGAAGAGAGAGAGAGGTTTTTGCTATTATTTCTTTAACACTTGGACAGTACTCAGATTGTATGGTGATGAGGGATATGAATGGATTTGTATCCCTAAAGGTTTTTGAAAGCACAATTGCTGCTTAAACCATGTAGAACAATAGTCACAAATAGAAATGGCAGAAGCACAAAACTCATGGCAGGAAAGAACTAATCATGGGTGAACCTCAAGGTTCAGTGGTTCAGGTGAGCTAAGCACCCAGAAGTTCAGATGTTTATCTAAACCTAACCCAAACTATTCCATGCTCTTTTTTTGTTCAAATAAGATGGAAATCTCACGAGAACAGACTTTTCTTATGAAATTTCTACAACTTCCATCTAGCGAGGCCAGAATTACTGCAAGATGGACTTAGTTGGTTTTTTATTTGTTTGTGATATTTTTGTCAGTTCTGCTTTCAATCACAGCTGGAATGAAGAAATTCAGAGGTGCCCTCAAATGACACAAATGCTGTCTGGATATTTCAAACCTCCATAAATGGTTCGTTCTGACTCTGGGAAATATGCTGGATTAGTTTGTATTTTATCCAAATTGCTGCCGGCATGCTAAATATGAATGTAAAGCCTGGAGCCTTCTTTGGGCCTGGGAATAGTGGATTTGAAAATAAAAAAGCTCAGGAACAGGATTTTAATAAGGTTACATTGTAACTTGCATTAAAGAATTGTGCAGAGGCGTATGGGGAAGTGAGAGCCCTTCTTGCATCCACCCCTGTGGAGGCTAGTTGGAATTTGGGTCTGAGTGGGCAGGACGTGGGTGGGGAACAATGAGGATTGGGCTAAGCCTTTGCTCCTGCTCCCCTTTCTTCTGCCCAAATACTGGCCAAAATTTCTGAGCACCAGCCAGGAAGGTAGTAATTGGCTCAAAGTATAGACCAGCAACAAATTGCTACCTCGTGGAGTAAAGGAGAATCAGAGAGGGAATTGTGCCTCCGAAACGTCCTTTTCCATCTGCAGTAGCTACATTTAGCTCAATATTCTGAGTATTTCTTATACGAAGCCTGAAAAATACCACAAACACAATGTTGAAGGCAAATATTGTGGGGTGCAGTAAAATTCCATTTCTGAATGGCACCCACTGTACTTCATGTAGAAATTCTAGACTGCTGCCACTTATGCACCATGCGTATCAGGAAAGTGTGACTTGCTCTTGGAAGTCCCCCTATTCCCTCCTGCACAAAGGGGAACACAGTGCAGGAGATAATCTGAGCCCGTATATTTTTTCTAAAAGGGATTGTTCTTTGATTATCACTGGCCAGCTGACTTTCAGAGAGGCACAGATATTAAGCAGAGGATAAAAAGCTTAGAAGGGGAAAAGGTAAAGGAGGAAGGAGCAGAAACAGTGAAGTAAGCCATTGCCTAAGATCCACTCTCTGGCATACCTCAGATGCTACAAACGTGTTTACAGAATGGTTCAAAACAAGATAGAAGTGATCATAACACAAGTTATTCTGGACTATCGACTTCCTGGAAAAAGGGAACCTTTCGATAAAGAGACACCGTCCCTTCCATATCTTCTAGTTCAGTGATTTTTAAACTGCTTAGGCTGCGTAACCTTTTCCAAATAATGTAGTCTGCCATGAACCCCCATCTGAGATAGGCAGGAGGTGATGCCGGGGAGGGAGGGGGTGGGCATACACGATCACATGCTCCACCCCAGATTTCTGCCTTCCATTTAGCAATAGCTTCTAGACATTTTCAAACGGTGGGGTGTGGGTGGTCCATTGAGGTGAGTCAGGGGGTGGAGCTGGCACTCCCTTTTTGAGCCCCGCTACGCTAGGCTGGCCCAAGCCACCTAATGTCACTGCTCGCCCCTTTGAATGTTCCTCTGCAGCTCCCCTATGGGTGTGCGCCCCACAATTTGAAAACCTTGGTACTAAATAAAATGCATTATCTGCCATTACAGGATTTTTCTCATGTGCCTCCTGATGAGAGCTTGTGTACCCATAAGGGTATGCGTACCCCAGTTTGAAAACAACTACTCTAGAAGCTCCCCCAGCCCCAAAACATGTTCTTCATAGGCCAACTCACTCACAGCCACATCCTGATCTCAGCCAGGCACTTTGAAAGCAAAGTCACTCTACCATCTGAGTTTACCAAATAAGAGAGTTAGAAGTAACTGTGTGACATTATTAATGGCATCAGGATCCAATTCCCTCACTGTCTCTTCCAACAGCCTCACATACACATTGAACTAGAAAGGATCCCAGGGGAACATCCTGTCCAGAGGGCAATGGAGGCAGGCGTGTAATTCACCAATACCACCCACTGAGATCTAACTAGAAGGAATGTGCGGAATCACTTAAAACAATCCTATTTACCTCAGCTAGAGTCTGCAGATGCATCCACAAAATCTCATGTTCAAAGGTCTCAAATGCTGCTGACAGTTCTAAAAGAATCAGCAAGGACACTCTTCTACTGAGGCAAAAAAAAAAGCCAGACTTTAGCCATTGAAACTATAGATGGGAAGATGGAAAATAGCCTTCCATATACTGTACAAACTATCTTTGATTGCCAGGAAATCAATAGATTCTGCAGTGCATTGTGGTGAAATCCAATACTCCAGCTCTTATCAAGCAAATGTGTGTGGTTATTTGTCTGTGTCGCTAATAAGGCATCCTTTGATCTTCATGTTCCTTTCTTGATAGAATTGTCAAGTGTAATACAAGAGATGTCTTGCCTACTGGATCTAATTGCAACGAAGAGTGAGTCACTAAAAAAGATTTTGTTAAAATATCTTAAATATAATAATTGAAATAATTAACAATCAAACAGAAAACTGACCTCTTGACAGTCTGATGATGCAGGACTAAAAGAATTGGCTTTCCCCCATTTGAAATCTTTGGAAATCAGATTGTTTCCAAGTTACTGCAATTAAGTTCTATAGTTTTGTTTGTTTTTTGTTTTGTTTAAAAATCTGTTTGGTCTATTGAACAGCTGGTGTAACAAATGGTAAATGAACCAAACGAATGTTTAAAATATTTATATTGAATCTACAGCAATTATTACATTTTCCCCTGGGAAAACCTATCCTTATAGACTTAGTTTGAAAAAATCAATTTGGCCGTCTCTCTAATACATCCATTACCTTAGTATGTAGGAACCAAACTAGCCCTGCTGGTTCTTGGCAATAGCTCGCTTCAGTTAATGGAGATGCTATATTTTAAAAGTGTCAGGTATTTCTAAAATCCTTCTAAATTCCTTCTAAAACATATATTATACATTAAAAAAACATGTTAAAAAGAACATTCAGGTTGTAAATTCAAGCACTCAAAAGTTAGGAATGACAGAATTAAGGTTACCTGATGCAATGTTAATTCACCCCCCCACACACACACCCCAGGAGTGTGGAAGAACATTTGGGGGGGGCGCAGTAGGGCCTGGGCCAGCCTGCACGGGGGGGGGGAGGGACAGGGCACCACCCAGCTCCACTGCGCCCCCCAGCTCTGTTCCAGCCCCAGCCACATCCCCCCAGCTCCTGGCCCTACACCTGGCCTAGCTGTGGCTACGCCAGCCCCCACTGCGGCCTGGCTGCAGCTTTGCTCCCATCCCTGCCCCTGACCCCAGCCTCGGCCCCTGGCTGCAGCTCTGTTCCCAGCCCGGGGACAAGGCTGGGGTGGGGCCAGGAACTGAGCCCAGGTGTGACTCCATTCCCAGCCCCGCTTCTGGTCCCAGTCTTGGCCCCCTTACTCATTTCCCCGTCACAGGAGCCGCGGCCCCGCTCCCTGCTTCGGGGGGTTGGAGGGGTGTGTGACCCTGAAAAGTTTGGGGACCACAGGTGTATGCATTAGGATACAATCTTTCCTTATGTGATCACATATTATTCTTTTCACAGGACCCTTGCCTCACTCAGTGCACAGGATGGACTGTGCTCACTTCATGAGCAGTATTCAGTATTTTGTTTTCTTCTCATTGTTCAATGTGTGGTCCTGTGCCTTATTTACCGCACATTATTCAAACTCTGCTTGGCTATTCAAACCCATTGCCTTGACAGTTCCAGTCTTTCATCCGTCCAAGTTCCAGTCCCAGTTTCTCTCTCCCTCCCTCCATCTGAGTCAGGGGCTTTCCTCCTCTACACTGTGTGGGCACCATCGCGGGGGTTATTGAGTGTGGAGGAGAGACATGCTCCCTATTATCAGTTCCAGTGCCCAGCCAGACCCTGGCCTAGAGCAGCCATTAGAGGGTAAATCCAGCTTCACCCCAGGAGCCCTGAGCTGTAGCTTGATCATTTGCTCTGTAGGGATTGTGCACATGTAGCCTGGTTGGTACTAGAAGCTGTGAGAGGCTCACGCATGCTCCTACATGTGACCAGTCTAGGCATGCACCATCTAGAATTTTCAGAGCTTTTAGCTGCTAAAATCTAAGAAGTCTATTCTGAGCATGTGCAGACTCTGACTTTTCAGGCTTACTACTTGGCCAAATTTGAGTGGATTTTTACAGGAACAGCAAAAGGTACATGACTGATTCAAAAGCCGCCCCCTGCCAAATTTCAAGTACCTACTCCAAAGGATGAGGATGCTACAGCTTCTCAAATAAAAGTTCACCAGAATTTTTTAACATTGAAAAACACACATTGTTGTTGTCAGAAATGTTTCATTTTGGCTGAAAATTTCCAGAAAAATCAGCTGGAGGCAGATGGGGGAATTGCATCCCAAATGGTTAAAGTTTGGCAAAGTTATAAGTAACTTAAAACAGCGTCCAATGAGACACGTCGGGCAACCCTAATAATGAGTGGTGCTAATAACCCCAGATATGTACCATAATTGGAAACATTTATTTTACTATCTAAAGCCCTGATTCTGCAAATATTTATGCATGTTTCACTATGAGCAATTCCACCGACTGCAATAGGCTACTTTGTGGAATCAGGGAATTTAGTATTAAAATTTCCTACTAGAATTTTCCTTGAAAGGCTTTAGAGGAAGGGTGGATACTATTTGAGTACTCTTTTGTCTTTTGCAACCTGGGCTCTGGTTCATTAAGAAAGAATTGACCCAGAATTGGGACGTGTGGTGGCAGATTCACAGTGTTGCATTATCCCAGTGAATTTCCCAGCAGGATTGGAAAGCAGTTCACACATCATGTATTCATTTGGTCTGAATGAAAAACCAATAGTAACACTGCAACTATTTTTTTCTTGGAGACTACACTTTAAAGTGTGTCCAGATATCCACTTGGGAAACTTGGCATGCTAGAGAAACATGTGGAAAAGATTTGAGCAAATTTGACTTGACCCAGATCCCACCAGAGGAAAAGTGTGCATGTACAAAATAGGCTTGCATAGCCAAGCACACAGAGAAAGAGAAGTCAGCAAAGCCTGCACATGTGCTGTTTAGTTGTCAGATTAACAATCGTTTGGGAAATTTTGCCATAAATTGGAAGAAACCCCAAGTTACACATTTAGGTTATGTCCACACTGCAGCTAGGATGTGTGATTCCCAGCACAGGTAGACAAATTAGCCACCCAAACTTGAACCCAGGGCAGACTTGGACTCTGGCAACTAGCCTGAATCACTGCCTGTGCTGCAATGTCCACACTGCTATTTTTAGCATGTTAACTCAAGCTGAGGTAATGTGAGTCTGTCTACCTGTGCTAGATATCACACCTCCCAGGTGCAGTGTAGACATACCCGAGGTTGGTATGTGTTTTCCTTATTCACAAACCTGTTCACTCAATCTTTATACTACCTGCTATTAAAATAGCTGTCATTATATAAAATAAAAGATAGAAATGCAAATAAAAAATGAGGACATATCCAAATTTTAGCCATACTGGATCACACCAATGGCCCATCTAGTCTATCTGTTTCTGGCTAGCCCATGCCTGTTGCTTCAAACAAAAGGTACAAGAAATCTTGCAGTCAGAATTTATGGAATAACCTCTCCATAGAAAATGTTTCTTCCTAAACTCCATTAGTTAAAAGATGGCTTGTGCTCTGAAGCCTGAGGGCTTATATGTCTTCCCACTGTGATTTATCTTGTTGTATAAAGATATGTACATCTAGATATCCATTGTCCAAACCCACATCAATTTCATCCAGAATAATTTCGGTGTAGATGTGTATTTGTTGTATAAAGAATTTGATTGATATTAACCAATCAGGTCTATTTAATAATATGCACCATGATCTCCTTCTCTACTACTTGGATTTTTATTCAGCATATTTTACTTCTTTTCCTTCTATATTATTTTTCCTTTTTTGTACCTGGCAATGGACAGTCCTCTACCACTAATATTCTGCTTTATAATGTTCCTCAGGAGATCAACCTTACTCTTTATTTATCTCTTCCTTCTTGGCCACCTTTGGTTAATTCAACCTACAGTATCACTCTGTGTAGATGATACCCACATTTCTACTTCCTTTTCTCCTTACATCCTTTCAGCATTTCTCAGCCTAGTCAACTCATGACCCTGCAGTAAATGCCTTCAACTCAATCCATTAAAAACTGATCTTATACTTCTGTCTGCATTCTGATACCTCCACCTCACTCATTGATTCGTTTCATGTTTGCTTTTCCCACACCTCTGAGGTTTGTAAACCTGCTTGCTTTCTGTTATTTGCCATTGAAACAGTTTCCTTAATACACAATTCTAACTACTTTTCATGCCTTCCTTTTCCACTGTCATTTCTTTTTCCATGATCTTCCCAAGGCGGTACTTAAAGCTATCCAAAATGCAGTAGCTCATCCTTTCACGCAGACATGGAAATGGGAATACGTTGCCTCCATTCTCAGTCATCTACTGGTGGCATCCCATCCATTTCAGATCCGTATTTGTTTTAGTTATCCACAGGTTTACCTAGAAAGAATGTGACTGACATGTCATATCCACTTTATTAACTATTCAACATTCCTGGCCTTCTAAGTTCTTTATATATGTTCATTATTAAATAGCTAATGTCTGAGGAATTCTCTAACCTGATGCTTTTTGTTTATTTAAATTACTGTTATTTCAATAATGCAGAGAAGAAATAAAGCCTAAGTGCACACAGATGGTGGGCCCACAATGTTAATTAAGATTGTGGGCCTACCATCTGTGTTCACTTGGGTTTTTATCTACTATATTTACTGTATGTTTCCTTCAGTTAAAATATATGTAAAGCAGATAGTAAAGTAATGACCATATTTATGACATAGGCACAGATGCACTTTAGGATGGATGCTTAATGGACTTAAAAGCATCATTGCAATCTTCACAACTGCAGTTATTCACTGCTCATCTAGTACAAAAACTGTGCACACTGGCAATGGATTTGCTTGTACTGTGGAAGATTATGTTTTTGGTGCACTTTTTTTTCAGGTATTGTGCTGACCAAATGTAGAATCTTAGATTCCAGTGCCAGAAGGACCATTGTGATCATCTAGTCAGATCTCTTATCTAACACAGGCCATGCAACTCTTAACAAAAATTCCTAGAGCAGATCTTTTAGAAAAACATCCGAACTTGATTTAAAAATTGTCAGTGATGAAGAATCCACCATGACCCTCGGTAAATTGCTCCAATGATAATTGCTCTCACAGTTAAAACATGTATGTATTATTTCCAGTCTTAATTTGTCTAGCTTCAAATTCCAGCCAGTGGATCCTGTTCTACCTTTCTCTGATAGATTGAAGAGCCCATTATTAAATATTTTTTTCCTCATGTAGATACCTCTCATAAAGTCACTCCATAACCTCCTCTTTGTTAAGCTAAATAGACTGAGCTCTTTGAGTATATCATTCTAAGCCTAAGGCATGTTTTCTAACCCTTTAATCATTCTTCTGGCTTTTCTCTGAACCCTCTCCAATTTACCAACATCCTTCTTGACTTGTGGAAGCCAGAACTGGACACAGTATGCCAGAAGTGGTCACTAAACATAGAGGTAAAATAACCTTTCTGCTCCTACTCGAGATTCCTCTATTTATGCATCCTAGCATTGCAAATATGTCAGTTATGCATGGGAGATGTGTAGTACCTGCCCTAATTCATGCAAGTGAGGCATCTTTGGGTGAACTTCTGGCCTCATTGAAGTCAATGGGAGATGGAACAAACTAATTTGTAGACCTTGAGATCTTTAAACGATGAAGATCCTTAAAGTGAGAGAGAGAGAGAGAATTTTATAACATTTACTCACTCATTGCCAGCATGTCTTGCTATTGGAATAATCGTAGAATCATAGAAGTGTAGGACTGGAAGGGACCTCAATAGGTCATCTAGTCCACTCCCCAGCACTCAAGGCAGGACCAAGTAATAACTAGACCAACCTGTTCTTAAAAACTTCCAATGATGGAGATTCCACAACCTCCCTAAGTAATTTGTTCCAGTGCTTAACTATCCTGACAGTTAGGAAGTTTTTCCTAAAGTCCAACCTAAACCTTGTTTGCTGCAGTTAAAGCCCATTGCTTCTTGTCCTATCCTCAGAGGTTAAGGAGAAAAATATTTCATCCTCCTTCTTTTAACAATCTTTCATGTATTTGAAAACTGATATCATGTCCCCACTCAGTCTTCTTTTCTCCAGACTAAACAAACCCAGTTTTTTCAATCTTTCCTCATAGGTCATGTTTTCTAGGCCTTTAATAATTTTTTTTGGTAGTGAGAGATCCCAATTTATTTTCACTTCTTTGTTTAACTGTTACAATTTCTGTCATACCATTTTGTTCAACCATCATCAGATCTCACAGCCTTAACAGATTAGCCTGGACTTAGATGGAAGTTCTTCATGGCACACCTAGAAGCTACAGGAAGTGATGTCGGTCATTCATCTAGTGGAGTTCTTGCCTTTGAATCAGTACTGATTCAATCTCCCAGCATGCTTTGAAATGTCATTGTGCTGCTAGAAGTGCTGATTTGCATATATAAAAACCTGGTCCCAACTGGAGCTGGGTAAAAATTGCAAAATGCATTAATAAACATTTTGTTTGAATAATCATGTAAATGCATTTTGATGCAATTTGAACCCCTTGTTGTTGGCTTTTTAGTATCATTTCTACTGGCAACTTAAATATTAATGGAAGGAGAAAGTGCTATGACTCTGGCAATGTGACCGTCTTCAAAAACTTGGAAAATATTTGAAAATCATCCAGTTAAGGAGTATAAACAATATCATGACCAACTACACAGCAAGAATTTCAAAGAGTGAATGCTCAGCACAATATTCATGGTGGATAGTTTGCAAGTAATTGATAAGCTGGAATATGTTGGCAGAAAACATCTATGGAATAATTTTAACAAATAAGTAGAAATCAGTTTGTGGATGGATTATTCATAAACTGAAAAAGGGGCTAAATTTCTTGACTAAATTGTTCATTGAAAATATTTTGTCTAGCTCTAGACCTGATCACTTGGCACATTTCCAGGAGATGAGGTATTAACTTCAGCGTCCTAAGCAAATTCCACAGTAGAATCAGATGACATTCTTCCTGACCTCATTCTGCTAGGGTGTGTAGCTGGTTCCTTTTCAAGATTTGACTGTGTTTCGAGGGTGGGTGAATTGATGATTGGTAATACTTATTACTTTGGGCATGTAAATAACACTATGGAATGAAAAGTGCCCTGTGAATATCAAATATTTCATTACTTTAGGTTTACATATTTTTGACTGGTTCTATACCAGTCTGGCTTAAGTAATACCACACGGTATGTACTTTATCAAGCTAAGGGTTGCTTTCCCTAGCTATTTTCATCAGCAGATGTCTTTTTTGAACAGATGGAAGCAGACAGGAAAGCTAAGACAGACTCAGGAAGAAAAAGGAGGCTCTGATATGCTCTCTCTGTCCTACATACAGAGCACATTTTTGGAGGCAAATCAGTTTATTACATTATTCAAGCCAGCACTAGAGGAGATTAAATTCCTATAAATTAACTTTTACTTTCCTGAGAAACCATTCTCTTTGTCAGATGATTTCTCTGACTTCCCAGCACTGCTAGAAGTCATTTTAGTTTTGTTTCTAACTGTGAGATAGCACTATCAAGTTCAAGTCCATAGCAAATGGAAGTTTTAGTCTATTTGTTTTCATGGCACTTTGAAAGACTTGATGTGGGGGGAGCTATTGTGTTTTTTTTTATGGAAGGTTTTCTTGCACGAAAGGTTCCACTTACTATGATGGCACAGAATTCATTTTACAGGATTCACGGGGGAACACAGGGGCATGGCTCAGTGTTCATGTCACGGTTCCCGTCAGTACCTGGCTCAGACCAGGGAAGCTAATGATCCAACCAATGGATCAAATTCAGTGATGAATCCTGGTCACGTGCCACCTGAGGCATGTTGCGCCTTCGCTGAGAAGATGGGGGTATACACGATCGTATGCCAAAAATCTTATACCTGCAATGATTAAATTTCTGAGGAGAGTCAGATGTAAGAAAACTACACTTGAAAAATATTGTAAATTGTGTGAGATAGAAGTGGAGGGCTTGTGGTATGGGGGGAAGGGAGGTGGATAAGATTGAGGGGTGGTTGGGCTTCTGGCATGCGGGGAGGGAATTGGGTGAGGGATGGCATAGGCGCCGACTCCATGGGTGCTCTGGGGCTAGAGTACCCACGGGGAAAAAATGGTGAGTTCTGAGCACCCACCAGCAGCCCCCCTATCAGCACTTCCCCCTCCCCCAGCGCCTCCTGCCCGCTGGTGGGCCCTGCCAAGCTTATGCTGAACAGCTCAGCTCAGCTTTAGACACTATATCTGAAAAGGTTTCTTTTTACTATGTCAGATTGTCTAACTAGTGTGTCTATTAGCACACAGATAATAACGCATTAGAGCACGAAGTGTGATCTGCATTCTCACTGTGTTTTGAAGTGGGATGTCTTCATTCCATATATCATTTACTCTTTGCTAAGTGATTTCACTAAGTCAAAATCAGCTTTTTAACACAATAAGAAGAAAGCAGAGAAATAGCTCTCTCTCATTGTTTGGGAAGCTGGATGAATTGGGCACAGAAGTGACTGCAGGTGTCAAGCGAGGGACACTAAGAACCCTCCCTCCCCCCCATTGGCTTTATGGAAATTAGCATTGTCTCACAGAAAACCTAGAGCCATACAAATAATTTGAGAAATGAACCCTTTTTTTTGGTCTGCAGAATATGTGCAAGCTCACTGTGACATCCGGAACAAAATCAGTAAAGCCAGGAATACCTTTGGGAGCTTAAATACAGTCTGGAAATCATCAAAACACAACATCAAAACCAAACTCGTCATTTATCAGAGCTGCGTACTTCCAACACTACTTTATAGTGCAGAATGCTGGGGAATGAGAAAGTATGACATGTCCAGTCTGTCTTCATTCCATACAACCTGCCTCAGAAAAACCCTCCGCATCTCTTGGCCCAGAACAATCTCAAACCAAGATCTATTGACACAGTGCAGTCAAGAGGATCTGAGCACCATCATTGCCAGGAGGCATTGGAGATGGATTGGCCATGTGCTTCGGATGGAAACTGATTCCATCACCAGAGTAGCAATAAGAGGGACACCTCAAGGCAAGCGAAAACGAGGCTGCCTGAAAACAACATGGTGAAGAGCTGTGGAAGCCGAGCTGAAAAACCTGGGACACAGCTGGGGAACCATTGAAAGACTTGCCAGAAACAAACAGGAGTGGAGGAGCTTCGTCACAGCCCTAAATACCCGACGTGTAATGGGAACGTCATGCTGCTGCTGATGATGATGATTGTGATGTTCTTCACCTCCTCTGATCCTTGTGCTACACAGGCTTAAATTTCTTCAGGAAGTTTAAAGCTCTTTCTGCCATAAGCACCAACTTCCGCTCTACCCAGGGGGTGCTCAACTCCTCCCCCCTCCCCCCACCTTGGCCCTATTCCCACCTCCACTCCACCCATCCCTGCCTCTTTCTGCCCCCTCCCCTGAGCACGCCCCATCCCCGCTCCTCCCCTTCCCTCCCAGCACCGCCTGCATGCCACAAAACAGCTGATTATGGAGGGTGGGAGGCACTAGGAGGGAAGGGGGAAGAGCTGATCAGCAGGACAGCTGGTGGGGAAGAGGTGCTGGAGGGAGGAGGGAGCTTGTTTGCCAGTGGGTGCTAAGCACCCGCTAATTTTTTTCCATCCTATGCTTTCTGCAATGCTAAGCAGGGTCGCATTTCCTGGTACCTCAGACCCATTCTAAAAATGGAAACAGTTGTAAAGAATGAGACAGACTCAGAGTCAGGCTAGATCATAGCGCTATCAGTACTGCATATATAAGCTTTAGTTGAATGAAAAAAATTATCCTTCATCTCCTCTGAAATGCCACATGGTGCCATGAATTGGAGGCACAGAGTGCTGCTGAATCCAGGAAAAGAGCAACCAGATTGCAAATATTCCATGTAAGTGATTCTGACAGGAGGGAGGAGAAAGGTAAAATAAATAAAAACAGACTGCTGGAGAGTCCATGCAACTGCAGTATATTGTTGCCCCTTTGGCCCAAGCAGGTAACCAACGTTCAGGACTTCACAGGAGGAGGAGAAATTGGTTATCTGAGCTAGGTATGTTCTTTGGTGCGATCCTGTTTATTTACAAAGAATCTACACAAAGTCCTGTTTCCTGAACACAGAAGAAACAAACAACAGCAGTCAGGTTCCTTCCTCTAAAATACCCAAGCCTGCCTTGCTGGCGAGTTCTGCCCCAAAAGCTCTGTCTCTCTGTTTCTGTTCAAGGTCATGTTCGCTACTGCTTTTTCTGCTTTCTGCCGGCCATCTCCTGGTTTTCTGCTTCTAACATATACACACCTGCAACCAATATCCTAGCCCTGTGTTTGCAAATACTCTCAGGGAAACACCTAATGACCTGGGTTAGTTTTCGGAGCAGGCTTTGCCATATGGCCCATTGTCCTGGATAGTGACTTCTATTTTTTTCCAGCTATCTCAGTACATATATGGGATTAGTTGCTCCCTCCATTTAGTCTGAATGTAAGGCGCTTAATATACCCATTTGCTTATTAACCAGGTCTTTGATTGGTTTTGAATCAAAGACTCACTTGATGGCAGCCATTAACAAATTCCAGCATAACAATAGCTATCCCATACCAGCCTTGAAAATGACAGAGAATGTTGATGAGACCTGGATAAAGTTCAAACAGCAATTTGAAATGTGCATGAAAGCAATGGTGTTTAGTAAAAATGGAAGATGAGCACACACAAAAACCCCAGCTGTGTTTTTGATGTCAGCAGGTGCAGATCACTGGGTCTAGACAATGTATTTCATACTGAGAATGATGATGAGGAAGGGAAAGAAAGCTACAGAGAACGAAAAGTGCATGAGGATCATTGTGTCCCCAAGAAACAAAATTATTAAAGATATCTAGATAAGATCTGGAGAATATGAGAAGTATGAGTTTGTGACAGACTTAAAATAAAAAAGATGGTCTTGTGAATTTGGAATGGAATTTAGAATTGGAGTGAATTTGGGGATGCAGTAATAAAGAGGAATATGAAAAGCTACTTGGGGACATGGACCTGACACTTGAATAGGGAATATTCATACATCAAGCAGCAGAACAAACAGAAGTGCAAATAAAGGCCCTCTTGAGAGGCACAGACAACAGGACTGTGAACACTACAGTCAAACAAGTAAGGCAAAAGTGTCCAGAAAATAAAAAGGCAAAGGTGGAAAGAATACCAAGTAAGGAATCTGGTCAGTGATGACACAGCTGCCATGACTTTACAAGATGTCCAGCTTTGGGGCAAATGTAGAAACAGTGATAAACCCAGCCCCTTTGCCTAAATGTGTAAACAAAGCAGAAAAATATGTGGTTTCAAGTTCAAATGTAAAGAGTCCTCATGGCAGGGGGGATGAATTATTCAGAAAACAAAGAAGGAAACTGACAACTCAAAGAATGGCTACTATGTGAAAATGCCCTCCATGTGACATACAAGATAGACACAGGAGTGCAAGAGATTGTAATAACAGAAACTGAAACAGTGGTATAAAGCCTGAAAAAATAAAAGGTGAGGCTGAACTAAAGTGAGGAACAAATTCCAACCCTAGGAGAGTGTGAACCATTACTGGATTATAAAGGTAAAATAGTAAAACAAGAGTTTGTGGTAATGCTACCAATCCTTCCCCCTGAACTCCTCCCCCCCACCAAAAAAAAGTCTTATGCTTACTCTATGTTCAGCCATGTCAATTAGTGTCTGACATGAGGGAGTTGTAATAATTCTGGGAACAAACCTCAATCATACATGAATACTCTAAGAGCATCATATGAGGCTATTCATAGGAAAGTGATATCTCTTGGCAAGATATGGGAAGATTCAGAGCCTGTTACATATGCCGCCTGAAGTGTTCTACAAAGAGACTAGAGAAGAACTGCACAACATGAAAGCAGATGGCATCCTTTGCTGAACAGAAAAGTCAGACTGGATTCACTTCTCAGTAATTGTAAAGAAAAAAGTGGTTTCTCTTCTCTTTCCAAATATATTTTAGTGACCAAATCTGCCAGCAGAAATCTTATCGGAAGGAGCAAATACTGGGGAATATTTGTGGAAAGCAAATTTTAAATTTGTAATTGAGAGATTTTTCACTAGAATCTCGGTTTAGAGAGTTATGGTCACCCAATCCAACCTTATCTGGCTTCAGTTTCCAATACAGGATACTCACAGCAAAATGCTTGTGATTGATAACTATTCTCCATAATTATTTGGCAAACAGTTTGAATAATGATCTGTTCGCAGCAGTATGACCCCACAAAAAAGATGTAACATTTTTTGAATAAAATCTTTACAAGTTATTTGATCAGCTCTAGTCTGGGTATGTACAAGAAACAAATAAAATGCTTTTTTCTTTTCTTTTCTCCTGCTGGAGGGGTAGACATAGTGCAGGACATAAAACTCTAACGTCAAGCTACCGAGGTGCTGTGACAACTGCTTATGGTGTTGATAAAAAATCTCTCACTATTTCCCTGAGCTCCCCCTGTCTGTGTTGTGTTCACATGTTGCTTCTCATTGTATGGATTGTAAGGTCTTTGGGGCAGGGAACAGTCTTTTTCTTATCTGTTTGTACAACATCTAGCACACTGGGGTCTTGGTCCAAATAAACAGGAGCAAGGAATAATAATATTAATATTGTACTACAAATGGTAAATAATAAGAGGAAATGTGCCTGATGGCAGGAAGGCATAACCCTCCTGCTTGCCATTAGAATAAGTACACAGAATATGCATAAACAGAGTTGGCTACTAAAATACAAATCAAGGTGACATGGTCTCCTCTCATATTACAGGTTCTCTGCAGTATATTTACTTTCCACAGGCCAAGAACCTAGCAGGCAGAATCTTTTCTAAAATACCCCACATTTCCAACACAATGTTCTGCCACTGTGCCCATGGTCATTCATTCACTATTTAGTGTCTGTTTTGGACAAGGTGCTCATCCTCATTATTAGAGATTACAGGAAAGTGCTTATGCTAACCACTTTTATAATGTATTATTTGTTTCTGGTAGTGCACACAGTCTGTTAGGTGCTACCCAAACATATGAGAAGGCATGAGACCTATTTACAGTGTAGAATAGATAAAACAGAGCGAGAATAAGATTTTGAAGGACTGAAGTTTTGAAGTTACCTGAGTTGTAACTTTTTAGCCTGAATTGTCTTAATCAATTATAAACAGTGAAGATGTCATGCCTGAGCATATTACATTAAATTAAAGAAAAAATGTTCCACAGAAGAAGAAAAGGCACATGCTATAAAATAGACTGCCTCTGTTCCTCTCTCACCAATTTTATACTTTGCATGACACTGCACTATGATTTATCATGCCTTCATTCAGGATATGGAACAAAAGCTGCACTCAAACTGTGTATGAGCCATGAACCTAGCCCTAGTTTCCTTTTTTCATGTTAATTCATTCAAGTTATTATAGTATTTCAAACCTTGACACAGCTTTAACTCTAAACCAGTGACTACGTATCTTTCGACGCACATTGGGGAGGGTGTTCTATTCACATAGAAAAAGGGATTTCCACCTACTGCAGCAGCAAATATGGAAAAAGAGACCAGTTGTACTTAAATCAGTTTGCTTGACTATTCATGTTCTGAATTCCCTTGTCTAATATTTCAGATATTTTTGTATGGCTAAAAGCTCTCTCTCTCTCTCTCTCTCTCACACACACACACACACACACACACACTCTCTCTCACACTCTCTCTCTCTCTCTCTCACACTCTCTCTCTCTCTCTCTCTTCTCTTCCTTGATCCTACTTGGAAGTCATAACGATTCTGTCTTTTGTGACATCAGTCTGTTGCCCTGGTGAAGGATATGAGGTCACAGCTTCGGCATCTTGACTTCCTAGCAGGATCGAAGAGGACAAGAAGATGGGTTGGGATGGAACACAAATTAACTGAAAAATACATATCTGTTGATAAGCCAATATTGCAAGAAAAATTATGATGTAACAAATTCAGGGAACCATGGACTCAAGTTTTTCTCAGGTTAGAAGTTTATAATGCCTTTATAGAAAATATAGTTGAAAAATATACTACATATTACTATCAAACTAGAACTTTCTACCTGTATCAGGATTAGCTAGCAGCCATTGGGCGGGGGGAGAGAGAGAGGGAGGAGGAATATTATTATGTTGACAAGAAACCCTTCTCTTAAAGTGAAATATTTGACACTCCTGGGAGTCATCACTATTTTCTCTGAATATGAGATATGCACTGAAAAATAAAAAGGGAGGGCTAATAAACTTTAACATTTAGGTTTTAAAAAAACAAAACTACTATTATGATCAGTTTAGCACAAAGCACAAAAACGTACTCTCCCAGCAACACAATAGAATGTGTAGCACACTAGAGCAATTAATAAAATGAAAGAACGGTTTCTTGCAGATGGATATGGAGAGGAATAATGGAGCAACCCTACACTGAGCTGTCATGCATCAGATACTACATCTGTTATGGAAATCAGTGGTAGTGGGGGCCTTTTGTTCAGGCTAAAGTCCTCCCAACAGGGATTTGGCTGAAGTAGATTTTCTTGTTATTAAACATGATTTCTAGCTAGTTGAGAGCAGATGCTACTGCAACATTTGGAACTAATAACCAACCTTCAAGTGTGTGACATCCCTTAAAGAGTCTGGTACCATCTGAAAGACCAAATTCAGTTCAAAGATGGGCTCAGTTCAGTTTCTACTTTGCACATGAATGCAGCTGACACCAAATGAGCCTTATGGCCTTCCTATTGCCAGAGACAACAGAACAATAATACTGCCCTTGTTTTCCAGCAAAAGCAGAATATATGGTTTACGTTGCCCAACAAGAAAGTGAAGCAAAGTCTTTTAAATTCATTTACTAATACTGGATTCCAGAAAAGCTGTGTATTGTTTATTTTTATTGGGAGTTCTGTGGTAAGGGAAAGACAGACACAAATTTACATTGAACTTGGTAGATTTTGCTGATCCCACTGAATTTCACATAGCTCTGCTCTTCCTGCCGTGAATTTTGTTGAATGGTTCACCAGGCCTTCCCTCCCCTGGCACCTATTCAGAAATGAAAAACCTTCCTCATCTCTAGAAACCACTTCAATTAATGCGGCTGCACCATTTCAGCCTCTAATCTTAACAAAATCCCTTTTATTTTCCCTAAAGATAACACATTAGTTCTAGAGCATGTCTGATCAAGCATGCTCCACTTCTGTCTAGAACGGGAAAAAAAGAAAAGAAAAAGAAGTGGAATAGCCATCTGTCTCTACAGAGGAATACCTATTTTAATCACTATCACTTTCATTGATAAAAGTAGACAGCAGCTAGAAAGTAGAATCAAAATATCTCATTGCCCACTCAAAAATGCACCTTCACAGTGGCTTGGTGGCTGGTATCTAAATGTTTAGTTCCTTCTGTCATTACAGAGGAAAGAGGTTTACAGAGTCTAACCTTTTGACAAGAGTGTCAATTCTCCTATATTCTTTCTATAATCTGTATTATTTTGATCTTGATTCCCCACACTTGTCAACCCCCAACAGATATTTCCATTTTAATTTGCCATTACATTTTTAGCTATTCTAAAAAGTTACACTCTTGCCTTTACAAGCAGATAACCTTACCCTAGGATTTGCAGTATTGTTTACAAGTCATAAAAAGTATAAAGGCAAGTTATAAAAAGGTAATCAGAATATTGAGGATCTTTTAGAGTTCAAATCTACTTTTTTTAATTACTGGTAAACAATTATTTAAATATATGTAAGTTGCATACATGTAACATGGCAAATCATGTATTATGGATACAGAACCATTACTAGATCTTTTACAATCATTTTCACACATTTTGGGTTTGGGGTGGGTGGGTATTTTTGGGGGGGAGGGCGGCGGCCAAAGTATTTCTAAACAGGCTGATTTCAAAACCCAAGTCTCAGCAAAAGTCTTAGGCCATGTCTACACTAGCAAGCTTACAGCAGCACACCTGTACCAATGCAGCTGTGCTGCTGTAAGATTGCTCGTGTAGCCATTGTATGTGGACAGGAGATAGGTCTCCCACTGACGTAAGTAAATCACCTCCAATGAGTGATGGCAGTTATTGGGGCGGGGAAGGGGGGAGAAGAGTCTCCTGCTGACATAGTGCTGTCCACACAGAAGCTTCTGTCCGTGTAACTTATCTCACTCAGAGACATGTTTTTTTCACACCCCTGAGCGACATAAGTTATACCGACAAGAGTGCTAGTGTAGACATAGCCGTAGGCACCTAAGTCACTTTGACATGTTTGAAAGTGTTACCACTTGTCTAAGTTCAAAGCTGGCCAATCATCTTTGTTCTTTCAAGTGTAGTTTTCTCTGTGTAACTGGTGTGTGCACTCTTAGGGCTTGGCGACACTTGCAAGTTACAGTGCAATAAAGGAGCCCCGGGCGCACTAGCTCACTCCCCATCCACACTGGCAAGGCACGTAGAGCTCTCTGACTCCGTGGCTACAGCGCTGCTGGTACTCCACCTTGGCGAAAGGAATAACGTTTGCTGCGCCTTGGCTTCAATGCCCGGGCGTCAGTGTGAACGAGATGTTGCGTTACTGCGCTCTGATCGGCGGCCTCCAGAAACATCCCATAATTCCCTTAAGTCAAGTGGCCACTCTTGTCATTGTTTTGAACTCCTGTAGGAATGCGGAAATGCCCTTTCAGAGCTCCATTTCTGACAGCTGGCAGGCAAGCTGTTACTGTGGAATGCTGTGTGTGAGAGACAGAGAGAGGCGGAGGGGGGAGGTCTGCTGCTGTCTGAACTTACAAGACAGCATGCTGACATGCTCTCAGCCCCCCAAAACCCCACTCTCTCTCCCCACACATACACACAACACACTCCCTGTCACACTCCACCCCACCCCTCCCATTTGAAAAGCATGGTGCAGTCACTTGCATGCCTGGATAGCTGCCCATAATGCACCACTCCCAGTGCCGCTGCAAGTGCCGCAAATGTGGCCACACCAGTGCGCTTGAAGCTGTCAGTGTGGACAGATTGCAGCGCTTTCCCTACTGCACTCTACGAAGGCGGGTTTAACTCACAGTGCTCTACATCTGCAAGTGTAGCCATGCCCTTACTATATAAATAGGGAGGAATCTTCACACACCTTCTGTTAATCGCTTAAATGTGCTAAATTAGGCTGTTTTCTTAGGTGGGAGTAGTGGCTGCTACCCAGCAGTCTGTGTAGAAGGGGAGTCTTTCTCCTTAACTCTACAGAGATCCCTAGCACTCAACTCACACCAGTTAATGGTGCTGTGTTCATTGTTTGTCATGATGACTAGACCAGCTTTCCACAATTAAGAAATAAGAACCTAAATTCTTCCAACAAATTTTTGTCCACAAATCAAGACAAAAGTTAACTATTTTAATTGATATACATAACAGATAAACAGCCAGGCCCGAATTCAGCCTTAGTGAAAAAAGGGTTAATTACATAGATTGTGGAAACAAGGAGGAGTCCTTGTGGCACCTTAGAGACTAACAAATTTATCTGAGCATAAGATTTCATGGGCTAAAACCCACTTCATCAGATGCATGGAGTGAAAAATACAGTAAGTAGAATATATATTCTAGCACATGAAAAGATGGTAGTTGCCTTACCAAGTGTGTGTGGGGGGGTCAGTGCTAATGAGCCAATTCAATTACGGTGAAAGTGGCCTAGTTGCACATACTTTTCTTAGAGTGGAGCTTTGACCATGTGCCCAGTGGGTCTTCAGATCTCAATTCCAACTTCTATGATTTTGAGGCCAGATTCTGATCTCACTTGCACCAGTGTTAATCAAGAGTAATTCACTGAATTACACAAAGTAGTTTGAAGGGGATCAGAATTAGGTCCAGTAAATTTACAGTCAGCAGATGTGCTGTGATATAAAACATGAACAAGTATCTACTATCTCAATACCTCTAGCCAAACACCTCTTCTTAGATAGTCTACAATAGTCAAGTGTTTTTATCTTCTTTCTCTTATCTTAAATATTGGGAGAAAAACTGCGAAAACATAAATTAGGGAAGATCCAGGGCTAGCTTTAAATCTAGGCATCTACCACACAGCAATTGAGTTGGGGACCCTAAGCTGCTCTTTTTCAATTGTCCTCTGGAGCACTGAGAAAAGAATCAATAGGGACTATCTGGGCCTATCAATGTCCTGTTGTTGCTAGAGGTGGACACTGCTGAATCTTCGACTTTCCTGTGGTTTAGTTTTGCATTTCCGTGTACGTTGACAACATGCTGAGCACTCCTCCCTAATTTTTCAAGAGTGACTAGTGGTTTCGGGAGCCTCTGTTTCTGGATGCTCAACTTGATACAGCTGATTCTCAGAAGGAAGGTGCTGAGCACTTCTGAAAGTCACATCCTTTAAGGTGCCTTAAAGGTGGACATTGAAAATCAGCAGTCACTTTTGAAAAGTTAGTCAGTAGGGTATATGACTAGGTAAAAAGCTAAAATGGAATCCCATTGGAGGAATGTGGAAATGATGACTGCCAGAATATTTTCTTCCTAAAATACACATGTACATTCAATATTCATTTTCATGTTCTAGAAATGAGTATCTGCACTGAAATTCCTTTATTTAAAATTAATTTATTTACTTTTATTTTAAAAAGCATCAGTCCAAGCATTGGATGCTTGTACAACAATTAAAATGTACAAAACTTAAGGATAAATTTCCACAAGACAGAGATATGCCCATCCTCTCTGATTTAAATTCCAGTCTACCATCACCACCAACAGCAAAATACACCTTAGATAATTGAATCATTATATCTAAATATAGTAACCATGATATGCCAGACTGTGACTTGTCCCTGCATACAAGCACAATGAGGGGTAAAGCTCAAGCTTTATCAAGCCCTGGCTGAGGCTATAAGAGTGATATCAAGGGACTGGCACTTTTAAAAGACAAGACTATATCTCTTAACTGAACTACTCTACAAAGTCTACATGACAATGGGTAATTATTGGAAGGGATGCCACCTTCTCAGAAGTACTGGAATTTTTCTTATGCCAATAACCCTACTAAATTGCAAATGAGAGGATCGTTTTTGAGGAGTATGAAGACTATTTAAGTGGACTACGGGAACTGCGAGGATCAACTAAACAGGTAAATGGGCACGAACTAGTAAAGTGCAGAAAATGCAAAACATATTTGGATTTTCAAAAGCATTTAGCACTGGCCTAACTCTGCTCCCATTGAAGTCAAAGGGCCAGTACTTTGGAAAATCATACCTTTTAAGCATAGCTGCTTTAGAATAGTCTAGTAGGGAAGAGGTGGAAGCTCTTGAGCTATCTAAAAGCAGATGGGAGAAAGCACTAGCAATTACACTACAAAGTGCCATGCTGCATTGGCAAGAAGATGGGCTAGATGACTTAACAGACCTTTCTATCATGCAAAGCTTAAGGGGGTATATTGTCAGCATAATGTGCAGGACTTTAATCATATAACTCCCTTTAGCATTAGTGACTAAAGTCCTGGATATCAAACAAAGAATATTTCTCTAAATGTCAGACATAGAATAAATGACTCACTGTCTGGTTAAAGCACTATCACGAATTTCATTTGGATTTAGTACAGTCAGAAAAAGCTTTATGGGTTCATTTCGTGTAATTTCAAAGTAGCCAAACTGACGTACGACAAAAAGTCTTTCAAAAACTCACTACATCTCATTCTTCTGTACAACCACTTTAAAAAAAAACAAAACTCTGCCTTGCAGCTTTGTAAATTAGATTGGCTTCTCTCTGCTCATATTAAACAAGTTGCCCTATTCAATAAAATTAATAGATTTTTAATGATGGGATCATATTACTTCAGAATTCCATTTATCTTCATTGAAAAGTATTGTAATGCTGACTTCATGTCCATTCTGTATACTCCGTGTTGTATCAGGGAAAATCTGTTGGAGGTTTGTAGTCCAGACGGCTTTACTATTTCATCTTGATCTGGTTCTGTTCTGTTAATCTAGTCTTTCCTCCTACGGTTCCCTCCATAGTGAACGATATCTTCTGTAAACACTACAGTGGGCCAAATACAAAACTATTGTACCTCCATCCTCATCAGAGGTGTCATATTGGGGATTAATTTGACCCGGTAACTTTTGTAATTTGTTTTGCATGGCAACGATAATCACCTACAATGTATTAATGTTTGTAAATGTTTCCTTCCAGCTGATTCAAAATGCTTTGCTTGTGGTTATTTTTTGGCTGACTGATCCCCCGTGTTACCACTGATGATGGTGATCTCTCCTGTTGATATGTGAAAGCTCTGATCAAACCCAGCCCCTGACCCATCACTCTGCTGCTTGCAACTTATAGCTTCCATAGACTTTTCTGTTTCTTAAAGATACTCACTGTGTTTGATATGGTTATTTACTCCTTGAGAATCATAGAATCAAAGAAATATAGGTCGGGAAGGACCTCAAGAGGGTATCTAGTCCAGCCCCCTGTACTGAGGTAGGATCAAGAATACCTGACAGATGTTTGTCCAATCTGTTCACTTCCAGTGATGGGGATTCCACAATGTCCCTTGGTAATCTATTCCTGTACTTAATTATCCTTATTGTTACAAAGTGTTTTTCCCTAGTATCTACTCTTAAATTCCCTTCCTGCACATTAAGCCCGTTATGTCTTTTCCTACCTTCAAATCAAGTGCTGCTCAAAGTCCAGAAACACACTGCTCCACAACAGCACCAAAGCATTGTCTCAACCAGAATTTGAGTTTGAAGCTGAGTCCCTGAGGCAGCAGAGTTGTTAGAGGTTTACACCCTGGGCTACCATGAAAATCCAAATAACTTTATATACCAAATACTGTAATTGTGCTCAGCAATGCGACTTATTTAAAATGTCCCTGTATTTTTTTTCTAAATATTTTTACATTTTTCACTTTTTAACAAAACCCACTTGAAGACACATTTAATAGTCAGCATATTTTTTACACAAAGTCTATAATTCTGATGAATTAATGGAGCAAATCTTTTAGTCTGACTGGGCTCTGCTCAGCATAAGACTAAGAGGTGGGGGTCACAGGTTGCTGTACATCTTCTTCATGATATCCTGATCAAAGTCTGATGATAATGGGCCAGAAGGGGCAATTACACCAGCTGGAAATCTTTGGAGCTCAGCAGTGCTCAGGCCAGGCCCTTCCCGTGGTACATATTAACTACAGTGATATATTGTGTACTTTTGTGTGTAAGCAGGGACTTTCATGCTAAAACTTCTAGTCATTGGTTTTGGAGGCCGTTGTCTTATGTGAAAATCAGGCTAGCAGGGAAATTTAATATAACATTTAAAAATTAGATAAATCATATATATTACATTGAAGGGTTATCCTCAGTACGGAGGGTGGTGAATTTTATGTGTAAATAGAGTCTGATGTTTACGCAGCTGAGTGTGTTTTGGAACTGAGGTACATCTGAAATCCTTTCCTGGAGAAGCAGGTTCATTTCATTTCTTTTTTTAAAAAAAAGGTCATTTTATTGTCCATGTAAGTGAGGAAGTGAGAGCAACAGTGAAAGGTAAATATACAGCAGACATTGTACAAATTCTTCTGCACAGTTCTACCCATGAACTTTAATTTTAACCTGAAAGCACCTTGCCGTCCCAGTAATGGGGCTCCTCTGAGCAAAGACTGCCAATTGCGATGTCACAGGCATTTAGTAAGGAAAAGGCTGAAAAAACACCAGACTCATTTTCACTTTTATCTTGCATGAGTGAAACCTGAACCCAGGTATCCAGAGGTGAAAAGCTAATACCTCTCCTCCTAGCTCGCAGAAAAAACAAACAAACAAAACCAAAAAACCCATAAACCTCTGTTCTAAAGAGGTATTTACTCAGCAAACATCAAGTTCCCGTGAACCACTATTTACAAACCTGTCTCCAGTTGCAAGAGTGACATCCAACCAAATTACTGGAAGACGATTCACTTCCTGCTAGGGAGCTTTCCTTTAAAGTCCACTGTGCTTATCACTAGCTCAGTCATTTCAAGTTAAAATGTGGTAAGTGCTAAACCCACGTGGTTCTGAGTTAGACAGGCACTGGCTCAGACCCTGTAAATAGATGTGCCTCTACCACGGGGTGTCCCACTGAAATCAAAATGATTCTAGAAAGGGCCTAATTTTGCTTTCACTTTTACTGGTGTAAATCAGGATTGAGTTCACAGAAATCAGTGGATATGTCTTGTTATAAGAGTGTAACTACTGCTGTAAGGAACAGTAGAATCAAGCCCTGCATAGTCAGTTAACATGGATTAGTTAATGCACGGTCTCAGGGCTGTAACTAGGTGGAGTGAGAGGGGCAGCGCCCAGGGGGCAGAACTGGCAAGGGCATAAAAATGGGGCAGTGTAGGATGAGGTCCATCAGCTCTTCCTCCCACCACCCGCCCCCGCAGGATTGGGACCAGCAGTGTCAGCTGCAGTCCAGGGGTGTAGATTGGGGGGAGACATTGACACACACCCCCAACAGAGGCCTGGCCCAGGAGCAGAGGGAGGTTGTCTGGCGCTGCTTTTCCTGCCAGGTATTCACGGCCTCTGCAGCTGGAAGCCACTTCCTGGGTCCTAGTGCATGCCAGTCAGCTTCCCCTCCTGTGTGTGCTGGGCACCCTATATGGCCACTGACCTGTTTTCTGTACAATGGTGCAGCTTGGGCACATCTCTCACTGTCCAACTCTAAAGCATCTCAAAGCTCAACTGTCTCCTAATTACTATGGTTTCCACTGCAGAAAGTTCAAATCTTGCTGTGGCCTTACTAACTGGTTAGGTAAAATGTGCAAAAAAGGCCATTGATGCCTTATTTGATACACTAACATTTCAGAAATGTTGAGCTGCAGCTGAAGTCAGTGGGAGAGTGTGATGGTTCTCGGCGTGCCCATGACTATGAGTCATCTTGTTATTCCTCCTGCCTCCAGCAAGAGAGAGAGACTTGCTGGTGCTTAACTGATTCGACAATCCCCTTAAGGCTATGCCAGCTCTTACTTTGCCTTACAGGTTACCAGTAGGCACAACCCAGTTCCCAAGTCCCAAAGTGGCTACTGACAGAAATACCAGGTTTGCTATCCCTGCCTTGATTCAGACTTTCTTAGGAACATATTTTCAGGATAGGCATACATAACTTCTTATATGATAGTTATACAAACATTTCACAATGATATTAATGACCAATTTGTCCCCAGTTTTTATTGAAGACCTCACATGACATTCTTTATGACTAAATAGATGTAGTGAGTTTGTTAGGCCTGTGAAGAGTCACTGTTACAGAACAGTGAACCCTTTACCAGTTGCAAGTGAGGCGCTCTTGCAAGAGTCACAGAGTTACTCTATGATTATGAGTAATTTCCTTGCTCACTATTCTAAATGATCTTTGAGTACTTAATACTTAATACTTTGGTCACCATTAGTTCTGCTAACTAGAAGGGAATCGAACTGGTGCATAAAGAATGGAGGCAAGAAAGTCACACCAATTGAGAAAAATGTAGCCAATATTTAGGAATGCTGAAGAAGGAAAAACAACCAACATGTCTGTGTGTGCAGTGAGTTCTTTTATAAAAGAACCTTTTTTGGTGGGGACAGAGAGGAACTGGACGAATAGAGAAGAAACAGACAAAGAAGACTTGAGATATTTAGGATACTATGCAAGTTTTTCATTTTAGACTGGAAGAGCGGGTTCTACATTCCAGAGGTTACTAGTACAGGAAGCAATTGTATTTGTATAGATGAAAGCTTGTCAAAGGTTTTGGTAGTCAGCCAATGAGTTCCAACATCAATTGACAGGAAGTAATGGAAAAAGATGAAAAACACATAATCTTGGAGTAAAACTATTCAAAATTTATTTTTCCTAGATATCTGACTATTAAAATTCCAGGATTAGAATTTCTGAGAGAAATAAAATCTTTCTCTGTCAAAATACTGCTGTCCATCATGCTGCTACATGTCCTCCTCTGCTTTTGATGGGAGTATGTACTCTCAGGGGATTGAAAACACATTGACATTTCACAGGGCAAAATGAGGTAAATCAATCGGCATCATCCCTGAAAACCACAGGGAAGAAAAACCAGTGATCTTGGGAACTGACGTTTGGCACAGACACCAAAGACACATTGCATCATTATGATAATGAACCTAGGTTAACATTTTCAAACTTGGTTGCCTAAAGTTAGTATCTCTGAAAACTGTGTGCCTTTGATGCCTAAGTACCCCTAATCCCAAGGTCAGAAATTTAAGTGCATACATATAAATTTAAGTGACTAAGTAGACAAGGAATCACAAAAGTATAGTCCATATGCTTTAGTCCCTGTGTGTATGTGTAACTCTATGCAAAAATGTGTGTTATTTAAACTGCTTGCCTAAAATGGGAATTATAAATACTCGGAACCTCATAAAATCATGCCATTGAGTTAGATACCTAAATATGGATTTAGATGCCTCGCTTTAAGCAACTAAGTTTGAAAATATTGGCCTAAGTTCACAATCAATTTAGATATTATACTGTATTATTTAAGGAATAATATGTGATCATGCTATTAAAGATTGCCTTGTAATGCATATACACATGGCAGCAAAGTTAAGGTCACACGCTTAACCTTAACTTCGGCATCTCCTGATTTTTGAGAGCTTAACTGTGAAGCTTTAACATTGCTTTAATGTAGAGAGGGATTTTTATTTTACATTTATTTATTTTTACATTGAATAAGTCATTTATCTTGATTTTTACATGTCACAAATAATTATCAGTAATTAGCTTCTACTATGTGAGTTGGTATGCACCAACATAGCTTATTCTATAGGCAAAAGAGCAAGTATTCAATTGAGTATGCGAAAAAGGAGCTGTGCAGAAGCCTTAAAAGAGGGAAGACTCCAGGACGAAACCGAACACTACAACCTAACAAATGGTCAAAATATGTCTCTGTTCAAGCACTAAAAGCTTGAGAAATTGTTTTAGGAAAATCAAACATATAAGTAGATAAGCACCTTTGCAGGTCTTAGCTATGTGACTCACTTACACAGCATGTAACACAAGTCTGCAAAAATGATCTTGTCAGTCAGTGTTACTAAGGAATATTGCATTCATTTCTTCATTTTGCAAGACTGGCATTTTCTTGAGCACTTCCTATGGTGCTTTATGAACAGACAGACTTTCTGTTAGCCCTAAGCGTGGTTGCCGCCATCATCCTCGGTATTTTCTCTAAGCGTTATTTATGGCTGATTCCACACCCCTCACTACCTTGAAATTCACCTACCTTCAATACTATGGTTAGGGAGGATACCCTGCAAGGTTCTGGAAGTCTCCAGTGCTACAGAGCAACTACTCTATAAGTACTATTAATTGTGACTTACTACATCTGCAGTGGCATATATTCCAGAGTAAATTTTTTCCCTCTGCCTGCCATGTGAAAGACCCATCAACCAATTACCTGCTGCAGCACCAGCAGCAGGGTAGATTGAAGTAGCAATTTCTCCTTTGTAGTTAAATGGGTTTCAGCAAGGACAGCAATAGTCACAGATTCTGTTGATGTATTTGGAATGTATGATGCTGCTCGCTGAACTATTCCAAGCTATTACTCACTGGTGAAAGCGACTTCCAGGTTGATAAATACAGTGCAGCTTATACATTGCACATAAAGACAAAAATAGGGGGCCAAACCCCCACTGATGAAAATGAGTCTAGTTCCAATGACTACATCAATTTAAACCCAGCTGAGGGTCTGGCCTGCAGATTTTAATCTTGAAGCTAAAACCCTCACATAAAGGTGCATTTTGCCAATCTTTCTCTTTTGATATCTGTACATAACTGCATCTCAAGATTTTGTGATGATGAACATCACACAAACAACACTGTATTGAGCAGTTGTAAAAACTGACATTCATCTGTGTTTGTAATCCACATTTGTGTCTCAAATGCACCAATACATTTGCTTGTGTCTTAATAAAGTGGTTCATATACATAGTCACTCTCTTCTCTATCACAATTAGACGTTGAACATTTAGGAATAAAAATCCACTTTAATTATATTATAAATTAACTGGTTGGTGTTCTATAAAAAAGGCAGTACTACATAAGGCCCAAATACTAACATAATAGTTGTTTCATTACTTATACACAGAACATATAAAAAGCAAAACAATAAAAACTCTTGTCACATTAATCACTGCTAGAACTATTACTTTAGGATGATTTAAAGCGGGGGTGGATGCAGCCTCCCGATTCAATGGGTGCACTAGACTGAACTCTTGGACATGATTTGGGGTTGTAGTCAAAGGGGGCACCAATCGCACACATGAGCACCCTCCGCCATGGCACCACAACCCTAATCCTGGCACGGAGTGGAAGGGACCCCTGAAGCTGCCCTGATTTAAAGTCAGGCTAAAGCAAGGGTCACAGTGCCCTGGATTATGAACGATCTCTGCTCTTGAAAGCTGAGTGCTTGTGGGTTTTTAACCCCAGATCTGGCATTGAAAGGACAGGAGGAATTGAGAAGTTTCTTCAGGGGAGAGCCATAAGCAAATTTCTGCCTCTGTATTTCCTACTGGTAGAGCAGGGAGCAGGTCAATAGCAGATTCCTTCTGCACAAAGAGGGGAGTGGGCTTTTATTGGCTTTCACAATATATCCTGCTGTTGGAAGGTGACAGCTAGTGGCCTGGTGCTCTCACCTGAAATCCTTTCTGCTGGAAGAGGTACCAGTTGAATCCCTCATTGGTCTCTCCTACTGGAGAAAGGAAGTGCACATTGTTACTGGCTTTCCTTTCCTCTGGACCATCCTAGACCCTCTCTTGAATCTGTGCCACCAGTGGCCATGCATCCTGCTGCACCAGAGTGTGGTGGCACTCGCCCAATCATACACAACTTGCAAAGTGTTCTTGCTAATGTAAGTGAAGCAGCTGCCTAAAAGGCCCTCTCACAAAAAATAACATGACCACGAATTCAGACACTAGGAAAAAGTAACTGTCTGGTCCTCCTGGGCCAGGTGGGCTAGTGTTGTGGAGAGAAGTTGCTGGCATACTGGGTTCTGGAGGACTTGCTGCCTCTGGATTGAATGGGAGGAGAATACAGAGCACAGGTGTAATGTGTTCCCTGCATGAGACACAGATAAGTAAGCAGGCAATAACATTCTGTACTGGCTGAAGTAAACTCACTGCTGTAATTCAAAGGGAATTACAAAGCCAGCATGGCTAAGAACAGAAAGAAATCACAAGCTTTCAGCCAAACACAGATGGGAGAAAAACCCCAACTCATGGCCACCACTGTTCTCTGGACATTCAGCAACAGCCAGGGCTTCAGCAGAACCTCTGAGGCAGCTTATTTTGACTGGCCCCCTTCGATATCATAATAGAGCATGTGAGGTACAGCTTCAGACTGCAAACTAATGATGTGTGTTGCACAGCAAGTGAGGAGAGTGAAGAACTCCAGTATATTCAATGACAATTTAACCATAAGCCTAGAAACAAGGCTGTCACATACATCATTTCCTCTCTTGAAGGTGTCATAAAATGCATTTGATGGCTGCTTTCATTTCTCCTGTCGTCCATGAACTATTAATGGCAAGGCAATTGTTGATGATCATAGTAGACAAGTGATATTGGAAGCTGTCTAATATATTTTGTGACAAATAAGTAGTATACTATGACATATGTGATATTACTAATAATTTGAACTATACTTGTTGAGTACCATACAGAGGGTCAGATTTTGCACTCATTTACACCAGAGTCAGACCAGACTAACTGCAATAGTTACTCTAAATTGACACTGGTATAACGAAGGGTAGATATTAGCTTGAAATCTGCCATTTGTTGTAATATGGTCATTTTAAAAGGCACCAATTGTCCTGGACAAGAAGAAAGACAAGATACGACGAATGTGGTTTAACTAGGCTGCAATTTTATTAAATAACACATCTGTGAACTATTTGGCAATAACTCATTCAGTACAGGTCACCCTCCCTTTATAATCTATTCCACCTGGTGCTGGGCGGCCCTGTTAACCTGATCCCAACACCATTACTGAGACCCCACCACCATCCATTGTGTGAGAACTTAGGGAGTGGCGATAGCAGTGGACGTGTTATTCCTTGACTTTAGCAAAGCTTTTGATATGGTCTCCTACAATATTCTTGCCAGCAAGTTAAAGTATGGGATGGATGAATGGACTATAAGGTGGATAGAAAGCTATCTAGATCATCAGGCTAATTGGCAGCTGGTATCAAGCGGAGTGCCCCAAGGGTCAGTCCTGGGGCCAGTTTTGTTCAATATCTTCATTAATGATCTGGAGGATGGCGTGGATTGCACCCTCAGCAAGTTTGCAGATGACACTAAACTGGGAGGAGTGGTAGACACACTGGAGGGTAGGGATAGGATACAGAGAGACCTAGACAAATTAGAGGATTGGGCCAAAAGAAACCTGATGAGGTTCAACAAGGACAAGTGCAGAGTCCTGCACCTAGGACCGACGAGTCCCATGCACTGCTACAGACTAGGGACCAAGTGGCTAGGCAGCAGTTCTGCAGAAAAGGACCTAGGGGTTACAGTGGATGAGAAGCTGGATATGAGTCAACAGTGTGCCCTTGTTACCAAGAAGGCTAACGGCATTTTGGGCTGTATAAGTAGAAGCATTGCCAGCAGATCGAGGGATGTGATCATTCCCCTCTATTCAGCATTAGTGAGGCCTCATCTGGAGTTGTGTGTCCAGTTTTGGGCCGCACATTACAAGAAGGTGGTGGAATCTCCTTCCTTAGAGGCTTTTAAGGTCAGGCTTGACAAAGCCCTGTCTGGGATGATTTATTTGGGAATTGATCCTAATATTCTATGAAGCTATGACAGGGGGTTGTCGCTTCTTTGTATCACACATTAAGAGCCTCAGTCCCATTCCCCATATTCTTTAGGAGATGCCTTCTCCTAAGTCGCTTCCAATTCCAGTTTACCAGGGAACTGGGACCCTTATTGTGTTGGGTACTTGCCAGATTGTGACAAAATTAATTATACAACCTAACTAACCCACCAGACCCCTCGGCTGCTTACAGGAAGGCAAAAAACCCATCCCACCCTGGCAGAGAAAAGTTCCTTCCCAATTCCCAGCCCCAAGAAGATGACTAGCATGATGCCCGCAGCAAATATATATATTTTACTCTAACCTCAAGGAGGAAGGGGGGAGTTTTCTTCCCAATACAGAATGGGAGTCCTAGGCAGGGGGTTGTTCAATAAGCCTACTCCTTGAGCTCACAGGAGCCAATAGGCTTATTCCTCTGTCCACCAATCAGCTTCCAGGTCCTTCTCAAGGAAGAGAGAGGGAAGAAATCCTCAGATGGGCCAGGGGGTTTCTTTCCTCTGCTGGGCCAGATAAAGCCTCCCCGCAGCTCTGAGGCTGTGAGGGGAGCACTGTGGTGAATACCAGTCAGAATTTTTCTTAGGGTGATTTTGCTATATCAGCAAAGAGGAATATTGTGCCAGGTGAAGATCTGATCCCTGGTACCCTAGTTGTACAGACATAGTCAGATACATTCCCTCCCCTCAAGAGCTTATAATCCAAATAGACAACGCATGGCAGGGGAAACAAAAGCACAGAGAAGTGAAGTGACTGGTCCAAAGTCACAGAACAAATTGTTGGCAGAACCAGGAACCCCCAGGTCTTCTGAGTTCAATCCAGTCCAGTTACTCAGATTTTACTCGGTCTTTACTTAGGCAAACTCTTATTGACTTTAATAGGAATTTGAAGTTGAAAAGCTGAATCAAAATTGAATTATTCATTCAGGATTTGTCCCATAATAGGTAACGGTGAAGTGTTTGATTTCCCAACCACTGCTCTGAAAGGAAATACAAAATATGTTAATGCTGTAGGATTTCCCCCTTTTCCACTGCTTGCTTTTAAAAATGGGGTAAGCACAGCCCTTTCTCTGGAGTTCCTCTCTCCTTCCCTAGCTGTAGCTCTGCAAACAGATCTATTTTTAGAGGAAAATAGAGACACTTGGCAGAACATTTCTTTTTGGATGCGGAACAACTTTACTCTTTCCAAGACTCTTGTGCAATTCTGTAGGGATAGGAGGGCCGGGCTAGTTCATTTCCTAGTGAGAAACTAATAAATCATCTTTTTGGAGATAAGGTGTTCCTAGTTAGCAGACTGAGCTGGTCAGTCTGCAGGAAAGTATAAAAGATTTTTCTGGTTTGCTTACCCCGGAGATAAAACTTGTTCTAAACATTCTTTGCCAGGCCAGTGTATAGACTGGACATAACTCTTTTATAACCCTATATAGAAACTGCAGTGGCTTTGTTAGCATGATTATATATAAAGTCAGTTCTTCTAACATGGCTTTATTTCTAGTGTAGATGTGGCCTTTGCAAAGACTAATAAGTCTGAGGATTAGATTTGTGTGGGATTGAAGATCTGCGAGATGATGTTTTAGCAAACTTTGCTTTGTAAAGGAAGATTTTCCTTAAAGTAAACTTTAATGTGTTGCGAGATTTCTACCATGTATTGAAGGTCTTTGGAGGCCCAGCCACTCACCACTGTGCTAAGTGCTGTACATACAAAGATATGCCAAATAGGAGTCACAGATGATATCTCTTTTAGTCAAAAAGGCAGCAATAGTGCCAGCTTCCCCATTGTGCTCTGCAGATTTTGGCACAGAGGAGCCATTTTCTGAGGGTGAAAGAATTAGATCAGTTTCCATTCCTACTCAGCCTGTAGTCTCTCTTCTGAGAGTGTGAGCAAGAACATCTGTTATGGCAGATTTGCTTTCTTTCCATGCTGGGAACCAGGCAGAGACTATAAACTCACTTCACAGATAAGTCACCAAACAGCAATCATCTGATGGTGACTTAGTGCCACTGCTTGGAACCAGTTACTTACTGATTAAAAGGTCTCTGTATGTTACCAATGCCTTGAGTCAACAAGTCCATCGCAGGTGGAGGGAGATCTATACAAGAATGGTCTATACAAGAGTGATTGGCCTATTTTTTAAAATTTCACTTCTGCTGAGTTGACCTGAATTCATCCAGCAATCTTAAAACAGTCTGAGGTTTTTCTCTGCCTCACTCTTGCCACTCTGATGACTGGTAACTGACTAGTCATTCCTGTCTTACAGACAGGTTGTCTAGGTCTTTTTATGTTTGCTGAATAGCACATATTCAACTTGGTGATCTTTCTTTGTTCCTTCCAGCCACCTAATTCCAGTGTCAATTCTAGTTCAGCATCATAAAATATTGCAGTGTTTTGCAGCACTGTTCTCTTGTGGCCCCTTTGATATTTTCCTGCTGTTTATGTATCCAGTGAGAGGATTCATTTGCTGTAAATGATTGCATAACCCAGTTGTGCAATAGAAGAATACAGAGGCAGAAGCCAAATGTTTTTTGGGAATGGACTAACAAATGCAAATCTGCCAAATGTATTTCCCGGGACCAAAATGGCACTTAAGACACTTACCAGCGATTACAAATAAAAGAACTTGTGATTTACTACTTCTTTCACTAGGCTTAACTATAGGTTTGAAGGGAATGATAATTTTACAAACTTCAGGTCCTCAAAAAGCAAACAAAACATTTTCTTTGTTACTGATGTGGATTCTACTTTTGTACATACTGTTAACCACAGCTACTCCATTTGAGAAAAGCAAAACTTTTCTGTTGATCATTTTTCTTGGCTTAAAATATAGAATGCAAGTTACTTGGCTTTTCATGAAATAGTTTCTTAAAAAGGTGCCAGGTGCTGCCCCCCACTTTCTCCAATTTTTTAAACCCATAGTTTCAATATTAATGAAAAATATTTTTCCATGTGTGCACCAATGACCAGCTCATGTGTGCTTGACTGCCAAGAAACTAGAGTACAGTATCCTATGATAGAGACCCATGTTTTAAATGATACATTCACTTTAAATGATACATTCACAGATTCAGTATTTCATATTCAATATCTACAATTAAATAAAAGATTATCAAATCCACCATTCTATACATCTTCAGCTTTACTTTGAATACCCTGGGAGATGGCATATGATAACCCTTTCCCCATGATATAGATCAGGGGTAGGCAACCTATGCCATGCGTGCTGCCTTCGGCACACAAGCTGATTTTCAGAGGCACTCACACTGCCCAGGTCCTGGCCACCGGTCCAGGGGGCTCTGCATTTTAATTTAATTTTAAATGAAGCTTCTTAAACATTTTAAAAACCTTATTTACTTGACATACAACTATAGTTTAGTTATATATTATAGACTTATAGAGACCTTCTAAAAACATTAAAATGTATTACTGGCACGCAAACCTTAAATTAGAGTGAATAAATGAAGACTCAACACACCACTTCTGAAAGGTTGCCGACCCCTGATATAACACAACCTTAAACACTAACAAGATAGTCAGCTACTTCGGAACCCTTGGCAACTTTAAAGAAACTTAAACCAGCTCATGGTTTGTTTTTTTTGTAGGATTTGAGGACACAACTCAGAACCTAATTTCTTCTCCTATTAGCTTCAGCTAATTCTTGGTTAAGGACTTTCCAACCATAAGGCTGGTCCAGCATGATTAATATTATTAAATTGTAATCCCACAAATAAAAGGAACTAGAGTTAGAGAAGAGGGAAAACATGACTATTGGAAATGGAGTCTGACTTTCAAGCAATTGCTGCTCCTCCTCCAAGAGGGGGGGTAGTTTTAAGAATTCATTCAGGGTGAAACCCTGACCCCATTGAAGTTAGTGACAAAGTCCATTGACTTGAATGGAGTCAGGAGTTCATTCTCACTGTTCCACCATTATCCTGAAATATTTTAAGAGGAAGTTTGGAAACTCAACCTTCCCTTGTGGAGTGGGAGTTTTTCCTTATGTCATATAGTGATGAGAGAAGACATGCATGCCTAATGTTAAAGAAAAGTCTGGTTTTACTTAATATAGAGCAATCAGTGAAGAATGTTTCATCACAGTCAAAATATTAACCCACCTATTGCTGCCAAGGTCAGTGGAAAATAGGAAATTCTGCAGAAAGTGCAGGCTCACAACCAGAGGCGGCTCCAGGCCCCAGCACGCCAAGCGCGTGCTTGGGGCGGCATGCCGTGGCGGGTGCTCTGTCGGTCTCCGGGAGGGCGGCAGGCGGCTCCGGTGGAACTCCCGCAGATGTGCCTGCGGAGGGTCCACTGGTCCCGCGGCTTCGGTGGAGCATCCGCAGGCACGCCTGCGGGAGGTCTACCGGAGCCGCAGGACCGGCGACCGGCAGAGCATCCCCCACGGCGTGCTGCCGTGCTTGGGGCGGCGAAATTACTAGAGCCGCCCCTGCTCACAACTTACAGCAATCTAAGGCTATGTCTACACTGCAAAATATTTTGGTATTCTGTTTTAAACTCAGGAGATCAGCTCAAGTTAAAGCCAACAGAGAAGCCCGAGGTTGAACTCCAGCTGGTAACCTGAATTAAAAGCAAGCTGCCATGTCTTCTCAGCTATTTTAATCCAGGTTAGCTAACCCCGGTTAGCTAAAATGAGTTAGGAACACACCTTTCTTTGTAGTGTAGGCAAACCGTGAATGTTTGGAAGCTTCCTTAACATGCATTCAGTTTTTCAAAGGACAAAAAGGAGAATGTATTTCACTCATTTGCACCAGTTTACTTTCCTTCTACTCCCTGCCATCTCTCTGTAACTTTCTGGAAATGTGATTCAGACAAGTAACCCAATAAACACACACAATTCTAAATGGCAACATACCAAAATGGCATAACTTAAATGAGAGGCAACAAGGATAGGTCACAATTTCATTCAGACTGCATAAAAACTCCAAGATATACACAGCATACGATTCAGTACAGGAATGTCAGGAAAACAAACACAAATTACAGCAAACTGGCCACACGTGTCATTTACACTAAGACTTGGTTATTTTTTATTCAAAGAAAAAAAGGTATTTTAATAAATACTGCAGAAACATTAATCAAACATACAAAGTGACTTCAACGTTAAAAAAAGAAAAGTAATGAATGTCCTGTTTTATAACAGTTATAACTTATTTTCTTTTTACAATACTTAAATACAGAAAGCACTTGCCAGCTATTTTGTAATACTGCCCTAAGCATATTGTTGCATCAGTCAAAAGCATATTATGGTGGTAAAATGGCTGGGAGGGTTTTGTGGGAAGTGACTGGAATGGTATTTTTTTTTCTTTTTTGCAGAAACAAAGCAAAGTGCTGGTAACACGTAGGACTGAGTGTTTAAATTACCATCATCCTCTACCCTGCCACAGCTTAAAGCAAACACCACTTTAATACTTCAAAAATGAAGCATTATCACTGGAAAAGAATGCTTGTTTTCAACAAGCTAGAGCAACACTGGTCAGAACTTAGAGTATCCTTTTAAAAAGAAGCCGTGACAATAATTGGTCAGTAAACATCTGCAACTTATTTTAAAGGCTGATTGATTTATTTCATGTAACTATAGCAATCAGCAAGTGAAAAAGAATTTGACTGAATCCGGTTCACTGAAGTAATGTTTAATGACCACTGTCTGGGTATGCACATATTAGTCCTTTAGGATTAAAATAGTATCCAGTTTCCACTGAGGGCTCCTTAAGGCCCCATTTCCTTACAGCGCTCATTATAAGAAAATGAAATCTGAAATAAGAGACGGTCACCACGTGCAGCCCTGTTAGAATGTATCATATACAAGATAACTTGGCTATGTTGGCGCATGTGTGTACTGTTATTTTTGCTTAAACATATGGTTCTCTGCAACTACCACAGAATAGCACTTCTCCATTACACAGCCATAGGGCCTGGGAAGAACTGAGCACCTCCACTCCCGAAGACTAGGAACTGAGGATTCTCAGCACCTAAACAGGATTGGGCATTAAGGCTGTAAGAATTATGTTTTAAACTGAGGCTCATTTGTAATCATAACTGATAGCACCTTTCATCTGATTTTGCAACTCAACCTACAATGACATATCCATACAGTACATCATATCTTTACACAGAAGATGTAAAAACAATAAAGTTTAAGAGCATTACTTTTTAAATACAATCACAATGATCAACAGAAATAGTCAATGTTTTGAAAAGTTCCGTAACAAGCAGATCATTTTTTTCTACTTGATCTGTCTAATTTTTGTCGTGCTAGGGCACTTATAATAATGGGAAGTCTCAAAAGGTTCTCGTCATTAACATGTTCCAATTTAGCTTGTGCAGCCATCGCAGGAAGGCATGACTTCCAAGCTTTTCATATACAATGTTTTCCTCCGGATGACCCATGGGTCTTGATATAATTTCCATTTTAATGATGAGCTACAAGGAAATTAGATCATATCCTGTGGCAAAACTAACTGTAAGGTCATGGGGCTAGTTCCCCAATGATGAGGATGTGTTATTAACATCTTTAATTTATTTTTTAAAAGGAACATTAAAATATTATTTTAATTAAATCAAAGTAGGTATCCAGGAACAGATCTTTAAGAAAACAAACAAGCACTGTCAAGGACATCTTCTTTCTCTGAGGTGCTACTTTTCCTCCTCTTCTCTAGCACATTCAAATATTTTCCTTTTTTGGCATTTCTTCCATGTAACATTTTTGACAGCCATCTCATTCAGATCCATCTCTTCCCACTGCTTAGTCTACATGCTGAATCCCTAAATACAATCTCACACAAAAGGTGAAGAGTATCCTTTAAAGTATTGACTTAAGCCCACACATTATATACCACTTTGGCTGTGTACTTCATTGAGTCTTCACCTTTCCTGAACACATTGTCTCTTCCTTCTTCCTAAGGAAACCTAGATCCTTCACATCACTGTGCAGCTCTTTGCTTTGTCCTTTCGCAAATCTGTAGCAACTGTAGACAGTTCTGGCCTGCCAGGCATGTGTGAAATTCGCTTTGTTGCCCTCTGTGATTTGTTCCGCTTAACATTTTTGTTTGTTTTGTTTACACATGCCAACGTGGCAACATGAAAAATGTCTCTTACACTGTTCTCTGACTGTAAGGCTGAGCATTCAATGTAAGTGGCTGCTCCAATCTGTTTGGCCATATTTGTACCCTGGGGGGAGGGGGGGGAGAGAAAAAGAAATGGCAATCAATAAGGAGGTTTTGTACAAAGCCAAAGTAAACCATACGGTTATTTTTCAGCACTGTTTGCATACATAATGTTGTATGAAAACTAAATCTAAGACAGCAAAGTGACACACAGCAACTCATTGGGTTTTTTGCAAAATAGAGATAGGGATATGCACCCAAAATGCATTATACACATATCAAAGAATTGTTTCCTGTGAGGAAATATGAATAATTTGAAAGCTATATATAATAAGGACAATGACCTGTCTATACCTGAAAACAAAAACATTACTGATTTTTCCTATTCAGAAAATTTGTACTTTTTGGTTTGGGAGACTCATTCATCCTGAAAGGTACTGGCCTGACTGCCTGAAAAAAATCAAATCTTTATCTCTGCACCGAAAGGCACCTGTTGTGCAGCAGCAGCAGCACTTCCTGACAGCCCTGTCAAATGCTACCCACCTGCATCAGCAGGTGGGGGAACTTGATGGGGCCAGCAGTGAAAAGGGGACAATCCCAGCAGTAAGGGAGGGAGACACTAACCAAGGGCCAATATGTATCTCCTCACCCTGGAAGTCTCTAGAACCCATTGGTCAGCTGGAGAGAGGGATGCTGATTGGCCAGCATTCCCCTGCTCCCAGGATTCCCCTGCTCCCAGCTGGTGCGGGGGCCACTTGGAGCCTCTCTTGGCTCTCTTCCAGCAGTGAGTTAAGTAGGGACATGCTTAGTATCAAACTGAGGTACTGGGGTGGAACTGTTTATTCATTGCAACTTGCAGACAGTTTCCAGTGCGGTGAAGAGAATAAAATGAACAGTTCTCAGAGGTAAAAGACCTGGGATTTTGCTAGTGGGCTTGGGGTCAGGTGATAGGGTGAGACCATGTGTCACTCATGGTCTGAGGTCCTCACCCTGCTGCACCCTCTGTTCCTCTTGCAGTGGGGAGAGTGCTAGGACTCAGAGAGAACGGAGTCCTGGGTGGTAGGCTGAGGAGAGCCTACCCTGCATTCTGGATTATATGGTAAGGCATCCTGTAACCCCTGCACCGGAACCAATTACATGTCTGGCATAGGAGAGTATGGGTCGTGGGAGGGTAGTGAACCTTCCCTGTATATTGCGGCCTGTCACTTAACTCCAGGCATGTGTCTGTTCTCATTTTGCCGCTGTGTCCACATCAAAATGCCTCTGGAGAAAGCCATTCAGTCTCTAGCTTCTCCTCTAAAACTGCCAACAAAGTCATTTGAGGTGGTGGCAGCTTTTGTGATGTGCACAATGTTCCGCTAGCAAATTGGCCCCCGCTCCCAACCCTTTCAGGTAACCTATCAAACAATGATCAGATGGTATCAACATTTGGTCTCGGTCAACGTGGGCTGGATTCAAATCAATGAACTAGAGAGGAAAGCCTGCATATTCCATTACCAAACATGCTGTGATTAACCAGTATTTTAACAAGCTGACACTATACCCTTATAATGCTTTATTTACAGTGTTTTGTAAGTCCTCAGTTACTGAGCAACAGGCATGCACTTTCCTCATGTAAATGGCTATACAATCAGAGGTAGTATGGCTGAACAATGCACCAAACTCTAAAACAAATTCTTTCAGCTATATAGTAAAAGAACTGTCAACAGTGAAAACACCCTCAGCAAAGAGAGAATTAAAATTTAATTCAGAATAATAATGATAAACTACATGGATAATACAAGTGTTTCCTAATACCCCATGTACAACAGTGTTACATACCCCAGTTATACTGTAACAAATACATGACAGTGCTACTCTACTCTGTCCAGGTTCTTAGATTCACACTGCTGATCTCAGTTCTGATGTTACATCCTCAGGACACACTTTAGAGTCCAAGCATGTTGGAAGGGCAGAACTTTGGCATCAAGAATGCATATGCACCATGCAGATGAGAAAAGAATCTTGGCCAAAATTTGCAACAGAATGTTTCTCTGATCATTTTAAACACAAAATGTTCTAAATAAAGAAAAAAACTTCAATCAAAAAATTCATCAAGCAAAGAAAATGTGTTGGAGTGGTGTGGTATGAGGAAAATTCAAGGTGCTTTTGTATATCACAGTACCTTGGTGCCCTGTTATAGGTTTGTTACACTGACAGTACAGTATTGGGTGAAAAATGAGCCACTATTTCACTATATATGGAACAATTTACTTTTAAGGACTTAAACCAACCACTAAATCTGCCCTGATGTTGGGGTTCACCAAAACTCAGCTTTGCACGTACAACAGATGTTAGCAAAGTGAGCATCAGAGCTGCCTTGATCCCTGATTTCGGCACTCAAATTTAAAGACCAGGCTGATGCGCTGATTGCACTGTGTTGCTTGTAGTTAAATGTCTTTTTCCACATGAGTGGCAATGCACACAAGAGGTGTGTGAACTCAAAGCACAACATGTTGCACATTAAATGGTCTGTGTAGACCCTGCTGGCCCAGACTAAAAGTTCCCTAGTGCGCATTAACAGAGTGCTGTGTCAGGCCGCCTATAGACTCATGCATTAGTTTACATTCAGTTCACTTTTTAAAGATTTTCTCTGCAACCATTAGAGCTAGAAACATATTTATGTGATAGCTTATACTTCTGGGACACAAGTCTGCAGGAACATGTGAATTCTGCAGGCACAGAATACACAGCCTCTGGTGTTTTCAGACTCACCTATGGTGATCATTAGGTAACAGCGTGTATCTAACTATCTTAATGTAAATAAGCTCAGTGCAGAGGGAGTGCTGTTTCTCTTAAAAGTGAATGCAATGTTACCGAGCTGCATATTTCCCACCACCACCAAGTAACAAGTGGAAAGAATGAGACATGACACATACCTGATCATATGATACTGGTGTCTGCCTGTGATTGGAAAGCTCCACTAATGTGCTCACATCTGTGCGCAGATCAGACTTGCAACCCACCAGAAGCATTTTGGTGTTAGGACAAAATTCCTGAATTTCACCTTTCCACTGTAAAATATTATTTTGTTACTATACTAATGCAGTACATTATTTAGATTAATTAAAGCATGCTAGTGAAAAGAGGCAATGGAAACAGGATTACAGTTTGGTAAATCACAAAAAGCATTTTTTACATAAATTCATTACATTGGTATTCATTTAACTTGTAACCATGCTACAAATTGACTTTGATTTAAGAGCATATGAACTAGCAGCTTCCAATCTAGGGCAGATCTTGCAACCCCTACCCACCCACTAGTCCTGCTGACTTCAATTGAAATGTCCATTCATGTGAGTAAGGACTGTCAGAGCCATGCCCTGATCCTGCCTACAGTCAGTAAACAGTATACAGTCTCATTCACTCACCCTATGATTCACTGGTTTTACCCACATTGCAGTAGAAATAACAAAGGGTGTTACCATTAGCTAATTCAAACAGTTCCTCAAATGACGAATTACAAGCAGGTCTCAGACAAATAAAACATATTAAACATAATCATATATATTGGCTCATGGCTTTATTTGAGCACTGTAAAAAATCTGTTTAATCTGCAGAGAATCAGTTTGTGGTCAAATAATATGCTTAATCCTGAATACACAATAGTGTAATGTATATCTTGTGCAAATACTGTATGTGAACATGGACATAAACTCATAAAGGTGTTTTTCAGGTCTCTTCAGACTAAATCTGTCAAATCTTAGAATCATTAACATTTGATGGGGAACACTTTAATTTTTACATGTGTATTGAAAAAAAAATCTACCACACTTCTGTAAACAAGTGAAAAACCACAGAACCCACTGTTTATTCAGGATCTAAAATATTGTGTGTTCCGTACACGGAGAGCCAGACAGGAAGACACGTTAACAAAAAAACCCAAACCTGTTCCCACGCTTTTGTTGACATCGTCAGTGATGGTGATGCTCAGACAAGAAAATGAGTTATTTTACTTTCAGATCCATTCAAATAAAGGAGGAAAAACAAAAATAGCCTAACTCCTAATCTCCATGGAAAAAACTGTATTAGTGGACAAAGTAGTCAGTAAACTCTAAAGTTAATATTGCAGAATTCTTGATTCACGCTGCACCAAGAAAGGGGAGAGGTCTGAGAAGTCAAAGGGGCAGGTGCCTGGCCCTCAAACGTAGCTGAGCTTTAGTTTTGCTGAGAAATCATGCACTAATCCTGCAGACCATGGAGCATCTGAAAGGAAGGCCTGCACTTCCACACTGCTTTGAGTCCCCTTCCTCAGGAGTCATGTTGTCACTGGCTCTTCCACTCTGACTGCATATCACCACCCCTATAACATGGAGTAAAAGCTATGGCAGAGGTCTTAATGCCAGGCAGACGAGTATTAACTGTGTCAATGCAAATTGCTATAGAGTCTTTAATCCCCTTTGCTAGAGGAGCATGCCTTGAAAGGCAGCTTCTTCATGGCTCCACTCCTCCTTCTGACACTAAAATACTTGCAAAGGGCTTTTGGGAGTGAATATTCTACTTAATTCCACTCCCCTAATGCCTCTTCTGAGTATTTTTCAGTCTTCTCAAATGATGGACTAAAATTCTAGCTCTGTAAAGTGCAGTTATTTTTGTGAAACAATCAAATGCTGAAGATTATACACTTGGAAATAGTGACATGTTTCAGAGTTTTAAAAACAGATTCTATTTATAAATAGTTTTGAATTAAAAAATATATTCCCATACACTTGCCTTTTTTAGCACGCTGTCAAGGGTTTCTGGCCGACTGATGTCAAAACAAATCAAGACAGCATCGGAATCTGGATAGGAAAGCGGGCGGACATTGTCATAATAAGGAGACCCTGTCCAGAAACAAGAAATTATTTTATTGCTTAATATTCCTTTTTCTTCTGCAGTCATGCAAACTTATTCAGAAGGTTTACAGTAAAGCTCTTGAATGGCATGTCACTATCCTGCCTTCCAAAACATACTACATTTCCAAGGTTATTTTTGGTGCTCACTTCTCCATACTCCAATTCCTTCTTGGGCCTAGCCCTAAATAAGGGTGATTTCTTCCTCGGGTAGTTAATCAGGTTCGTAGCCCAGTGATTAAACTTCCTTTGCAAGCTTGAAAGCAGCTGTGACATTCCCTGACAGCCCAAACAGTGAAATCAGGTCTGGGATAGAGTATGGAGCTAGTGACAGGCATGTCTCAGAAAAGTTTGGGTTTGGGTATGACCCCACCAAAGTCTTGTGTGACCTAATGGGCCTTTTGTGTCTGTCTCTTTTATGACTCTATAGAAAATCAGGAAGTGTGGGAGCCATTACCCATTGCTGGACTAGGTGACCTAACATGTCTTTTCCATCTCTTACGCCAATGATTCTAAAAGTTTGGATGTCTCTCAACTGTTTACCGGAACGGACTGAATCCCTGTAGTTGGCAAAAATCAGCAGGTATTCTCAAGACAGAAGGCTCTTTCACACGTACTTTGTGCTCTACCTCTGGACCCCTCCAGAAGCTGGACTAAACTTTCAGTCCTCAAAAGCAGCATATTCAATGAGTCTTGGGCAAATGTTGGGAGATCTTAATGTTTTTCAGAAGCCTAGTTGGAAGGAATCCCCTCATGTGAGCACATAAGCCTCTCAACAGCAGCAGGACGGACCACCATTGCCTATTTTAAAGGTGTCTTCAATGGTCAAGACTAGAATAAAATGGTGTTTGCTCAATGAAAGGAAGCCTTGGGATACTGTACAGAAGTTACTCCAGTAAACGTATGTGATATAAACATAGACAACCCTGCAAAGATTTATACATGGGGTAAGCTTTACACTGTGAGTAGCACCATTGGTTTCACTGAGATTACTCAGTGTGTAAAGTTAAGCATGAGCACAAATCTCTGTAGGAATGTGGCCATAATAGGTATTGACTAAAGGACTCTGAGATAGGTGACTACGGGCCAAATTCTATGCTAGTGTAAATAGGTGCATATCCATTGACTTCAATGGAATTTCATCTATCTTCATTAGCAGAGAATTTGGCCCTAGACCTGTTAAAACTTCACTCATTAGGGCTCTGATTCAGCAGGGTTCTTATGCACATGAGTAGTCCCATGGACTGAATTGCGGGCTTGATTTAAGAAAGGTATATCTATAGCTTAAGAAAAGCTATGACATAAAACAAATAATTAAGTTTCTGTATTTCTCTATTCCATGGACCTAAAAAGATGGCATATGACATTTTTGAGACAATAGCATAATATTTTTTTAAAAAATGTGTTGTATGATTCATCAGCTAATTAAATCCCTTATTTTCTTCAAACTATCCACAGCTAATTGACTAAGTTATCTCAAAGGCTGAGAAACAATCATGATTAACCGGAATAGAAAAATTCTGTAAGTTTCTCCCTGAAAAAAAAACAGTTCATGCTGTTACACAAGGTAGTAAGAGAAACAGTAAGAACACATCACAGTGCACTGCAGCTGGACAGCTTATGCCAGAAGAGAACTTCACGAATTCTAGGAATTTTGTTTTTGAAATTAGAAGCAACTTATGGGAAATGAAGCATTACCCAACTAGGCAGAAGAAGGTAGTTTGACAAAACTGGGCTTCCCCTCCAAAAATTCCCCCAGAAGAATTGTAGACAATGTCAATCCCACAATGAATGAATGAATATTCATAGCTTCAGAATGCTGCTCTTCAAAAACTTTTAGCACTCTTTGACATTAAACAAAATACTAGAGGAAAAATATCAGCTATAGTAGGCCTGACAAAGTAAATATTCAAAATACTGGGCCAAGTCCTGCTCTCAATTATACCAGTATAAATCTGGAAAAATTACATTGGCTTCAGCTGAATTTCTGTATTTACTCTGCTGTAAAGGAGAGCTAAATTTGGCCTCTTTGTGGACTGCACAAGGCCAAAATTTTGCTTCTAGATTTCTGTGTCCTACAAAATAGTTTCAATAGTTGCTTATTTAACCTCCTTTGTGTAATATTTTGATATCTGTGGGCCAGGGCCACCCAGAGGATTCAGGGGGTCTGGGGTCTTCGGCGGCGGGGGACCCACGCTTCGGTGGTAATTCGGCGGCGGGGGGGTGTCCTTCTGCTCTGAGACCCACCACCGAAGTGCCCTGAAGACCTGTGGCGGGGCCCCCCCACCGCCGAAGTGCTGATGAAGACCCGGCACTTTGGCAGCGGGTCCCGCTTCGGCGGTAATTCGGCGGCGGGGAGTCCTTCCGCTCTGGGGTGGAAGGACCCCCCCACCATCGAATTACCGCCAAAGACCCAGAGTGGAAGAAGCTCCAGGGGCCCCAACCCTGCGAGAGTTTTTCGGGGCCCCCAGAGTGAGTGAAGGACCCTGCTCCAGGGACCCCAAAAAACTCTTGGGGGCCCCTGCGGGGCCCAGGGCAAATTGCCCCACTTGCTCTCCCCCCGCCCCCCGCCCCGGGCTCTCACAGTGACACTATGTTCTATATCTATTATTGCATTAGAAGACCTGACATTGTATGTACTGGACTAGTATTTCACCTTAGCTGGCCTTTCAAAAAGGAAAAATCCAGAGTAAATCATATGGATAAGTATACCAAAGAAGGAAACAATCATATGCCCTTTCCCCCATCCCAAAAAAAGCAGAGCAAATGCTTTTAGCTTTCTACATAAGACATATTAGGACTAATTCATCCATGGTGAAACTCAATTGAAATTAAAGGGAAGAGTTCGCTCCAATATCCTTGGCAGATATTCTGTGGTACGTCACAGATGCTAACAGGAGACCTATACTGTTTTGTAGAACAGCAGAAAAGTGTACTGTATCACAAACTCCACCCCCAGCCATCCTGCTCTGTGCTCACTAGTTAGTTGTGCGAACCACTTCATGCCTCCCACCTTTCCTCCCTCTCAGCATAGCTCAGACAAGTAAGAGCAGGATTAGCCCTTTGTCTTTAAGATCATTAATATTTGGAAAGATAAAAGTTGCCAGCTAAAGAGAAATCTTAAAGAGCCACACCCAGAAACTAATTTCTTAGACACATACCTAACTGCTCAGTCACTACTCCTCAATGATACAACATATACCATATATGTGCATAAATATGCATTTATGCATACGGAGGCATTCAGCTTCGTGATTCCACTTACCATACCAACTCCAGATGTTTGGTTTTTTATGTTGTTTCCTTTTGAGTCTCTCATGTTAAAATGCTGAACACTAAGATAGTTAAGTGTGATCTGTCAGTTTGGTTGTAAACTAGATATACTTGACACATTCTTTTCTCTGAGGAAGTGTGGGGTAGAATTAATAGGAATCTTTTAAAATATTGATGGTGTGGAATGTTCCAACAGAAGAAATATATTTACTGGTTTCATTCAGCAGCAATAACCAAATCTTTGTGATTACACAAGTAAAGAACATCTAAGAACCTAACTGCATGACTCAATTCAATGTAACATTTCATCATTTATTCCAAATAAAATTCTCAGAACCTAAGGAATCTTAGGAATGTGAATCAAGTCTACACAGACCTTCTGAATACAGTTCAATAACACTCTGTTCAATCTTTTTCTCAAGTTAGTGAACCAATCTGAAACCATGCCAAGACCAGAGAATAGGAGGAGAATTCACAAACAGAGCTGCCATACTCCCATCAAAACTCTACATTTATTTATTTTAATTTTGTTAGAGCAGATTAGTGGCAACACGAACACATTTTTGTCAGGGCTAATTTCAACAATTTTACATTTTATCCAAAAACTGCCTGACAGAGTACATGCTCATCTTATTCTGTGGCAGAGATTGGTTCCAACAGCATTTTTTATTTCTTAGTTCTATTTGGCAAATTACATGAATAGCTTAAGCCTGAATTGGCTAAATATTTTAATAACTGCCTATTTAAGATCTTACATTTCATATAGAGTTAAATGAGCAAAACTCATATTCATCATCATGTTATTATTTTAAAAATACATTTAGGTCCTGATCCAGAAGCACATGATTAAAATTAAGCGAGTACTTTCAATAACTTTAATAAAATTAGGCATGTGCTTAAATGCTTTGCTGGAGCACGATATTAGTGATAGTGTAAGATGCCAGATCACTGTTACTGGCTACTGAAATCCTGTTTATCCACAGAACACACACAGTTTTTCCACACATTGCCTAAACAATGTGGCTTAACCCTAACTACCTAGGAGGGACCAACTCTAGGTAGTTCATTGTTCTTGCTCAGTGTAATTCTTGGCTGCTCTACTGAGACTGCCCATAGGATGTCATTTCATGTTGTATGGAATACATGACAACTGGTACAGTAGCATTATTCCATTTCTTACAGACCACCAAACAGCCATCAGATGTTAACAATTTGTGGCCATTTTTTTTTGATCGGTCAAATAACCAGTGACCCATAAGTGAAGGATTGCCTTATCCCATACCAACTCCCTGAACTGTCTAGTTACTAGCTTCATGTGTTAAAAAAACTGGGGTGGTAACTATAAGAAATACACACTTCACTGAATCTCTCTTGCTGGCATCCTTCTTTTAATACTGCACTGAACGATTTTGGGGAAATGAAGGCCATTGTATTTATGATGTAGCAGAATTCAATGATTTCTCATCTCCAAATGCAGGAAGTACTACAAGCATTCACAATAATTTAGTGTATTTACGGATTTAGCAATCTTTCACTCTAAGCAAAAACTATTCTTTAATTACTGGTCTTTTCCCTGACCTCTTATAAATCTTTTCCATTTCCCATTTATCAACAATACTTTTTTAAAAAAATTAAACAAATTATGTGGAAATTATGTGTTTTTCAACTATTACCAAAGAGTATAGGCCCCAACTTGACCAACTAGTAGGTGATCGGAAAGACAAAGATTTCAAACTCTGAAATACCTCTATGGTGCTTTCTGCTTTTGTTGGTTCTCTATTAAATGCAATTCTTGTATGTTACAACTCTAATTTATATATTTTGCAAAACGGTTTAGTGGAAAGATCGTCTTCGTAATTAATGCTACATTTCTACACAGACACCAAGTACACTGTGCACATGCAAATCACAGTAAAGCTAATTTATTTGAAGCTCTAAGGCCCTTCTGGATTTAATTATATGCTAATCCTCAGCACTGCAGTACTATTTCTGGTCCTGTAGAGAATTATTTTATTAGAGTGTTCGGCACAAAGTCCACATTTCAACCTTCATATGTATGCTACAAAAATGACCTACGGTCTATAGTTAGACATGGAGTGAAAGAGACATATTTAAAGCCCCAAATGTTCCTTCTGCTTTGCAGCTTTTTGCTGTACAAATAAAAATTTGAATTTAAAAAAGTAATTTTAATGTAAGGAGGCAAAAACTTGCTAACAGAATATATTTAAAGTTTGATGTATGAATGATAGACTGAAAGAAGTCTGTGTCATGTAGCTACTCATTGTAGTTTCCCTGAGATAACATTGTGAAGGTTCTTCGGCTGCCAAATGGAATAGTCCTCTGAAATATTCTGCTTAGCAAAATGAACATATTGCACCTTAACTGGCTGGAGACTATCATACAATATCACTACAGAGTGAAATAATTTCTAAAGAAATTATATTGCAACCAGATAGCACTAATTTGAAAAAAAGGCTTGGTAGTTCTATACTAGTTAAATCTCATTTTGATAGGCATTTTTTCTTTATGTTAAGAGTAATTTTAATCCTTTTAAAGGCTTACAGGTTTAGACAGCACCAGAAAATATTTTAGATAATCTTTCTTCCTACCCTGTCCACGTTTTTAAACGTATAATGTCCTAGCTCCATATTTATTTAGACTTTGATGATCTTGGAAATTCATTAAAAACTTTCCACATAAATTTATGCTTGGCTTTAAAATGTTTCCAAACATCCAGTATGTGATGCCCATTGTTTTGTAGTTGTGCTCCTAGACCATACATTATATTTAACATTATATATTGGGCAGTTTTATATGTAACCAAAACCAATGCTAACACTGGGGTCTGATACCACCCTGAGGCAGGATTATGAGATTCTACTTTATCCATGCCTGGAGGTTTGCCATTCACCTCAATGGGAGCAGAATTAGCCCTCGAAATGGCAATATCTGGCTCTTGAAGAACTCAATGGCAAGACTTCCATCAACTTCAATTAATTGGAGGTACAGAGTATTGATCAGTTAGCCTGGAATCTCGATGCAAGCTGTCTGTAGTTTAAAGAAAACACACAAGACAGTTTAACACAATTAAAAATTAATATTGGAGACTGATAAAGTCATCTTGAAATGTCTCAGGTATATTGCTCTCAAAGTCAACTAAATGGCATCATTTTTATGTAAAATATATAAATGTATTCCGAGTGGCATCATTGTCTCAATGTGTTGTAATGTGATTTTCTAATACATTGAATGCTAGATGTTTTCTTAATATATAAACCTAAAAATCAATAATAATTTGCAAAAATATACCAGTGACATAAAATAATAATTTTATTAGCTTGAATTTTGCTGTGGGCCCAGTCCTGCCACCACTGAATTTAATGGGAGTTTAGGCCTATATTCTAATTCAACAGATAAAAACAGGACGAAGATTTGTAAAATGACAAATCAAGAAGAACTTGAGATAAGACAAAAATGTTAATTTATCTTTTGAAGTCTTCTTGTCTGGTAGTGTGATTTTTGTATTGAGTGGCCCAGGTTTGTGGTAGTATTTATTCTAACTATCAATGGGAGCTGGCTGTTTTCAGAATGTGACATATTTTACCTATAACCCCCAAATCACTAAATCAAGCATTCAGCAATGCTTTATACAAAACAAAGTATTTGTTTGATCTTTCAGCTTTACCACTCTGACAACTGTAGTTTTAAATTGCAAGCACATTAACCCTGTGATCCTGCACTTTTGACTCAAGCAAATATTAGCTCCCTGATCGGGACCCAAATAGTGTAGTTCTAAAGCATTTTCAGGTATATATTCCTGTAAGATTACCTCTTCCCTTTTTAAAATACTGAAAAATGTATATTTCATTACATGAATGCGTCTGATCTATTTTTTCACACTGATTTCAAACCTTTATATGTCAAAGAAGTTGACCTGTGAAGAATGGGTTACTTTTTAATTAATAAAAATAAAGATGTAGGTTTCAATATAAATCCACTCACTGGAGATTTTCTATGACTTCAGAAAGCTACAGTGTAGAGTTTATTTGTGCAATGAGTGGTTACCTTATCCTGTGGAGCAGCAATGAAAATGAAAACTCAAACCTGGTACTATATGTTTTATTACACTCTAAAAGTTTGTAACCCTTACTTGTTTGTATCGTTAGCCATCTTGCTTTTTGAAAATACTATTGCGCATGGGCTATGAAACTACTTGCTTTTCCAGGCAATAGTGCAGCACCACCCCTAGCCAATCAGAATAAAGACAATGATCTTAAATCCAAAAATTACCAATATATTTAAAAAAAAAAACGCTACATGAATTTAATTTCCAGTATCAGGATCATCCTGCCATTTTGGAGGAGGAGCTGCCTTCATCAGGCCCAGCACCAAGACAGGCCATCCATATAAACAATGCACCTGTCTAAGGATCAGACCAAGAAAAAATATTTGAGAAAGGAGTTGTATGCCCTATGCAGTTTCCTCAACCCAGATTTACTAATCTAATGCTGTGGTTCTCAGATACTCAAACCTCTGCTGACACTTCAGTCTTTTGTGGTTGTCATTCCCAGCTTCCCCTCCTCTGCCTTAATGTGTCAACTCTAACTAGCTCCTTTCACTTCTTGGTGCTCTAATTGGCAATGGCTCTTGGGCTGTTCTCAGTTCCAGTCTTTCCCATGGCACTTAGGTGCCATGGCAAATTAGGGTGGGCACAGTTGAATAGGGGATTTGGCAGAGGTCTGTACAGCTGAGATCTTCATCCGATAAACTGATACAGCAGGCCCTAAAATGTTGGGAAGTTACTGATCTAAACTAAGATCTAACTACTTGGCTGGTAGCTAGAGAATGCAAGGTCCCTCAGATAGACATCAGCATACAGAGAAGCTGAACCCCTGGGAAACTATTAGCATGCCAGTTAACCTTTGAAATAGAATCCATCACCAGGCATCTGAGTCAGTATTTCTGAAACAGGAGTGGGAAACACAGTTGGAATGGGGAAAAAACAACCTAAATACTGCTTTTCTGGTGTCCATATTTACAATGGAGAAGAGGAATTATATTCTATCACCGCTTGATGACTAGCTAAGGCTCATCTCCAACATCCTGCTGGTTAACATTGGGTCTAACACCCCAGAGCCAGGGAAATAGACAAGCGTTATGTTTTGTCAAAAGTTGGAACACAAAAGAACCCACTAAAAAGAAAAAAAAATCCTATAGGAGCATCAGCTGACTTCATCTAACATTACCACATGTGCTCACATGTCTTATCTTTTAGTCCCCTAGTGTCCTGTAAGGGGAATAGGGGTTACCAAGCTGGGATGATGGTCCGGGAGCACAGATTCTTAAGGTAGCCCTTCCAGTCATGTCAAACAATATCCTGTGTTTTCACTTGTCATGCTCATTCTTCTTCCAGTACAACATAGACTGATCTTCTCATTAATGGAGATTTTTATCCCCCTTCCCTTTTCTCACATAATGTAAATGGCTGGGAGAATCCCTCTGTAGATAAAGAGAATTAGAGCCAGATGCAGCTGTCTTCCACATACAGCTGCCATTCACATCTGGAGGCAAACACTCCATTGATGAGAACAGCAATAATGTGCTCCTTAGGGTCAGTCACCAAGGCAGTGGGGGATGTTTAGTTCCTGTCTTACAGTGGATTCCATCAAGAATCCCACAAAGGCTGCTGCTTTGCAGTTGAATACTGGATTGTAAGAAAATGATTTATTTTTCCCCGAACTCCCTTCCTGATGTTAGCCTCATGTACAACACAAACAGCCACTTGCTTTGGCACTTGATGCTCTCATGCAAAGTCTCCCGAGTCCTAAAATTATTGCAAAGCCAGAAAAGGACTTGACTATGTTGTTTTTCATCTGGTTCTGTTAAAGCCACACAAGGCAGTACTCTTGACAGAGGACTTGCTCCCCAGGCTGTGCAATGAGAAGATAAATTGAATTCAGTTTCCTTGGATTCTGCTGCCTTGTGGGTGCTGCTCTGTTTCCTGCTCAGAATCATGTTCCCCTCCACTCACTAGGTGTCCCTTTACCACATTCCATTGTCTCTGTACTACTGGGTGCTGGATGCCAACTCCCACATTCACTTGTTTTTCCTGCCTTTGGTTGCTCTCTACCACTCCCTTATCATCCTCTCACTGAGTGATCTCTTTCTGCATTTCTACCCATTCCCTTTGTTACTCTGCTCTGGAGTTCAGTGCTCTCCCATTCCACCTGCCACTCTCAAACGATTCTCCTGCCATTCCCCCTACAAAAAACTACCTCCTGCCTCCCCTTCTCAGCCATCTGCCTCTCCTGTCAGAGCTCTGTCTCCTCAGTGGCTGATTTCCACGTTTCCTTCCTTTTCCAGCCCTGTGGTTCTGATTTCTCCCAGAAGGTCAGTTCCTGACATGTTCTCTCATTCCCCATGCTCTGTTTCCCTGAGGAGGCTTGTTGCCTCAATGCTCTCTGGCCTATCAGGAAGCCTTTCCTATATCATGTGTTCTGTTGTCTCCAGGAGGTTTGTCCTTTCCACACTCCATGTCCCCCCACAAGTCTGTGTCCCCCAAAAGCTCTGTTTATCTCTCTTCTAACCCCCAACCCCTGTTGAATCCACTCTTTGATCCCAGTGTTCTCATCTTGTGACTGTGGTGAGGGTCAGGTCAGGTATCCACAGACTCACTGCCCTGCTCACAACACACCCTGCAGTAAAAGAGGAGGAAAAGCAGTGCAGCTGAGCTGTGGGCAGGGCTTCCTCTCTCTGCAGGCTGCAGAACTGGGTTGTGGTGGAGGGGGAAGAATGGACTAGATGCTAAGCCATTTGTGCCTGGTAGAGTAGTGGGGAAATTGAACAAAAATTTGAAAGAGGGGCCATACATTGTTGTCCCCCCATCTCCCAAGCTAAAAGTTGGGGAAGGGTTTGGGATGGGTCTCTTTGTACCCCGCTATAATTACACATATGGCTGTATATCCTTCCCTCCAGGCATCAGAAGTATCACAGAGTTCCTGCTCTCAGGCCACTTCTTCAGCTGATAGCCCCCTGAGGGCTTTAGAACCCAATCCTGCACAGTTACACGCTGGGAAACTTTACTTACCCAAGTCAGAGACCCCTGGCCCGAGTTACAGCTATTTCTGTGCAGTGTTTGCAAGATTGGGCCCATAGTAGGCAAAAAAATAAAATTAAAAAAACCCACTTCAGCAAAACACCCCAAACCCACTCAGATACTGGTGTGACTATTAATCTCGCTGGTTTTGTATAATCACGTTTTACCCAAGGAGAACCCCTGCTGGCTTTCCCAGAAGCGATGACAAATATGAAAATGAAAGGCTCATGATATGCAATAATAACCTTCTCTCATCTGCTGGGCTAATTACTACAAGAACTTTTTTTGCGGGTGGGGAGCGGGGGGCTAAACACAACTGAGGCAAGTTAAAACAACGCCTCCCCCTGTTATAGGTGACTATTCAACTAGAAACCAGCTGAAATTCCTGCTTGAGAGAATGAATTAGTCCGTAAAAGCTCAATGGGTATTTGTGTCACACAGGAGCAAATATTTAGATTTAGCAATCACTTATTAATATTCATGATTAGGAGACTGCTCTGAGTCACAAGTATGACATGAATGCAAAAATAATCACGAGGCATCTGCTATGCTGCAGGTCTCTTACCCGAGGTGTCCCACAGACTCAGCTCTATTCTTTGTGTGTCAATTTCAAAACTGGCCGTGTAATTTTCAAATACTGTAGGGACATAATTCTGAATGAGAGAGAGAGAGAGAAACAAGGACAACGTTATTGTCTTTTAAATCCACAAACATCCCAGCAAGCCCGTCTGACATCGTTCACCGCATTGGAGAACAAGTTGTAGAAACAAACAGCTGGGTTCAGAAATGTACTTTCCCCCACATTTAAGCGTTTTCCTTTTCCACTGCAGAGTCAGTTATTGAAATCACAGTGGCTGGTTTACAAGCAAAGATACGGCTGCACAATTGTAAAAGACTTTGACCGGGAGAGAAACCCCCGTGAAGGTTAAAAATAGAGGCTGTGCAGGGTCTGCTCCATCTCGGGACTAGGAGACAAAGCGTGAGCGCGTGAGACATACCTCTGGGAAGCAGTCCTTAGCAAAGACATGGAGAAGCGCTGTTTTCCCACACTGGCTATCGCCAACCACCACAATTTTACACTTCACGTTCTGGTTAGGATCCATGATAGATTTGCTGGATAATTTCTGGCTCGCTCTTCTCTCCTTCATTGATGTTGCCTTATTTTCTCTTGCAGCAAAAAATAGTGAGTTTGCCCAAAAGAAATAAAGCCACCGAAACACCCAGCTAAGTAGGAGCCTGGCGCCCCGCGCTCCCCTCGCAAGATGATCCCTGCTGCGCAGCCCGTCTCCCAAGTCCAATTCCGAGCCGACTGCTTTGTCTCACTCCTCCTTAGCCGACTTTATACGGCCCGTCTTCCAATCCTGTCCCCTCGCAATGAGAGAGAAACCGATCCGCCTCTTCCCCTTTTATGGAGCCATGGGAGATTGGAACTGCGGGCTGCCTCCAGCCCGCCCTCTAGGGGAGCAGCGCCGCGCTGCACCGCAGGGCCACGCCGCCGGGCCGGGGCCGGGAGAGCGGGAAGCCCCGAGAAGGCTTTGCCGGGACAAGTCCGTGCATGCAGGGGCAGCGCTCCCCGGGAGCCCGGAGCTCGGGAGAAGCCCTGGCCGATACACCGTGTATGGGGCTGACGGGTTCGCACGGGGCGGCGGGACCCGCTGCCCGGACTCAGAGGGAAATGCCCCCAGCTGGGTGAGAGGAAGGGGTCCGTTTCCCGCGCTGCCCCCCACTTTTCATCCTCCCTCCTTAGCCCCCCGCGGGCTCGCCTCCCTCCTGCACTTCGTGCCGTGGTTCCCATTGTTTCTTTATCGCTTTTCTGCTGTCTTGCCGCTCCACAGCGCCCCACTGTCCCCCAAGCGAAGCCCGAAGGCTCTGCCCCCCGCGATCCTTCCTGCAGCGCCAACGCCGCGCCCCCCGCCGCCATCCTTCCTGCAGCGCCCCCAACGCCGCGCCCCCCCGCGATCCTTCCCGCAGCGCCCCCAGCGCCGCGCCCCCCGTGATCCTTCCTGCAGCGCCCCCAGCGCGGTGCCCCCGTGATCCTTCCTGCAGCGCCCCCCGCGCCGCGCCCCCCGCGATCCTTCCCGCAGCGCCCCCACCCCCCGCGCCGCGCCCGCCGCGATCCTTTCTGCAGCGACCCCAGCACTGTACCCCCTGCGATTCATCCTGCAGCAACCCCAGCACGGTACCCCCGTGATCCGTCCTGCAGCAACCCCAGCACTGTGCCCCCCGTGATTCATCCTGCAGCGCCCCATCATTGTGTCCCCCCGCGATCCTTCCTGCAGCGCCCCATCACTGTGCCCCCCGCGATCCTTCCTGCAGCGCCCCATCACTGTGCCCCCCGTGATCCGTCCTGCAGTGCCCCATCACTGTGTTCCCCCGCGATCCTTCCTGCAGCGCCCCATCACTGTGCCCCCCGTGACCCGTCCTGCAGTGCCCCATCACTGTGCCCCCCGTGATTCATCCTGCAGTGCCCCATCACTGTGTTCCCCCGCGATCCTTCCTGCAGCGCCCCATCACTGTGCCCCCCATGATCCTTCCTGCAGCGCCCCCTAACCCAGTGTCATGCACCCCGCGACCCTTCCTGCAGCTCCCCCTAGCCCCAGCACCAAGCCCCCCGAGAGCTTTCCTGCAGTGTGTCCCTTTATTCACCCCCACTGTTGCCATGCTAGGACTTTCACTCCCTCTCTGTTCCCTGCACAAGGGATGTTCTGATCTTTCTCTCCTGCTAGGCCTGTTCTCCCGTCTATTCTTCCCTCTGAAGGGTTTCCCCCTCCCCTTCATCCCCTCCTGTTAAGAGCAACTCAGCTCCTGCTCATTCTCCAACCCATCTGCCACTACACGGTGCTGCAGCGCTCCTCCCTGTTTGTGGAGACTACTGGGATGGTCTCTGTGTAGCACCACCTATGGGACAGGCAGAGGACAGGGGTCCCAGGCAGTAAAAGCAACAGCTCCCTAGGATGGGACAGAAACTCAGCCACATGCCACTGGAGGTTCCCAAATGTTGAGAATCTGCATTTCAAGTGAAGGCCCAGGGCTGAGAAAGGACAAATTAAACCTGGCATGGAAAAAGCATTTATGCTGCAATGTGAAAGTGCAGTTGTAGACTTAATTCTCTAGTACAAACCAACACCAAGGTAAACTCACTGTAAGTGACAGAAAGACCAGTGAGTGTGGTATGAGTGCATGATTTCTACTGCAAAGTGAGATACACAGCTATCTAAGCCCTGACAATTGCTTTAATCTGCAGTTCAAAAACACATCTGTGCCATATAAGAAGTTAGTTGCAGAGGCAACAACTCGAACACTTTTCAGTAATATTTATTGTTTGATTGATTATGTGAACAAATCATGTTGAATATTCTCCACAAAAACCCAAATGCAATCTTCACTGTAGAGTCTTGAAAAGTGACATTCTAACAGTTCGGACTAACTATTTACTTTAGGCACAGCCGTGAGGAAAGCGTGGTTTGGTAAACGAGATCACCCCTGGATAAGCTGAGACGCACACCTCTGAGTCAAGTTCCTCCCCGGCTTCCTCTTTGGTCAGGGGAAGCAACGATTTGCTGGCCTATACCAGCAGAAAATGACTACTGGCTCACCTGCGCTGGCCGACAAGTATGGGAGGTGGAGCCAAAGCTGTGCCCATTTCCCACCCCTGCCTGCCGTCCTGCACTGGGCGTATGCAGTGGTGAAGGGTGCTTAGCCCTGCTTACTTCTGCATACCCAGACTTCAGGTCTAGGCAGCCCACATACGGTAGTTAAGGCAGAGTCTTTCTCTGCGTTACGTGTGCATGTAGTCCAGGTCATAATCTAGCCCTATGTATAGCCAGGTATCATCTAAGCAGCTGAAAGTGCTCCAAGTTAATAAAGTCTCACAGCACCTTTATGTGGCTAGTATTATTATGAAACCATTTTACAAATGAAATCATAGGGAGTCCCATCAGTAGTCAAGGGTAATAGACCATCCTAAGCCTAACAGTTCAAACTCCACTGTACATTTTCTTCTTTTGTTTCTGTGTTTCACAACTAGAGCTGGTCAGATGATTCATCACTCATAAATTATCGGAGGAATTTAGCCCTTGTTTTCTGCTCACGAATCATTTGCGAAAAGATCCTGAGTTTTGCAAACATATTCCTTATTCATAAGGAGTCATCAAATAGTTTGGACAGACAGCTTTCAGCCTATAGGTTATTTGTCAACAGTTGATGTCAGCTCTTCACTCTTCATATTTGTGATGGGTCTCCCATATGCTGTGATGTTGTTTCTGCTCTCTGATTGGATGGTTTAAACTTTTAAACAGGAGAATAATTAATAACAAGTGACAAATAAGTAACAAATACTTGCTCAGATACAAAGACTCCTGTTTACATTAAAACATAGATATTCATGTCCTTAAACATGAATGTGAACAAAATAGCAAACAATAAGGGGATGAAGCAGAGGAAGAACAGGGGCAAGATGCCAGTCTGTGGCTTCATGGATCAACTCACCATTATCCCCTGAAGTGGAGGGTGCAAGTGGGGCAAATATGTAGCTGCCAGCCTACGTGTGTGTGTGTGTGTGTCCATTCCTTCCTTCTTTCCCTTGGGAACCAACTCGCCACATTCTAATCACAACCTCTGCATTTATCTTTCAATGAAATCAAAGCAGTTTTATGTACAGAATAAGGGTAGAATGTGGCATAAGTTCCCCCTATGATAGCTTTCATTTATTTCTATGTCATATCTTACTATTTAAGGGAGCATTCATGTTCAAATGTGCTAAAGTCACTATTTAGAATCCGTGTCCCATTGCTGGTATGTGAGCACTTCCCCTTTTTAAAATAGTGAAGTATCCAAATTTTGTGGTATCCAAATGTGTAGTGAAGTGGTTGCCATTGTACAGGAGGCAATGTTTTAGGTGACCTAGTGTTTGTTATACTTTACAATGATGTGTATTGGATAGAAAAAAATGTTCTTATTGGGTGAAATTTATCCATGACTAAAGTGCTAGCAGAAGATCTATATACCTCTGAAGTCCAACTTAAGCCATATTTTGAGGACTTTGATGGCACATAGGCCTTGCTTCTGGTGGCCCTTTGCACAGGGGTAATTTTGAGCACATGTTGAATGCAGGGTGTCAACATCCTATCTGCATCAGAAATGTCAACACAGGTTGAAGTAGGATACGCAGTCAAAATCTGATCCTGATGTAAATTCATTTATTGGCTGTGGCTCTGCTTTCCCTCCCAGAATGCACGTAGGCAAACCACGGGTGAGCTGAGAAGGAAAGAATTTCCAAATGTCCAGGCATCACTTTACCAGGTGTGGCTGGTGACTTTTCAGAGGCTTGTGGGTAACACAAAAAAATCTCCTGCATCTGACTATATTAGGAATGCAGAAACCTTAATGCATACAGAACACTTTACTCACCTTGTTTGCAGTTATCACCAAAGAACAGTTATCACACAGTGCACAGAACTATTGAACACAGTATGTTCATTTTTATGGACCATGAAATGCTGATGTTCCCTCTTCTGATGAGACAGTGTTTTTCAGGCATTACTGAATGACATGTTCTTTATCAAAAAGTACTGCAATAGAATACCCTTTGAGCATTCATCGGCCATCCTGAAGCTATCTCTAGAAGCGGTCAGTAACACATTACCAAATTCTCTTTGGAATACAGGCACTGGGGTAATGAAAGGGGCAAAAAAGACAAGGATGGTACACAATTGATAAGTACACTAGGTTACTGATAGGGGAAATATAAGAAAACTCATATAAGTGAATGTTGATTTCAGAAACCTATTGATCTAAAAAACATGCATCATGTCTGCTGCTGAAAGAGCTTGTTTGTTGGGGAAATTATTCCAGAGCAGTTAATCCTTGTGAAAATATTACTCATGTAATACTGTGAGGATTAGCATCTGTTAAGGTGTCTTGATATCTAAGGGGATAACACATAAGGTTAACATCTCCACTGGTATTTTTCACATACAGTCTGGGTTTTGTTTTATGAGTTAGAATTAGCTGTTTTGTTCAGATCAAATTCTCATTTTTTCTTCATTTCTAATCCCTTTTCTAGACTTTCATATTTTTCTCCGACTTCCATCTAAGGGTACCTCATTATGTGGAGTCTATGTTAAAGTCTTGTTGGGTTTATAGAATCTATATTAAAGAATACTGATTTTGCATAACGTTGTATGGGACTGTCAGGACACATGGTTTTTTCCCACAGGTAATTTGTCTGGACATTACTTTCATGACTCTAGTGAAATAGTTGACAAAAGTGCCTGTGTAGCTGAGTGACTGCTTCATAATTTCATCTAAAATTGCCATCATCACCACATTCAGTGCCAATCACAGAAATATATACATTAATTTTCTCTCCATACATAATATATTAAACACAAAAAAACTGCATTGGAAAGTCAAGCACTTAAGTTAGGAAATGCCAGAATTAAGGTTTCCTGTAAGGTGTTAATTTGGCCCCTTTGTACATATGCCTTATGGTACAGTCTTTAATGACATGATCACATACTATTTTCCATGAAACCTGTGTTTTCTATTTTTAAAATTTGAGACATGCTATGATACATGTTGGGGGCTACATAAGTATCTCCTCCACAAATTTACCTACCCAGATATCAGTGGGAGGAAATTGTGGAGCCACGTGATAAAGATACCTTTCCGATGTCCCTCATTTCAAGGGATGTCATTCACTGTAGATCCAAACTTACCTATATTCCACACAACATATGGGGGGAGGGAGGAGTCCTCTCATGTTTTCTGGTGAAAATGATTTGTATCAGAAATAAAGAATCATGACATTTCAGCTGTCGAATGAGTCATTTACACTAATGGAATGAATCCCACAGCATTGTTGTAGGAAGGGTTGTTTTAGCTGTGTTAGTCCCAGGATATTAGAGAGACAAGATGGGTGAGGTAATGTCTTTTATTGGACCAACTTCTGTTGGTGAGAGAAACAAGTTTTCGAGCTTACACAAAGCTGCTTCTTCAGACCTGAAGATATTATTGCACCCATTTTCTCTCCCGTATCTTCAGGTCTAAAGAAGTTCTTTCCACCAAATGTAGAATTTTCCCCATATTCCTTGAGTCTTTTCGTTTTCTGATATCTGTAGCCCTTTCCCAGCACAATTGTGGGAGGCTAGAATATGTTGTGGCAAGAAGAATAAATGGCAGGATTTACTGAAGCTCTCGTGACTATTCACTTTCTGCTTTCCTCTATGTCCAGACTACTCAGGGTGTTCAGCCAGAGTGCTCATGTCTGAATGCAATTATGCTGGGACAAAGCATTCTTCCTAGGAATCACTGGCACAACTTCTAAAAGAATGTCATTATTTCAAGCAAATTACAAAATAGTAATGTATTTCCTGTCCACAGGGAAATTTACTGAACAAAGAGAAAACAAGTAACAAACTACAAAAAATTATGTTGTTCTTTATTGGCTAAATTCCAGTTCAGGTATTTACATTTCACCTTCCTAAATTCCTCCTGTAGTTTCAAGCCTTCATTTCCTGCCTCAGAACCCAATCACTCACCCACTGAAGTTAATGTGAATGTTGCCATTGACTTCAGTGGGATCCAGATTGCACCTTTAAACTGTTTGTTCCCACAACCACTAGTTTTCAAATGATCTGAGCCAGAGAGTGACATAAATGATTGGTGCTTTGGTCACTGGTGTCTCTGATACTAAGGACTTGATCCAAAGCCCACTGAAGTTAATGGACAATTGACATCAATGAACTCTGGATCCGATTCTGACACTCATAGAGACCATGATTCAGAAAAGCACACAAACACGTACGTAAGTGCTTTGCTGAATAGGTGTCCCTGCCCCCAGTTCTGAAGGACCAAAGTTCTGGCTGCCTAAACAAACCTCATCCCTACAAACTTTCCTGTATTCCCATAGGTGTTTTAAAATGTATTAATAATGAGATGATAATGAACAACCAAACCTGATTAAGGACTTCTGAATAGTAACTATGCAGTAACAATTCCCACACAGTAATAATTGTATAGACATAAATTTTAATTAAGTGTGGATTGAAAACAAAATGAACTTTGAATGTCATATAATCTATCTTTCAGTATTTAGCAGCATTTACCTTGTCTCGGCTACTGATAAAGAATTAAGTATAAAGGCTAGTTCATAAAATTAATTCAGAGCACCTATAAACTCAGTCACAGTGGGTGGATTGGGAGTACTTTGGATGCTAAGACTCTGATGTGAAACAAAGCTGAGCTGTTCTAACTTCCAAGGTATTCTGGGTGCAACTCCTTGACCGTGTTAGAGATGCCTTTAAACTAATTTCAGAACCCTTTTGTACAACTTAAAGAAGGATTTTAAGAGAGAGGATAAAACATTTTAAAATCTGAAAGGTTTCACATTCAACAATAAATTGATGCACTTTTAAAACCTTTGAAAGGAGATCATTATGAGTCTGATATGCAGAATGCTTTTGGTAGAGTTCACAAGAGACCTTCCATAAGAATAATTATAAGCTTTAGAATTTTCATAACAGACACAATTTGGCAGGTTGAAATTTTCTTATTAACTTCCAGTAGTTTAATAACAACACTTTGATACAGAGAGTTATCCTTCCCCAGATATATTCTATTTTATTTCCTTAATGTAAGCAACTAAATTAACTTGGAACCTGAATATGTGATCAAAATCTATATCACCTTAGAAGGTGTAGACATGCCTAATGTGTTACTCTCTGATGCTATGAGAATTACAAAAATATACCAAATTTAGTAGCTTAATCGTAATCTGCATTATTGCCTCTATTTTGATAGTTTAAATAGGCTTGGCTTATGTGTCAGTTGAATTTGCCTGTTATTTTATTTTGAAATCCTGACACCAAAGGTTTTTATATGCCCCTCCATCTATTGTATCTGAAAGCCTCACACTCTTTCATATGTATATCATCGCAACACCTCTCTGACATAGGGAAATACTATTACCCCATTTTATAGATGATGAACAGAAAGACTAAGTGACTTCATTAAGGTTACACAGGAAGTCTGTGGCAGAGTTGGGAAATGAACTTGGGTCCCAGGCTAGCCCCCTCACCACGAGACTTGTAGGTTATGTAGGAATTTTGCTATTATTTCATATATTGTCATAGAATGACATCACCTTTTAAGTTAATATGTTGATAACATGTTAATATCACAAATTCATGTGCATTATTCATATACATGTCTTTATTCTGTTTCCTATAGAGTTGATGCATGGGAAAACAGGGACATTTTTTCTGTTAGGGCCAAGTGAAATCCTGCCAGGGACCTCTTCAAACAAAGGCAGTATTGTCTCTTAGTTAGAAGAAGGGATCAGGGGTCAGATCCAGAAGGAGTCACTCTCTCTGTGACTTAAGGCCACTTGACCTTCTTGTGCCACAATCAGGCCAGCTGTGACACAGTTTAAAGATAGGACTTCACTGAAATATCACATATTTATCTTGGTTAAATAAATTACCAAAAAAAAGAATCCGGATGAATAAAATTAAATTATCTTGCGCAGACCTGATGTTAGCTGCTTCACTGCTACATTATGTATGAGTTGCCGTTGCTCTTAGTGAGAACAAATTATACATCCCCAGTGTTCTGCCATCCATGAAATCACATGCATCTCAAGGACATTTCTGGTTGTGTGATGGGGTACACATCTCTCCAATAAAGGGGAGAACAGAGAGTCCTAATCAGGATCAAAAGTCATAGATTTAAATGATACATTTTGTCTAGTTTCCCATAGCTGTATTCTGCATTTATCATTCATATACTAATATTTAGCTTTCATCCATAGATCTGAAAGTGCTCTGAATCCTGAATCCTGCAAGATTCCCAGAGTATAATGTGGGATTCAGTTGTAATAAAGAGAGATGAGAATTTTGCTTTTTTCATATTCACCTTTAAATACAGAAACAAATTCTGAAACTATAGTGATATTTGATTGACCTAGAAACTGATCCAAAGCCCTGTGAAGTGAGTGAAAAGTTTCCCACTAACATCCAACATAATTTGGATCAGGCCTCAAATTGTTTCCACATGTGTGGTGGGAATGCCCCAAAATAAAAGTCTCTATATTACCAAACTCTAGGAATTAATAAAGAAATAAACTATAGGGTGCCAGTAGACCTTCCTAGGTGGTGATACTGCAAAGCCTTCCAATAAAACTTCTTTATGAAACTCCAGACTAATATTCCACTTACTGCCAGTGACTAAATATGTAATTGCAATTATGGGGAAATTAAAATAGCCTCCAATTAGGTGAAATGATTTAGAACAATACATTACCAGTTCTTATAGACATTGCACTCCATAGGGCTTCCACCAAAGGAAGGTGGCTTTAAATCCACCAAATAACAGTTGCTTTCATAGAATGCCATTTAAAACTCTTAACTTTTTCAGTCAGCTTTTGAATTTCTTTTTATTATTTTCTGTCTTATAGACAGGCTTCTGCCATCCAGTTAGGGGGCCAAATTCTGTACTGATGTACACATCATGTAAGTCCCATGAAGTTAGTGGGATTGCATGGAGTGCACATTTGTCCAGAATTTGTCCCATCCCCTTAGGGAAAAACCTAGATAATTTAATGGGGATGAAACCAACAGGACTCTATAGGAATGCAATAAGAAACTTATAGAGAATGTGTAACGTATACATGTATGTATGTCTAGCATAAAAGAGAATGTTAATGAGAGACCCTTCCTATACATTTTTAGCCATCCTATAGCTGGGATATAATTTTTATTAAATTCTACAGGAGGGCCTAAAACAAATGTATGTAAAAGTTATCTTTTCCATAATGATATTATACATCTTTTTACAATTAACATGATTGAAGGATTGGCTTCTGAGGAAAGACATGGCTTATCTTTATTCTATTCCTCTAAGAGCAATTTTTATTACAGCCTATACTGTCCCACCTATTCATTCAAGATAGGCACTGAATGATTAGTGACACATTTATTCTAAACACAGGTATTCTGGTACCAAAATTCAGAGGAGTATGAACTTAACCTGTAATAGCCAGCTATTACTTACTAGTGAACACATATTTTTAAAGCAGTTCACAGGGATTTAGCTATAGAACTTTTGGTAATGTTAATATGAGTTGCATAGTTAAATATCTTCACATTATACAGAAAATCAACCATTTTAGTCTTAATAAACTTCCTCCTACCAAGTCATTTAAAGAGGAAAACCTGTTAGTTTGGGATCCTTGTCAAATATTCTCACTAACTAAAACACCTGCCTATTTTAAAGCAGAAAAATAGTATAATGGACTTTGATATCACCATGCTGACTAAAGGGTTACTGTTTAAACAGAGCCCACTGTGGAAGGAGGATCTCTCTGGGGTGTATTTTGGCATGAATAAAACTGCAAGTTGCAGCTGCAACGCAAAAATTAGATTTTAATAAGCCCTGAGTCAAAGGATCTTTCTAGGTCAGTCTGAACCTCTCCTGGATTTTCATAGAAGTTTAAAAGACTCATCTAGACAGGATGATGAACAGCACAGAGGATAAAATATTGGCCTTTATTTCATTTCTTTATTCACTGCAAGATATAAGAGAATCATGTAAAGATTTATACAGCATTATTTCTGGGCCTAATATTTCTGATCCCCTTCAGTGGGATCAGAATCAGGACCAGAGTTTTCCTTGCCAGCCTCATTATTTCCTTGACAAATATGTTCTGGAGATTCATTTCCACATGATTATGGACATACTGGATTAATCCACTTTGCATTCTATGGGCTATAAGTAACATTCAGAATATAATCAAATGCCCCTCAATGTAATTTTGATATGTGAGGGATCTCTTTAACTTTGATTCATTCTGCCCTGTTTTAAGCCCCCAGGCCATCCCTGTGAACTCAGTTTGCACTTCCCAGAACTCTTCAAAACAGCTTTCTTATACACATCAAGTTTACGTATATATATATATATATGTTGTATAACATAATACATTTTGTATTGCTATTTTAACCCTCTTCTCAGTAAACACTTTCACATACATTTATTTATACTGTTTGGCCATTAGACTTAGTATACTGTGACTGTCATAGCAATCCAGCTCTTCAGCTAGAGCCAGAAAAAAAAGATGACCTTTGCAAGTCTGGCTTCTGTCCCATATCATCAACTCTTAGATCAGATTAGAGTAAACAAGTGTGACCATCTGTAGATTACACACAATTTGTTTCTCCTCAGGGAGGGGGCAAGTGTGAGAGTAATTGGGTTTCAACAAGTCTCGTATACTTTCAAATCTGGGATTTCCGTAGATAGGAAAAAGGTAATTTAATCATTTTAATTAATTGACTCAGAACTGAAAAACGTTCTTTAGAGCATATTCAGTGTTTGTGTCACTAGTGAGACATTTTTAAATGCACGAATAAAAATCTTAAAAGTGCTCTTCCTCCAATAGTGTGTACTAAAGACAACAAAGATTTTTTAAAGGTGACAAAAAGCAAGACTTGTTTAATTTCCCTTACCATTTGATTGGCTGTACCACATGTCATATATTATATAACCATACAATTTGTGGAATATAACATGGCAATGTGATGAAGTACAAAAGGTTTTATTAGTGTAACTTTGGGATGGTTGCATGAGAGGCATAAATTATGCACATTGTGTCAAAGAAGTGCTGATAAAAACTTTATATTAAATAACATGACCAGCTTTCTGCGCATGCTACATGTTTTCCAGAAAAAAACAAAACAAAATTATTTTAGAAATGTTTTAGAGAGGTCTTAAATGTTACTGTAACTTTCCCACAGTTAAACTAGGTGAGTCAGTAAGCATGAGTCCAGTTGTACAGGCCTCAAAGAGAGAGCAAAATGAAGTCACTGGACAGATCCTCAGCTATGCTGGAGGTGAGTCGTATGCATCTGAGGAGGAAGGCAGGCATAGGTGGCTTTGAGCAACCTTTCTGCCCCTCGATCCTGGGGCACAAATTAAACAGCCTGAGGTTACTCTAACTTGAGTCAGCCATCACAAGTCAATAAGAACCCAGGGTAGCAATAGGCTGTATGCTTTGGCTATGCTCTTCCCGCCCATGACGTGCTCCTGGAAAGTTCTTACTCTGGTGTCCCAGGAGTGAGTACTGTAGAGATGCCTAAACCAGGTTGATGTCACCAAAGCATCCCCTTTATGCTGCCAGAATAGTGCCAAGTTGACAGGGTTTAAGTGTCTGGACTTTTAAGACACTTCTAAAAGTGACGTAAAATAGCTTTTCTATACATAGAAATCACAACATTCAATTTGATATCTCACACTTTTTATGGAGAGATGCGTGTGTTATCTCATTGGAAAGCTGGGAATCTCACCTTTCCAATGGCATGTGTTCCCATCTCTAGTTCTGCAGAGTCACAAGATATTAGGGATCAAACCTGTCACTAATACAAGATTGACTATTGCCAGGCTGGGTCTCCCATAAATACTATAACTTTATCACCTTGTGTTGAAGGCATTGTTAGGTTTTAACATAATGTGCATATTATAACATTCATACTAGCAAGTGCTATAGCTAACATTTAGTTGCAATCTCCATTATTATCTCTATTTTTAGCTGGCAAATTCCTTTCAGGCTGGTATGAATCCAGACTGATTCTATTGACCTCATATAAATTACTTTGGATTTACTCTGGTATAGCAAAGACAACAGAACATAGCCCAGTATGTGTTTAACTAGGGTTTGATTAATGCCCATTGAAATTAATGGAAGGATTCCCATTTACTTCAAAGGGCTCAGGACAAAGCTTTGAAGACATAATCCTGAATACATGCAAATTTAAAAATTCTTGTTCTACCACCTGACAGACGGGGTACTCTGAAAATTAACTTCTTAGTTTGCATGTTTTATTTAGGAGGCAAGACTGAACAGCAAGAACCAAATCTTGCCGTAAATTAAAACCAGTGTCATGATGGTAGAATTTGTCCTCACTCTTTTGTCACACTAAAGCACTGCCTTCACTTTTCATGAACCTGTGCCCAGCATTTAGTTGTGTGGTGTGCACATATGGGTGTGTATTAATAGGCAGGTTGGACTGGAACTTGAACAAGTATTTACAAAGTCAAAGTCAAGTCTCATTTTTTAACCATAAAAGGTAAGTATCAAAATTCCAAAGGTGAATTCACATGTTACGCTGCTCACTAACGTGGGAAAAGAATGTGGCTTCCTCCTACGTATTTGTTTTCTGTTCCAGATGTTGTAGAACCTTTCTCCCTCCCTTAGACTTGTCCATGCAAGTTAACAAACATTTTCTGGTATGAGCTTATAATTAAGTATATATAATAACATGTCATAAGGACTGACACAGAAGCAGGGCCTAGCTCTTTGACACTTACCTAGGTTTTATGCCAGCATAACTATTGACTGCAGAGGAGTTACTCCTGATTTACACTGGTGTGATAGGAGAATCAGTCATATTTGATAAGGCTTCCTTTAAAGACCTAAAGATTGATGCTAGCATCAGAGGCCCTATTCTTTTCAAACATAGCTGTACTTAAGTCAACAGCATTACATCACCAGAGAATTTGGCCTAGGTTTTTATCTTCTATTGCTGGACATTTCCATCTTACCTCTAACTGCAAGTTAATGTTGGGGGGAAGATGATTATTTTAATGTCCAAACTTGTTTAGGTCAGTGTACACCTCAAAATATTTTAATGGTTGTTCCTTGCTTCTCAAAACTGACAACCCCTTGTTTCCATCACAAATGATGATTCTGTCAAACCAGTGATAGTAGTGATTGTACATGAGGAGGTGGTTTCATAGAAATTAAGAAGAATTACTTTCCAATCTAAGTCACATGAAAATCAGCAGAATGTGGAATAGAAATCCTTTAAGAAAACATACTTAAGTCAAAAATCTAAAACTTGCAAATACAACAACTTTGATTAATGAGACGTATGCTTATAGGATAATATAATAAATAGCATTCAAAATATTCTCTCCTCCATTGCAGTAAGAAACTAAGAATAATTTGAAAAAATAATTTGTCCTGTTCATACCTTTTAAAAACTATTATAATGTATATATTATCAAGCTTCTTGGATCTTTTGGTTAAAGCACAGGAGTAGCTGCCAGGAGCCTGATTCTGTTTTGGGCACTGCTACAAACTTCCAATGTGACCTTGAGCAAATCACTTGACCACTCTGTGTGTTGGTTTCCTCATCAGGGGATAACAGGACTTCCCTATGTCATAGGGGCATTGGGCAGTTACAATCATTAGGGCCGGCTCCAGCAAGATGTTGAACACCTGTGAGCACAAGATTGGGCCTTTTGTTTGTAAGTGCTTTGAGATCCTCCGCTGGAAAGCACAATAAAAATGCATAATATAAATCTTATATTTTTAGTCCAGACATGTGCATGAAGCACTGTGCTGAGACTCAGTCCTTTCCAGAGCTCCCAGTGGAAGCTTCTTCCGCCTTATTCAGAGCTGTCTTAATGCCTTATGCTTAGTTTGTAAACTATTTAGGAAAGGGATTGTCTTTTTGTTCTGTGTTTGTACAGCACCTAGCACAGTAGGGTCCTGGTCCATGACTAGGTTTCCTAGGTGATATAATAATAGTTATTATTAATAACAATAATACATTAATAAATGGTACAATCTGACCCAAACAGAATATATAACGTATCAACTGAAAATGGAGACGTAACTTGGGATATAAAAAATCTTGTGTTTAAATTATGAAACCAGCAGCAAGCTTCAGCTCAGGACATTTGGATGCCTTAGATTCAGTTTCTGATGTTCTTTTGATCCATATACAACACAGTTGAAAGTATGCAGCTTCCTTCAGGTAACTATGGGATTATACAGTTTATGTAAATAGTTAGGGGCAGGTGTTAAACCTGGAAGTTCTTCTAAGTAATTACTTAATTTTGCTGTGAATATGACTCATTGGGTGGTGCTTTCTCTCGACATACCTATGGATTCAGAACCAGATAAGTCAGTATCTTCCTGCTTTGGAATGTTACAAACAGACTGAAATGTGATTTGTATATGTGTGTGGTGTATGCACTTAAAACAACTGCATACATTTTGTTCTCAGATGACTTTTCTGACATATTATTTTTATCTAACAGTCTAGTACTATCATTTATAGCACCTTTATTTATATTCAGAAAAGTAACATTAAACCAGAGTTAGCGCAAACAGAATATTCAGATCAGAATGTGAATGTACCTAAAATTCAGGAGGGATCAACATTGGTTTTAGTTTGTACCATAAAAATGATACATAAAAATGTCATTAGCCATTTTGAAATTGTGTTATGAAATTGTGGCCTATTTGGTTTTCATTTGCTATGCTAATTTAATTAATGTTATTGGGTTAGGAACACAGGAATTGCAATATTTGATCAGACATATAGGTCTGTCTAGACCAGTATTCTGTCTTCAACAATGGCCAGTTCCAGAAGCTTCTGAGGAGGGTGCTAGAATCTCTGTTATGGACAAAGATGGAATAGCAGCCCACAGAAGAAATTCCTTCCAAAACTCCATTTAGGTGTTAGCTCTTGGACAGAAGCATGGGAGTTATTTATACTCTTTAAAAATACTGTCTAATGTGACTATGGATTGTCTCTCCTCTTCCATAAAAATATCTAGCCTTATTTTGAGTTCCACTAAACAATTGGCCTCTATGCTATACTGTATCAGTGAGTTCCACAGGACTTTGATTCCCCACTAAGTTGAGTGACTTTGAGTAACATTTTTAAAACTGCTTAAAAGGCCTATTGGGACTTGGGCTCCCCAGCCACATAATGGCTTTTGTACCCTTTGTACAAATGTTCCCTTTACATTTCTAAAGCCGGCATTCTATAGAGATTAACAACTTAGTTCCTCAGTGAGGTTCAACAGGTAACTTCCATAAAGCTTGTGTTTTCAATTGCCATCTATTATGCTTTTAAGAAACAGTGAGCAGAAAATTGTGCTGTTAAGGCAAAAAAAGCCACTGAAATATCATAAATGCTGCAGGATAAGAAGTAGCATGAGTTTACTAGTCAATTATGGGATCATAACATCTTAAGTGCCTATAAGCCACAATGCTTTTCCAAACTATTCTGAACCTCTTCTGGATTAGGAAAAATTGGGGGCTGACCATGCAAACCCTTATTCATGCAAGTGGTCCCATTGAAGTCAAGTTTGGAAATTTTGTGCTAAGTGGCTTTTACTCAGCAGTTCTATTAATTGTTGTTTCTGGTTATGGGACAATACTATAAGAACAGTCTTTCCCATGGTATCATGGCCAGCTCAGGTTGAATTCTGCTGGGTGATGCAATCGGTTGTGAATGTGAATTTTGCTTAATTCTTCCAATAACTCTTACAGTGCTTCCTAAGATCTGAAGTATTAGAACCTTAGAAAACAAGCCAAACTCCCTGGTCACTCGATTACAGACCTAAAAGTCAGTGGATGGGTCATTACACAAAGTAAAACTATTTGCCCATGTTTATTTTCCCCCCGCCCCACACACACACTGTTCCTCACAACTTCTTGTCAACTGCTGCAAACAGACCATTTTGATTACCACTACAAGAAGTTTTTTTCTTTCCTGCTGTTAATAGCTCACCTTAACTGATCACTCTCGTTAGAGTATATATGGTAACACCCATTGTTTCATGTTCTCTGTATATATATATATATATTTTCCTACTGTATTTTCCACTGCATGCATCTGATGAAGTGGGCTGTAGCCCACGAAAGCTTATGCTCAAATAAATCTGTTAGTCTCTAAGGTGCCACAAGTAGTCCTGTTCTTTTTGCTGATACAGACTAACACAGCTGCTACTCTGAAGGCAATGAATGAATCTCTAAATTAAACCTAACACTCCCTTACCAGTTGAATTTTTTAAGCTCCCGGGTGGCTTGATTAAGAGTTTCTGTTATGTACCACAAGAACATCACAACATAAACATAGCTAAATAATGTCACAATGTTGAACCTGAAGAAGAGCGCTGTTGTGTAGCTCTTTCACCAACACAGGTTGGCCCATTAAAAGACATTACCTCACCCACCTTGTCTCTCTAATATTCCGGGATCAACACTACCACAACAACAGTGCACACAATGTTGTATCATACTTATTTTGTAAGTCTATTCCCTGATCGTGAAGCTCTGTGGTTCTTTAGGTTTGAGTACAATTGACATAGTGCGTAAAAGCATGAATACTCTCATATGAGAAAATCACATCAAACAAAGCATTGTGTATAACCACAAGGATTACCAAATAACAAGCACAACTGTCATATATGGTTTTGATTTTTTTTAGTGCATTTCCTTCAAAATGATCGTCACTGGTGATCTTCAGAGAATATGACATAGCCGCAAACATTAATCACTTCCTTTTGGTTATATGACACAAACTGTTTATTTTTATTCTAAGCCATACTTCTGATTCTGACAGTTGAAGAACTGCATTGTTGAGAACTTTGCATTAAGTAATAAATAGCAAGCGAGTAATAACATACATATTTCAATTTAAATATTATTAACAAATAGAGAGGGGCTCAAGCCATAACATCTTGATCTAGAGCCAGAATTCTACAAAGCAGGAGGGGGCTCTGATCCAATGTTGCGTTTCATATTCGTCTTCTAGAGATGTATCTGAGTTGTAAGGTCCAGATCTGGATCCAGACTTCCCCTGAACATATCTGGATTAGGAACATTCCTACTAACAATTTCAATTTAAAATATTTTAAAACCATTTCCTTCTTTATCTAATGTAACTGCCAAGAGTCTGTGATGACTCTGTCCTTGAATGACAAGGATTTTCAAAAATGGGTGGTTAAAGTTAGTCTCCCAAGTCCATATTTAGGTACTGAAATAAGTGGCCTGATTTTCAAATGGGAGTTGCTGGATGCTCAGTACTTTTGAAGCTCAGGCTACTTGTTTAGGTGCCTTAAGATAGACTTGAAAGCCTAATTTTAGACGCCGGTTTCTGAAAAAAATAGCACATACTTTTAGGACCTCTGCATTTCCATGGCAGGAACAGATGCCATTGCCAACTCCTGAAAAGCCTTCGAAAGTCATGTGGGCAGCTGAGCATGTTCATCCATTGGAGCCATGATACAAAGGACAGGGAGGGGAACGCTTGCCTACACACAATGGACTTTGTCTCCTATGGGTCTTGAGGATCTGGGGCTTATTACTTGGGGAGAGAAACCCAGCCTCCCAATGGAACAACAGCATGTGGGAAATTCCCATAGTGGAATTTTCCTCTCATTTACCTGCCTTCCAGGGATTTTACAGTGAGGGGGGATGATCTAACCCAGGGTAATTTATTTTTCACTGAAATTTTTAGTGTAATAGCACTATTTATGGGTCATAGGCTTTACAAAAAGTTTTTTCCTTTCCTTAAGAAATGTGTGCAATTTCTGCCGTTTTTAAATTTTATTTTTAGTTCTCTATATCAATTAATGCAGGGTAAATAATAATTAATTAAAAGTTTATTTGAAAAAAAAAGTAATATTAAAAATTATCCAACTAATATTATGTCAGCAGCTCTAATACCAGACTGTAAGTGTTTGTTTCCATGTTCTGTTAATCTTTCTCACAGCCATTAACCATTAAGTAGAAATAGTACTAATTTGGTCCCTGATCCATCATATTATTGTGTGCGGGCAGAACCTTGCACCCATAGCTGACTTCAGTGGGGTGAATGGAGCTTTACATAAGCACAGGGGTTCGTTCACATGGAGCGATTTGCAGTGCCTTAATTCCCATCATTATATTTTTTCTTCTTGCCATTATATTTAACCATGACATTTGGGCATTAGGTAGTTTCTTTATGTTTGTGGACAAAATGCACCAGATATTTGGTAGAAGACTATAACAGTGTATTCCAGTTTGAAGATGAATTCAGATATATCCAAATAATGCCACCTGACACTCAGGACTGGTGATATGAAAATGCTTATGATTTATCCTAATACAGTCAAACTTCTGTAGAATTAAAGGGAATAAAAAAGAGAAATCTAAACAGGTGATAACCTTATAGGTTTTAGTGATATTTGGATAACTTACATTTGACATTTATTGGGTAATATGGCCTTTGTGGGGTAAGTTAAAGTCGTCTCGTCTTAGATTAGGATATGTGTTAATGTAATTGAAATGACAGGCTGTTAAGGAGGGAGGTGTTGTCTAGTGGCCTGCATGTAGGACTGGGAGCCAGTGATTAGTGCATTCCAATCACAGAGATAACATCATTTCCCTTTTTGGCCTGAGGCAAATCACCCAACCTTTCTGCCTTGGTTTCCCTATCTGTAAAATGGGGGTAATAATGTTGACCTACCTCACCTGGGTGGTGTTCACATTAATTAGTTTATGTTTATTGATTCCTTTGAAAGGCCAATTACAAAGGCCAAGAATTTTTGTTTGTGGGTTTCTGGGTATGAAATTTGCCTCCCACAAAGCTAGATTGTACTATTTATGCAGTTACGGATTGTGCCACAAGTAGAGATAATCTTTCCCAGGGTACTTCATGCTCATTGGGGTGAGCACTTTGCACCAGTTATTATTAGGCCAGCTCAGATTACTTCCCACAGTGAACTGACCTGGATGGAGTGGGGGTAGGAGGGGGGGGTGGAGAAGGCCATGACATCAGCTGTTTCCTGACACACTCCAACCCCATTTTGTCATCTTGCCCCTTGTAGAGGAGGAGGAGAGCACAGGCAGCACTTCTGTGGAAGGCTTCTTGCATGCCCATGCGAGGGCCTGTGGCACATAAAAGTCTAGTCTCCTGTGGGTCTCATCTACTTTGGTCTCATTTTGGTTGGTGGGTTTAGTGTGTAGATGGTGGGAAGTGTTGGTGGCTGTGATACACAAGAGGTCAGATTAGATGATCTAATGGTCCCTTCCAGCCTTAAACTCTGTGACTCTATAACAATCCAGGGTGAAATCCTGGCCCCACTGAAGTCAATGGGAGTTTGGTCATTGAGTTCAGTGGAGCTAGGATTCCACCCCTGGTCTTTAATGTATGTGTATTTAAAAACCTTCTTCTGTAATGAAACTTTATATTGAAATTTCTTATCCCGAACATGGACTTTTGGGGATTAAAATTGAGCATGTAGACTCTCAGCTATAAATCAATCTTTCCCCTTGCTGCACAACCCCTGATTTCGGAGTGACTTCATCCTTTTCCAGTTGCAATCAATGGTGAAATGGCTGCTGCTAACAATGGGACCAGAAGCAGGCCCTACAACCCAAAATATACAGCCCCCAACTCTGTAATCTGAAATGACTTTATAGTCCCTCCCCACACACATGCGGGAACTTTTCTCTTGGAACAGCATTAGTCTGCATTATATATTCATGTATTTAAAGCATATAGAGTAGGGTAATTAAATTCCAGAATATTTTAATCCCCTCATGTTCTGGTTTTAAGATTTTATAATACAGTGCAGCATATTTTGCTTTTATAGTAAGCTTATTTAATGACAGCTGCATGTGTGGGTTTCATAGCCTTCTTCAATCCACTTGTCAATGGGCCACGTAGCCAAACACCACCTCCTTAAAGAGAGGGGGAGAAAACATTGCAGATTTATTTCACATATTTTAGCCTGTCTCATAACAGAACAAAATGTATTCAGTTCTCTGCCTAAGAATATCAGATTCTGATGTGCTGCCAAGTAGAGCGATTAGATGAGAAGCATAAATATATGAGGATCGTGTTGCTATATATCAAACAATGTTATCCAAAAATTGATCATGCCTGGTATGAGTTATGCCATCTCACAGGCCTACGATATGGGATCTTTTACCATAGTTACATTTGAATATGTGATAAAGGAGTAGAAAATGAAAGGTGACCAAATCTTATAGTGCCATTTCCTCACTGCTTTCAAACCAATCTGGTTAACAAATCCAGTTTCCAAGCCCATGGCAGGAGCATTGGTAAACAGGAAGGATTTGTCACTGTTTGACTGCTCTGCTATAGCCAGATCACATCTGTCTTCATTTAAAACTTCTTTCCCCAATCCTTACCCTCCCTCCTTACATAACAGCTTCTAAATGTTCATACGTTTTCTTGCTTATCTTTATACAAACAAACAAACAAGCCATCTTTGATTTTTACAGTTTGATTTCAAAGAGAAGAGAAAAATCTGATTTTAAATCTGTGCATTGGGCCAGAGCAAGGCCTGTGCAGCAGTGGGCTTAAATAGTACCCAGGAGTTGCGGTGGCTTTCTGCAGAGGGTCAGATTTCACCCACTGTGAGGGTAAAAATGAAAAACACATTGTGCTGACTATGAAACAACACAGACATGTGAGGTCCCAAGTACCCATTTTCATCTGCCCATTAATAACATGAAAACATATGCCCAAGCAAGCAAGAGTTATCCATAGCCTTCCTCATAGCACAAAACCTAGCAGGGACACAGAATCTAGCTACATAGCAGATTAGCCTGCCGTAGAAACAATCCTCCTATCCTCCTCTTTCCACCAATCCCCGTCCCCCCAATTCAACTGTAATCTCTAGCAGAAGACTGCAGCTGCTCCCAAGGACGGACTCTCATGCGAGCAGGGTCTCTGTCCTCATGCCCTTGAGATACACTGTTGTGAATGTGAAGCACTGCCTTCTTTTCAAGGGTGTGACTGGGCAACCCTCCAGTGGCTGCCTACAGAGGATGTCACCTGATATTACTCTGTTTTACAGAGGCTAGTACAAGTGGTAGGGGCCTATGTTATTGGAGGATAAGGTTCTGAGTTCCATCATGGCTGATGACTATGAAGTACAGGTTGCTCAGAATAGTTACAAGCTGTGGAACCCCAATCTCTGATTATAACATCCCAGCCTCCACCACTCCACAATCATCAGCCTATACAGGCTTGTGCAACTATCCAGCATGGCTGGTAGTCAGGGAATGGATGGGCTTTCTCATCTCAGGACATGCTTCGTTTTCTTTAATGAATAATAAAGAATTATCTAAGAGTCCTTTTGTGTGTGTGAGGCGTTGCTCCTCATCTAATTACAAGAAAGAGCTGTAGTCCATCTTCTCACTGCAAGTGTTACATACAAACCCCCAAGCAGCCCGTCTCTGTTCTTTATCACAGGCTGACTATCCACTGGAATTGTCAGCCAAGGAAAAGCAGAATACTGTGAACCTCTTAAACGTCTTCTGCAGCTGACTGTCATCCCATCAACCAGGGAAGAACCCAACCCCGCATGGGACATCAGGAAACTCCCTGTCCTAATGTGCATTTTTAATTATAGTGAAAGTGCCCAGAGCCATGGATGGGTGTTTTTAAATATACCTTGAAAGAATACATAAAAATAAATGGCACTCCCCAATGGCATCTCTAAGATGCCATTGGCTGCAATCCATGAATCAGAGACGCCACCCTTGGGAAAAGACAATGCAAATGCTAATATGGCATTCTGCTGCCACAGCAGAGGAAATATTGGTCCCTTGGTATTAGGAGTAGATTTCAGTAAGTCTACAAAGGTCTATTTCTTCTGAGCCATGCACCTAGTATTTAATTACCTACACAACTAGGCCCCTGTCCTTCAAAGTCTTATGCATGGGCTAAGCTTGCAGACCCATTGAAATCATTTGGATTACTCACTGATCATAAAGTTAAGCACCTGTGTAATTCTTACAGGATCTGGGTTTTAGAGACAATGTACGACAGGCTCAAAAACTTTTGCAAAGAAATGGGTGTTCTGTTTCAATATTTAACAACTTCACTATTCATTTTTATTGTTTTTGTTTGGTATATATCATTTAGTAGTGATGCATCCAAGTCATGCTTGTTGTTCATGGTGTCTGATTTCATATGATGTAATGCAAACTGCTTGTACAAAGAACAGCAGCATGAATCTAGTACATACTGTTTCCCAATACGCTAGGTGGGAAACTTCCCCTTGTTTTTTGGAAAGTGCATCCTATTTGCTTGGAATGGACCATTAACCCTGAAAGGAAAGGTACAGGTCTAGGCCAGATTTCACGGCCATAAGCTTCCACCAAAAATAATACAGTACAATGTTTATTGTTTACATTTAAAAATAAATGTCAGATAAAAAACCAACCCATTGTGCTCTGTGGTTATACAAGCATTGCATTTCCCTCTCTTTATACAACAAAAAAAATCAAGAAACCACACAGACACAGGAGGAACCCAGATAACTGTGTTTACTAAATATACAAAACATGTACTGCTCAGGAGCTAGTACATACTGCTGATGTGATTGGTGCCTGGGAGCCTCTAAAACATAGAACACAGTAAGCGCCACTAGCGGGCTCACAAACTATTTAAAGGCCTAATACCCTGTTCCTATACACTACAACAAGTTTCCCAGTATATAAGAGTTTGCTTTCTACACAGTACAGGGGTGTTAGGCTGGGTCATTAGACCTATCTGTCTGCCAGGTAATGAATGCTTCCCACAGTATCTAAGTTACTTCCAGGAGCTCCTCTTAGCTAAGAAGCAGAAAGGAAAGAGATGCTTAATAGAGGTGTGTGAAATATTTGCGATGAAATATGAAATACTCGAACTCTGATCTTTTTCACATTTCACTGCAAAGTCAAAATTGGCCGCATGTTTGAGGCATGTTCATATTATCACAAGGAATGTTGCACAGTTCCATGTTTTCACAGAGAGGCAGGATTCTCCTGTCATCACATTCCAATTGCAGGAGTTGGAAACCTGCAAAGAGCTGCAGGTTAACTAATGCTGCTAGCCCACTATCATTAGACTTCACCCTGAACGGATGTGAGAAGAGCTCTCTGGCTGAGGGCTGGGACACATAGGTCCACAGGGAAGGAACCATGGGAGCAGTCAACTCAGAGGAGAAGGGTTGAGTCTGGGCTTTATATAGTATCATTTTGGAATGATCTTTTTATTAATATTACAGACGCCAGGTGGAGTGACTCTGATTCCATGTGTTATGTAGTTTCATTTGGAGCTGGGTGGGGACTCCAGCAGCTTACAACAGGAAAATTTTTTCACACAATTAAAATAAAGTAAAAATATGAAATTATGGAGGCACAAAAACAAGCAAAAGAAAATGGCAAAGGTATGTTCAAATGTTTTCTCCACAAATTCCAGTACCCTACTCATTATGTTTTCCTCTGCATTGCTAGAAGATCTCCACATGCCTAGGATGGACTCCTTTCCAGCCCTTCATCCTGGACTAATCACCCTTTCCTCCAATGGAAAGTAGAGTTAGAGCCGGTTAGGAATTTTCAGATGAAACGTTGTTTGTCAGAAAAGGCTGATTTGTCAGAACCAAAACTGTATGCAGCCTTGGAGTCCAGGGAGGAATTCAGACGGACTTAGCCAGAACTCTTCCAGGGGCCCACAGAAGAGCTGCCCTTCTCCAATATCACCACAGGAGAGATCATGGCTCAAGCCACACTCTTCTCAAATAGTTTTGGTTATATTACATTTTATTAATATTTTATATACTCTCTTCAAGGGGAACTGAATAAACTGGGATTAATCATGAGTTGTTGCAATGAAGAGTAAAACAGTGCTAATGAACAATAAACACACAGAGTACCCTACAAAGTATGAATGTTATGCTCTTCCACACGAGTGAAGGTCCTGGTTTCATCTTTAGTTTCTAATCATCTTATTCAGAGGTATAACATTAAGGAAGCTTACACCTTCAGTCCTGAGATGCGTAGGAATGCTGTCTGGTTTCTGCTGGAATTCTAACTATTTGATGACACAACTTTTAAAAACACAGCCAAAAAACACACTATAGGAAGGGCTGATATCATGCAAGTTACATAAGGAAAGATAGGTATATATTTACTTAGCAAAGATCAGTATACTTTGTGCCATTGAGGAAAATATTTCAGTGCTGTGTAATACATCTTGACTATGTTATTTTCTACATGGCATGTACATTCCCTCTTCTGCAGTTAAATATGTTTAATTACAGTACTGGATGACTTTGGAGACTGTTGTTACATGGTCCTCAGACTGATTTTCATGAGGTAGCCATGGACATTTAAATTAAAGTTCATTTTGGCAGTAGAGGCATAGCTAACATGGAAGCAATTCATTTTTCAGTAGTTTGTGCAAGTGTTTGTTTTTTTCATAACACACCTCTGAAACAAGAGGTACAAAAAACCCCAAACTAGTTGTATGACATTCCTCCTCTGAGAAAAAAAAACCATTATTCTTACAGTTTTGTCACGTATCACCAAATTGTTCACCCATTAAATATCTTCACCAAGTCAGCTTTATAATGAAGAAGTAGGAATGATAATAATACTATGCACCGCTATACAGTAGTGACTTTCATTGTGTGATTTTGGAGTGCTTAACAAACACTGACTATGGGCTAAATTGTATGCTGTGCTGTTGTAGCTGTCTTGGTCCCAGGATATTAGGGCTAAACTGTGGCTTTCCCCAGAAATGCATTATCACATTGTCACAGAAACAGCTTGGGAAGCAGACCGTGGGTATGTCTACACTGGCAGAGTTACAGCGCCGGCAGTTACATCACTGCTCAGAGACCGCTAAAGGGAAACCACTGTTGTGTGTTCACACTGTCAGCGGCCTATGCAATACTGTGTTCACACTTGCAGCACTTGCATCGGTATTCGGAGCAGTGCACTCTGGGCAGCTATCCTACAGAGCACCTCTTCCTCATCTGCTGCTAAGATATGTGGGAAGGCGGAGGGGGTCGCGGGGCATCCTGGGTCCTGTCCCAATGCCCCATGATGCATTGCTTCACATCCCAGAAATCCTGTGCATCCATCCGCATTTGGCGCCATCTTTCAATGGTTTGTGTACTGCGCACTCTGCCTCTTTGGTCTGCAGGAATGGATCCCGCACTGTTGACCAATATGCCGCTCGCTCTTACTAACACATCACAAGTGGAAGTGGAGTTATTCCTTAAACTACAAAGGCAAGAGGAATTCAACATTGATCTCGCTACGCGTAGTAGCTACGACATGAGATTGCCTGTGGCATTCACGAAGGTGCTGACCACAGTGGAACACAGCTTTTGGGCTCAGGAAAGAAGCACTTAATGGTGGGATTACATCATCATGCACGTCTGGGATGATGAGCAGTGGTGGATCCTCACCACAGGATCCTCCTGGTGTCTGATGCTGCTAGATTGTATGGTGTTTTCCTCAATCCTCCAGTAGTACCCCCTCTCAGTTCTTTCCAATCAGAACAATTATTTTATTTAAAAACAACAACCAGAGGAGAGAGACAAACAAAAATACACATCAGCATCTTGGGGGATGCGGGAAGGGAGGGTCCCAGGAGGAGGTGGTCCCAGGATTTTTAAAGATTTGTGTATCTCCAGGTATCATATGCAACCTTGTCCTTTGGAGTACAGTGCACTGGGTACTGTACTTCAGCAGGGCTAAACTGCAGAGGGACAGGTGTTGAGTGCAGTGGGTACTGGGAGTCTGCAGGGCTGGACTGTGACAGGGCAGGAATGGAATGCAGCGGGTACAGACTGAAGCCAGGAGGCTGATAAGAGTGTGTTGGTGGTGTCTCGGGGGGCACATGGGAAAGAGTTTTGTGACAGTGGCTGCCGAGGAGGGAGGGTGCAGAGCCGCTCGGTTTGCAGTGCTAGTAGCGCCTGGAGCATGTCCGCTTGGTGCTCTATAATGTTTAAGAGCCGCTCCATGACTTCGTTCTGGCGTGCCACATTCTGCTTCCGGTCCCTCTTGTTGCTGTCCCGCCACTCCTTCAATTCTTGTTTTTCGGCCGCAGAGTGCATCATGACATCATGCAAAAAGTCCTCTTTAGTTTTCCGTGTCCGCTTTCTAATTCTGCGCAGCCGTTCAGACAGCGATAACAAAGAGGGAGGCTGGGCTCCCAAGGTCATATCTGTGAAGCCAAAATGCAACATTTTACAGAAGCAGTATTGTTTGCAACACACAGACCACTGATTCAGTGATTTATAACACAGTCACTATTCACATACCTGTCACTAACTGGCTGACCCCAGGCAAGCACACATGAGCCACACGACCCCCAAAATGGTGAGTAACTGCAGGGCAGGGGAAATCAGTGTTCCAGGACCGTACTGTACACTGGGCATGTGGCTCTTGGGGAGAGCCAGCACTGTACCATCCCCACATTTTCCACAGGCTGTGTTCACAATGGAAGATATCTCACTGCTGAGGGTGAGCAGGGCACCAAGGGAGGGTCTTCTCTAAGACTTCGGCTTCTGCCCTGGCCCTTTTGCAGCTCACCTGTGTGCAGCAATGGTCCCTCCCTTCCTCCCACCCAGTGACAGCAAAGTGGAACAGGAAAGTTACCCTTAATGGGGAAAGAAACAAAGCAGCTCTGCCAAGGAACCTGTGGCAGCGGATTGCCCAATATCTCCATGAGAGTTTCGTGGAGATTTCTGAGGCAGGTTCCCGTGAAGTGAGGGAGTCAATCAACACCCTATTCCACCGCTCAGACTAGGCATGTGGTGGTACATGCATCATACAGACACAAGCCTGCTTTCTACAATCCTCCTATCCCCAACAACCTGCTTCAGCGATTCCCAAAATCAAAGCCACTTACCAGGGGCCTCCTCTCCTGTTTGCGCTTCGCCAAGCTCCAACAGCTGTGACTGGCTAGCCTTCTCTGGGGTAGAGAAGAGCTCCTGGCTGCATGCATCACTGACTTCCAAGTCGTCCTCTGCCTCTGGGTCACCCTCCACATCCTCGTCCAAGATTTCCTCCTCCTGGCTTGGTCCACTCTCGACTGGCACGTGAGTCACTGTAGTATCCACATTGGACTTTGCAGTGGAGGTGGGGTATTGCATCCAGCTCTTTGTAGAACAGGCAGCTCATGGGTGCAGCTCCGGAGTGTCGGTTTGCTTCCTGCACCTTGTGGTAGGCGTTCCACAGCTCTTCACTTTGACCCTGAATTGCAGTGTGTCTTGGCCATAGCCCCTTTCTGTCATGCATCGTGAAATCTATCCATAGGTATCATAATTCCTACGGCTGCAGCGCAGCTGGGACTGGACAGCCTTCTCTTCCCAAATGCTGATGAGGTCCAGCAGCTAGGCGTTGCTCCAAGCAGGGAATCGCCTGGTGCATGGAGCAGGCGTGGTCACCTGGAAAGGTGTACTGAGACCACTGCATGCATCACTGGGCAAACAGGAAGGGGACTTTCACAATTCCCAAGAAGTTAATGGGTGGGGCTCACGGTTGGTCACCTGAAGGCAGGGCAGTAGAGTTCAAACCAATGACCAGACAGGTGAGAACAGGCATTGTGAGACACCTCCTGGTGGCCAGTTGCAGTGCTGTAATCGACCAAGATGGCTATACTGGCATCACAGTGGTGTAGCCCCGGCGCAGAAAGCTGTACGCCTCTCGTCAGGGTGGTTTTTTACAGCACTGCAACTGCGTGGTTCCTGCACACTAAGTGGCTTGGCAGTGTGTACATCTCGGGAGTTACACCGCAGAAAGCTGCTTTACTGCGCAGAAACTTGTCAGTGTAGACAAGGCCCAAGATGTCTTATTTTCAAATATTGCCGTGGTATGGGAACATTAAACAGGCCACAAACTGGCCCTAAATAAACCCAATTAAGGGCTTTCTGGAATTCATACATAGTAGGGATCACTTCACCCACCAGTGACATGCAGCAACCACTATGATAGAACACAGAAAGTTTTTTTTTTTAACAACATGCAAAAACATTATACAACAGTTTTAGGTTATGTCTACACTACACGTGCTGCAAGTGGCAGAGCTGCGGAGCTGCAGCTTCACTGCTGTCATGTATATAGTCAATTGCAGCAACGAAGGAAGGAGTTTTTCCACTGTTGTAGTAAATCCACCCCCTTGAGAGACAACAGCTAGGTTCGCAGAGGAGTTCTTCCATTGACTTTGCTGCATGTAGAAGTGGGAGTTAGATCCACCTAATGACATCACACATGGCATGACATTTTTCAGAGCCCCTGAGTGATGTAGCTAGGTGGATCTAATTTTTGAGGGTAGACCAGATAGTATTCAGTAAAGGGTATATTATACATCTGAGACTGCTGCAGAATTAGGTGAACGCATGCACCAAATTCATCCTGTGTGTAATCCCTTCCCATGGATCTAGAGAGACCCATCACTTGTTCGTTTGGTCCACTGTAATTTCTGTCCCTGATCTGCAATTTTCTGGGACACCACAGTTACCCTCTCTGCTCTTACAAAAAGTACAAAAGGATCTTTAATTACTACAAGAGATAGGACCTCGTTCTGCTACCCCTTTTGAACAATGGCTTCTCCAATAGCTCAACATCCCCCAGTAATATGCTGGCACACTGATTTACTGCTCATGCAATACTAGCAAATGGTAATAACAGTAATTCTTGGTATTTATATATTACTTGATATTTCCAAAGCACTCTAGAAGCTCCTTTGAAGTAAAGAAGAATTGTTATCCCTAGTTTACGAATGAGGAAGCTAGGAGTTAAGGGTTAGACTATGTCATTAGGCAACACCCTGACCGTAAGTGATGCAGAGTGGCACTGCCCCAGGCACAGCTCAGCAGGGATTGTGCCTCAGACCTTCCTGTTTTGCAACAGGAATGATTCTAGGTAGGTAGGTACAGAATGGTGACCAGGGTGCTGCCGCTTCCCCTGTCCTTTCTTTCTCCTTTGGAGAAATCTGTACTCTCTACATTAATATGTAGAGAACAGTCCCTGGACATCCCCCATTTAGAGGGTCTATGGTTGTCTTTGATCCTTGCATAGGTTATTTGGGGAAAAGCCCTTTTCAACTTCCCCCTTTTGCAAGAGCCTGGGACAATCTGGCCCCAAATGAGTTACCAAAGAACAGTGCCACCAGCAACTTACTGTTGCTTCAGAACCTACTCTTGGTGTTCCATAGGCATCTCCCATCTCAGTATTGACTAAGCCCAGTCTTGCTTATTAAAAGCTGCATCCTGCTCCCCTTAAAGTTAGTGGCAAAACTTTCCAGGCTTTCAATGCACCATGCCTGAAGTACTTAGCAAAATGAGGCCCAGATTTTGCAGACACTGACACATGTGCCAAACATTAAGCTCATGGAAAGTCAATGGGACAACCTGTGTGCTAAAGCTAAAGCATGTGTGTCTATGATGTAAATGGTATTTCCTGACTAAAAAGCAAAATAGAAATAGAAAGGTCACCTTCCTGATCCACCCTGCCACAGGGGCAGAAAAAACACAGCATTAAACTCCCTTGAAATGCTAGATTTATATCTGCTTGTTGGTTCCAGCAGTTATTCTTTCATGCCGATATTTCACATTGATAACAAATGTGTTTGCTAGAGTTTGTATGTAAAATACTTCTATTATTATAGCAATCAGTGGTTTCTGCATTTTACCTGAATTAATTCTGTAGAGGGAACCATTATAAATTAGTGTACGTGGGTCTTTTTACCTGAAAATAAAATATTGTGTGATGGTGTCGATAAGGCAATGGTCTAAATACAGATTCCATTGTCTTCCTAAAAATACCTTTCGCATTTTAACTTTATTAATACTGTCAGAAAAAGACGTGTATTTGAAGTGATAAACCAATGAGTGTTCCTTTTTTAAAATGTACTTTATCACCTCTTTTTGTGGGGGCTAATGTTTTAGTAGCAGCAGTTTTTAATGAAGAGCCATTAAAGCATAATTTCAGGGCAGTCTAAATGCATGTGATGGCACAGGCTCAGCAGAGATTGTCGAATGTGCTGAGAGCTTGATTCACAAGAATGCAAATAGCAACATGGGGGGGCGGGTAAAGTATCAGGATGATACAGTTAGGGAGAGGGGAAGGAAGTCTGAGTGGATAGGAAATTATAGGAATTACTGGGTTCGAGACAGAGATAAACACTAAGGGAGAAAAGGGGATCAGAATCAGATAAGGAGATGGGGGAGTTGAATTCAAATATTTGGGGATGGATTTAATGAGGGGAGGAGTAAAGAAAGAGACAGATGGGACACCATTGAGAAGGAATAAGAGGGTGTCAAAGGTTCCATATTTATCTTTGGGGCTTTATCCAATATGACTCAAACCATCCATCATTAGTTCATGTATCCTTTGCAGTGCAAAGTGCAGCAGCAGGGACTCCCAGGACAGGAGCAGGGAGTTTTTAGGAAACTGTGTGGGAGGTTCTTTCAGATTAAATGAAAGAGGAAACTGGTTCACCATGCTTTGAAAGTGACAGCTGAACCGATGTGACATAGTACAATACATTGTTCTTAGCCCTCACAATACTTGGGCACAGCAAGAGGCATTAGAAAGGAACATGGAAGCAAGTTTAAGCCTAATTTTTATTTCAAAGTAGTCTTTTTGTCTTTCACTCTCTTTGTTTTATTTATGGGATTTTTTTTTAATTGTGTGCTCGAATGAGTAGCCAAACATAGCCCAAGCTGTCAGCAGTGGGCAACCCGGATCAACCCAGCTCAACATGATATTTTACTCTCTTTGTGCAAGTTGGGTTGCTGCTCCAGGCTTTAAAAGCCCCTTTTTGTTAAGGGGATTTTAGATGTAATCAATGGCTTCCTTGTTATTTATACTGCCCAGTTATAGCTCAGCACTGCATGCCTCTCCAGGACTCCTATTTGGTTTTAGTTTCGCCGAATGTCACCGGCTTCTTTAAGTTTCATCCATTTGGTTTCCCAGCTCTGTCTGGAGATGGTTTTGTTTCAGAAATAGTTTCATAATTATGTCTGCTTTGTTATTCTGTAACACACACTCACCCTTGCTCACTCTCTGTTCTGTGTTTCTCAAAGCAGAATAACAATTTGGTGAGGCAGTATAATTAAGCAGTAGGGTATGACAGGAGGTGTGGTTAGCATAACATAATTACATCCTTAAGGTATTGTGAGACTTTCAATAAGAATTATTTTTATCACCACTAGAAAAGTGTCCTGACATGCTAGACTTCACATTAACAATTTAATGTTGACTAGAGGAAAAAACCCACACACATTCCACCAGTATTTTTTCAATTTAGTTATTTTAGAACTTTTTCAGTGACACAAATATAAAAATAAAAAAACCCCAAGATATGCTATTCAGAAATCTAACGCTAAAACCATGAGAGAGAATATAAAAAATAACGTGCACAGCAAGAAGTGTATACTCATTCAAATAAGTGGGAATATTTCACAAAATAAAATAATTAATCATACACATCTATGGCTACACATCAATATTATTCAGAGCTAATTTTCCGAAGTAGTAGTTCTGACTGACTACCAACCGCTGGAGTTATCTATGAGCCACGCATTGAAAAATGTAACCTGGTGTCATATTAGATTATTTATGTCCTGGTCCTGCAATCAGATCCAGGCAGGTGAACGTCTCTGTATGTGAGGGAAATCCCATTAACTTTGATGGGGCTCCACACATCATCCAGGGGGTCTGCCTGCCTGGATGAGGTTGCGGGATCAGGGCCATAGTTTGCCACAGTGTGTTGTCTTAAGAATCTTAATCAGCCTTCCAATCTGAAGGGTATGGACTTCAGTGGCCTTTGGATCAGGGCTTTTATCCACAGACAGGAACAGTGCAAAGGCAAGACCACTAGTGTGCCTCATATGTATCTGAGTCTGTCTCTCAACTGTGGTGGGGATAGTTTTGTAATAGGACAAGTCTATATGACCTACACTAGCCACTAATGCATTTGGTCACCACCTTGCAGTTACTATTGTAGTTATTGTTTATTATTTCTATTGTACTAAAACACAGAGACACTCTCCCCACCAGAATTGAGATCCCATTGTGGTAGGTGCAGTATGCAGGAAGACCTCGACCCTGCCCTGAAGCGTGTAGATTCTAAAGGCCTGTTCCAAAGCCACTGGCTTCAGTGGAAGTCTTTCTGTGGATTTCAACAAGCTCTGAACCAGGCTCTAATGCCCTGGCCTAGCAAAGCACTTAATCATGTGCTTAACTTTAAGTATGTCAGTAGTTCTAATAGAGTCAATGGGATTACTCACATGCTTAAAGATAAGAACATGCTTAAAAACTTTGTTGGCTCAGAACCTAAGACAATGAGCAACCTATGAAAATTGGAGGAGAGGGATGCATTCAAAATATGTCATATGCTATAGGCACATACTATTTTAAAAATCCATAATTGTTTGGTCACTACCAAATGATGCTGAAATTGGACCAGTGTCCTGGAGATGAAGAGCCTTTTGAAAACTCTGAGCTTTTAAATCTTCCTATTGCCAAAATCAGAATGAAGCGTGTAGGCAATGGCGAAGTTAGGAAGAAATAGAACTTATATTCAATAAAAAGCCTACAAGGAAAGGTTAGTAATCTTCTCAAGACCAGCTCTAAATATTTTTCTTATTTTAATTGGATTGATTTTGCTCTGGTGAACAGAATCTAATTTAGTTAACAATAAATGCTTCTGAAATCAGAAACTCATCTAATACAGTTCTCTTCTACTAGGCATTTCTCTGTAAACTCATTTAGTTAGTATTCGCGAAGGGTCTTCATGCATGACATTGCTACTTCCCAGAGCGTTTATCGTGGCAGGCCAAGCTTTTTCTTTAGCTCCTTTAGGTCAATGGAGGTTAAAAGGGGTCTTGTCCTTGTTAATCCTGTACCAAAATGCAAAGCTGCTACTTTGAAATTACTAAATTAAATTAAGAGGAAATGCTTTATATCCATAAAGTTGTGCCCTCCCTCTGCTGAGTTTCTGGTGGGGTCTGTGCCAGGAGATCAGTCTGGTCACAAACACACACAAAAGACAAACAACAATAGCAAACACTTCATTATTTATTTATTGAATTTATTTTAATTGTTTTAGCACTAGAGAAGGCCCAGCTATTGGGCAGGTCCATGGGGACGGAGGGGTGGGGGTCGAGGAGCTTCCCACACGTGCATCTTGCACCCTCTGTGCAAGGACCTGATGCAGTTGCTGGCCATTCACTCCTCTGAGCGCAGAGACTCAGTTCTCCTTGCACCTCAGGGGTAGCAGCCTTCCAAAAGGATACAAGAAGGGCTGGGGTGGAGGCCAACCCCACTGGTCATGTAAGGTGGTTGGGCACCGAGAAGAGAGGAAGCTGCATCATCCTAAGGGATGATACACACATACACACTCTCCCTCTGCTTCCTGAAACTCCAGAAGGGATGGAATTATCCCATAGGAATCCTAAAACTCCTTTCTGAGCCACCCTAGGAACATCCCAAATCCTTCCAAAGTGGCCTAGTGATCTCAAAGCCCAATCTGGCCCATACTAAGGTAAACAAATATAACATAAAGGTACAGTTACCCACAATGTGTCATTGAGAGTCATAAAAGGGAACTACCATGGAATGGACTGTAATAGTAAATGTAAACAACAGTGTGTATTGCACATTGAATCAGATACTATATTATAAGAAATCATTATCAGCTTCCTAGCTTCGTAAAACTCTGCATTAACTTGAGCTCCAATTTCTAAAATAATTACAATGTTAAACAGTACACTTCACACGAATGGTTAAATAAATACTAGAAACAGTATTGACTCCTTAATTATTTAGCTATTCTTTTACTAATTTCTACAAGCAATGTCAACTCATCAGATAAATAGAAAGATGAACATACTGGGGCACTGCTCTATGCTGATTTACACTCCTTGTGAAATCCCATTAAAATCAACAGGATTGTATATGGGGAAAGTCACAGCAGAATTTGGCTCAAAGGCTCTAGCTAATAACTGGAGATCATGAAGAAGTTCAAAGTTTGTTTTTGGTTTAGAGATACAGACAAACATTTGAATACTTACCCAAACCTCTAAAGCCTGTAAAATGTGTCTGCATGTCTCATGAGAACTGTCTCTCATAAAATTTGCAGTATTCCCGACGCTCAGTCAAGCAGAAGTAGCACAATAAAAGCCTTTCTTCTAGTATTTCTGCATTTCCATCTCTGATCCAAACCCAACCCCAAAGAAGAGGTGAGAATGAAAATTGAGAAAAGTTCAACTTTTCAGAACCTTCAAAGAGATGCCCTTTACTTTCCAGTCTAGAAATGGGCGAACATTCCTAGTGTGTGTGTGTGCCTTTTCAAGAGGAAGGGGGTTCTTATTTTGTCCATACCGGTTTGTCCATCCTTAGCTAAAATGATACTGATTCCTTTCAATTATCAGCTTTTCCAAGTGTGTATCATATGTCCGTGCCTTTGATTTTCAGAAACAAAGCATCTTGTCTCACTCAGCTGATTGGTGGCTATTATCCTGCTAAAAACAACATCAATCTTCTTCAAAATTCCAAATCCTAATATACCTTTAGGTCAGGCAAGCCAGATTCCTGAATTCACTGTGGGTTAGACAGTAGCATTGGCAGGGCAAGTGTTGTGAGTAGTCCCTAAAGCACAGCCCTTTCATTTTCTTCCTGAAGCAAAATTTAATGACTCGGTCCTGTGTGTCTCAGGCCAAGGCATTTGGCCTTGGAGAGCTGACTTTCAGTAACTGTCTTGCACTTCACCTAAAGATGCTTGAAAACTGATATTTTGCTGGAGGAATTAAAGAATATTTTGAAAGTTCCACTTCATGGAAGACTGGAAAGTTGAAAAATGGAGGACAGAGTCTGATCAGTTACACCGTTGCAAATCAGGAGTAAATCCACTGAAATTGATGGAGTTCAGCCACTGCAAGTTAGAACACAGAGAGGAAACATGCAGTGCAAAATGACTTACACATTGTCTAGGGTAGAAAAAATGTGCACTCTGTTACATCAACAGTCTGCAATGCTGGTTCCGCGTTGTTGGTAGCAACAATGTAAGTGTTAGTGTAAACAAGACTTGGGCATTTTTACCATTATGTCATGAAATGATGGAGTGGTAATAATGGAAATCATGGGGAAAGCCAGCAATAAATCAGCAAGAAATATGACCCAGAAGACATCAATTGAGTTCACTGAAAGCAATGGAGTTACATTGATAAAACCGAAGCAACACAAGGGTTCATTAGGCCCAGAAGTTACTTACATGCTATTTTGTTCTAGAAGAAGAGTCTTACACCCTTCCAGCCTCAGGATGAGGACAAGTTCATGTAGTGTCATTCAGTGGTATAAACACATACCCTAGGCTGAGCTGTCATATGTCAGAGTAAATTAGTAAGATTCTTTATTTTAGGAAACATTTGAAAATTATGATTCAATTACATGCTCACTGTCCTGCACAAAATGTTCCTGTCCTTTGGAAAATACAAAGAAATGCAAGATCCACATTGAGGTAACAATCTGTTCAAAATATCCCAGGCTGGAACCTTGTATTCTCTGACAATACCAGATTCCTTTTTGCAAATGTAATCCTGGAATACAGCTTCAGCCACCAAATAAGTGCTTTAGTACATATACATGAGAACTCATTTGAAATCCACTAAGGAGCTTCCTACCTGTTGTGTTTAATTTCAGAACAGAACTATCAGGTAAAATTAAAACTGAAACACCTGACCCAGACCCCACCAACACACACATACACACACCCCTTTATGTTTTTTACCTTCAGTACAATTAAAATGGAAGTATTTTCTGAAAGAGTTTGCCCCAAGACCTCTCTGAACTTTGGACATGCTTCTCAGACTCCTAGTCAGAACATCAATTTTTGGTTTCATTGCTGAATTTGGTGCCAATAGCACTAGCTTGAGCCAGCCATCATGAAAGCAGACTCTGTGATAGCTTCCTTGCATAGCTCTGACAATGGCACCTGAATCATCATCCCCTGTAACTCCCCCGTTAGTCTTGTCTGCTAGGCAAAAACTGCCTATTATGCCAGATGCATTTGTGATGTGGATCTATAGGAGTAAGAATAAAGCTAATAATGTTATTTTCACTTGTCACCTAAAGCAGGGTTTGAACTCAAGCCTCTGGAGGCAAAAGGATACTTACACTTTTCTGAGTATTTTAAGGCCTACATTGAAAGGTATTATGCAAGTCTCTATATAAAACATTTTTACCCAAGCAATAGGGAAGAAATATTGCATTGTTAACAGGAACAAAGCAGTTTAATCTCAAAAGACTGAAGACTATAACCAGAACAATATGGGTTTATCTGGCTCATCTTTTTCGTAATCATCCAGAAAGGAAAGCTTTATGATTAATGATGCTCCTTAGAGTCATCAGCCTTAATATATAGTAACACCAATATAATTTGAAGGAAGTGCAAGATAAATCTTTTTGAAGATGAGAGAGACATCAGCAAAACATGAGATAATGGGAAAGTAGCCAGTTCAAACAATCCTGAAACAACCTGAGGAACAGAGAAGGAAATCAGTTATTGATCAAAATGTCTAGAGAAAGCTTAAGTAGAAAACCTTCCTTAAGAGGGGGAGGGCAAAAATATAGGGTATGGAGCTGTTACCATTAAATTTCACAGTGACTGTCTGTGTAAAAACTTATCTACAGTATATGCACATATAGGTAATTTGTATCACTGGCAATATTATTTTGATTCCAATTTTCACAGATGAAACAAAATCTATCTGTTCCTCTTAAGTGGGCACCATCAGTTCAAATTTAGACCAACATTTTGATTTTGTTTAAACAAACATACAGCAAGAGAAGTGTTTTTATGATTTCTTTAAAATTCCAGTGGATCTACTAGTGTTCAATACCTAAACATTCCCCTCCAGAATTTTCAAACTTAATATAATCGTTCTGAAAATCTAATGGCAAAAGTGACTATAAACAAAAGTGAAACTGCTTTAACTGATTTTCATTATTCAAGCTGAGGGAACTGCTAAAATGATATATGCAGCTCAAATAGTAAGACATTAAATGGAGTTGTAAGTTTATTTCATTTTTTTAAATAAACGTTTTATCAATACAAGCAAGATATTTATGACTCCCTCGCAAGGTTTGGACCAAATACCTGTACTAGAACTGCCCAGAACTCTAGTGTTTTAGCTAAAGGAGAAACTCCACCAGCTAGCAGCACAGTAACAGATTCTCAGACTCTTGGTCACCAGCTACTGGAGGGCTTGTGGCACACACTGTGTCATTTCATAATAAATAATACTAAGAACAATTTAAAAAATAGCACACACCAGCAATGAGCTCAGTGCTGTAGTAGCCCCCCAAATGAAGACAATCTCTTCCCTGAAGAGTTAAGGCCCCGATCCTGCAAAAAAAAAACTTTACTCACATGAGAAGTCACATGAAAGTCAGTACAATTAACACACATGAGTAAAGTCACTCAAGTCTGTGAGTCTTTGCAGGTATAAACTTTAGTAGATCGAAACAAAGATGACAGCATGTACTGGGAAGACTAGAGAATTTAATAATGTATTGGATTTTTTTTATCGTATGCAATGTCTGGTTTGGCTTAGCCAATGTGAACTGTGCACACAAATGCTGTATCGTAGAGCTATTATTGTCTGACCCCTTTTAAATCTCAAATGCTAAATGAATCCTAAGGACTGCCACTGAAATAGGGCTGAATTGAGCTGTTAAATCAAGTGCCCTCACTGAAGAAATACTGTAGCAGCATTTTGATCCAGTGCTGAAGTCGGTCAGACAAAATGTTTAAACAAAAAAACACGTCACAAAGCATCAGATCAGCTTATATAAGGTTTGCTCCTCACATGGCAAGATCACCACATATAACCTCATAAAAGGTAATGCAAAGTGAATGTTGAAACTCTGTCTTTTGAACACAAACTATTTAGTTCCCCATGAACCAATGGACTTACTCACCTTGTAGAATGAATTATTTCCACCCAATACTTTACTTAGTGACAAACAACCATACTAGTAAAACAATATTTTCTCTTGGACATACTGTATCAGACTACTTAATGGATGGGTTATATGTTTCACCACAATACTCTCTTCTCCCACCACCCCCGCAAGCAGGATAAAACGGAAAAATAAATACCAGCCAATATATTGAAATGCAAAGTCAAATTAAATCCTTCACCCACTTCAGCTTTTATTAGAAGTGCCTTCTTTTTGGTGAATTGAGGTGAGCCAATCAAAACTGCATTTGCAAAACACACATTAACAAATCAGGAACTGTAAAAACAGCCATCAAAATAGCTGTGAATGCAGATCATATGGTGCTCTCAATTGAGTTTAAGAATGAGCTATAATGTCTGCATATTTATATTCCAACATCTGAATTGCATCTTTCAGTTTTCAATCTGCGGCTTTCAAGCCACAATAATTCCAGATTTGAGAATTGTTTGAGTCAGTTTGTGACAATAGCAGGCAAAACATCAGGCAAACCAATGAGTTATGCTGTATGTAGATTCTCAAGGAGAAAAGATTTTTGCTGTATGACATTCCAGCCCAAATCTTTAAAATCCTACTTTCACTATATTGTATCATCAGAACATTGTGATCCCCTAGATTTAATATTAAAAAAAGAAACAGTGGTAAGTTGACATTCTTATTTAAACTCATATAGTTCATGAGTTCCCAAAAGATATGTTAGCTACAGTTTCCCCCCAATATGTCTTAAAGTTCTAGCTGTATAGTTACCCAGGAAAACATCACAAAGCAGCAAATAATAGAACAGCGATGACGGATATGAAAGTGAGTAAATAAACAGGCTGCCAACCAAAACTCTTTCATCTTAGCCAAGGCAATCTCATACTGTCTATCAATCATAGACTCATCTGTTGGAAATGGAGAGACGTCATTCTAGAGAATCCTTATTTTTCTGTATTCGTGATTTAAAGCGGATGAAGCTGACAAAGTAAAAGTTCATTGATTTCACAGACTCTAAGAGCAGAGGGACCACTGTGATCACCAAGTCTGACCTCCAGCATAACACAGATCATAGACCGTTCCCAAAATAATTCCTGTTTGAATCAGAGCATATCATTTAGAAAAAGAGCTGTTCTTGAATTTAAAAATTCTGGTAGTGGAGAATCTACCACAACTCTTGTTCCAATGATCCACAATATTAAAAATTTGCGCTGTATTTCCAGTCTGATTTTCCGAGCTTCAAAATATCTCCAGAAAATAAATGCCTTTTAGATCAAAGATGGGGTAGAACTTTATTACAGTAACACAAACAGCATAATTAGTGCTTACACAGACAACACAAAAATCTGAAATCACTGAGCAGAGAAAGTAGCATGAAATGACACCCCCCACACACCCACATACACTCACAGCAGCAGCCGCCCTCCCATGTTTTGGACTCACTCACACTGACCTACCAAGAGGTATTAAGAAACAAGCTAAAATAGCATTAAGAAAACCAAGAAGGTTGAAATGTAGGCAAGATAAAAGCATCTTCCTACTTATGCTGGCACAGAAGGTGACAAGGAAAAATGCCATTTTGTATGTATATCCAAATGTAATTGTGCATAGATGGGGCCAGATTGGGGCACTGAATTATTGCTCTGCATGGGGGAGGGGGGAATTGCAGAACTGCACAATCCTAGTGGGGACACTTGGAAGTTCTATATCTCCTGGAATTCCCTATGGTAAAATTATTTCCTCACTGAAGTCAATGGCAAAATTCACATTGACATCAGTGGGTCAATACCCTTCTTTGACATCCATTGAACATGTCCAAACCACTTCAGCCTTCTTTCTCTAATCATTGTCTCTATAGTCAGCTGGCCAGTCCTTTGTAATGCATCAGTGTTGGTTACTTTATCACACTTGCACACACCAAAGATTTTTCACGAGCAACTCTGATGGAATGCATTAAGCTTCCTGTTGTGGCCAAACCAGCTAATGTGATCCTGGGATGTATAAACTGGGGAAATCTCGAGTCAGAGTAGAGAGGTTATTTTACCTCTATGTTCAGTACTGGTGTGACTGCTGCTGGAATACTGTGCCCACAGTTCAGGAAGGATATTGATGAACTGGAAAGTGTTCAGAGAAGAGCCACGAGAATGATTAACAGATTAGAAAACAGGCTTTACAGTGATAGATTCAAAGAGCTTAATTTATTTAGTTTGACAAAGAAAAGATTGAGGGATGACTTGATCACAGTTTATAAATATCTACATGGGGAACAAATATTTAATAATGGGGTTTTCAACCCAGCAGAGAAAGGTATAACAAGATTTAATGGCTGGAAGTTGAAGCTAGACAAATTCGGACTAGAATTAAGGTGTACATTTTTTTAACAGTGAGGGTAATTAACCATTGAAACCATTAACTGAAGGTCATGGTGAATTCTCCATCACTGACAATTTTTAAATAAGATTGGATGTTTTTCTAAAAGATCTGCTCTAGGAATTATTTAGGGGAAGTTCTATGGCCTGTGTTACACAGGAGGTCAGACTAGATGATCCCAATGGTCCCTTCTGGCCTTGGAATTTATGAATCTTAGCCAGTGACATATATATTGTAGCATATAATTTAAAATAAAAATAAAAGAATTTAAAGTAGTAAATAAAAAAGGGATTTTATGTTTCATTAAAATCCATGTTCAATATCAAAAACATACCTATTATTCTGTTTCTTTATATATACAGACCTATAATAATAACCAAATCAGTGATTTTAAACTAAAAATACATATACTATACACTTCATTAGCAAACTGCACACAATTTCTTTTCATTTGGAATGAAACCCAGAATGTAATGCAAATAGATGAATGGAAACAGATCTCCATAACAACACTTAAAGGATTTTAAAAAGTAAAGAGATAGCAAAATTAGCTAAGCAACCAATTGACTTCAAAGGTGAAGGAGAGAGAAAGAATGAGGGGGTGGAGGGAGCAGGAATTGACAGCTTATAAAGGAATCTGCTTAATGTATAATCCTCTCCACATGCTCTAAAGGAATGATAAAATATCTCAAATAACCATGTGTGTCTCATTGATACCATTTATTTTGTTATGTAAATAACTTACACTTTAGGGATAACAATTTTCATAGAGCAAATTAAATCCCACATGATTTAGTATGTGATGTATCAGCATGCAGGGAAAAAACAAAAATTGTCTCACTTGTTTATATGCCATTGAGTATAAAGTCAATAATGCTTTGTCTCCTGCTGCAGTCTATTGGGCATCTGTTTTGCTGGTTTATCCTAGCAGGATGCAATAACTGAGTATATAAAATGTCATCTACATACCCTTCCCCCCCACACACACACTGTCTGATTCTCCTTCTCACACAGGTGTAAATCAGGAGTTAAATGTGTGAAGTGAAAATCAGACTCTCTCTCTATACACATATATACATTGAGTGAAATCCTGGCCCCACTGAAGTTAATGGCAAAACTCCCAGAACTTCACCTATTATACAACTATGTACAGATTTGATATAGCCACAGTTCACCTGGGGCTTCTTTAATCATCCGTAAGTATGCCAGCTGCCTTCCTTGATTGTAAACTCTCTGAGGTCCAGGGACCATATCTTTATATATGTTTGTATAGTGCCTAGTACAATGGCATCCCACTTCTGAATAGTTCCTCTGTGTGCAACTGCAATGTAAGTATGTAATAATAGTAAATTTCCTATGGACCTTCTCTGCAGAATCCTTTTCTCCTACATAAAGAAAAGTTTGTGATATTTAAAGTAAACAAACCAAACAGCGTTAGGATGCTAGGTAACATGCTTTATATTTCACAAGGTCACATATACTTCCTTAGTAAATGAGAGAAAGTTGAAGTTGTTCGTAGGGTCTGTTGTTTCTGCTAATCTATTTCAAATCAAATATGGACTAGGTGAATTTTGAAATTCTCTGTGAAAAAGAATTCTGGAACAAAATTTGTTTTGGATTGAATGAAAGTTTTGTTTCTCTTTTGACTTTTTATTTTACATTTCATTATAATATATAACACTTAAAAAAACTAAATGAAAGTCATTGCGAAATGAAAAGTCAGAACATTTCATTAGGAAAATGTCAAAAAATGGGACGTTTCTGCATTTTTTTTCTGTGAAATGAAATGGTGTTGAATTTGATGTGATTTTGTAAAGCATTTAGATTTTGACAGAATTGCATTTTTTCCAATCAGAAAGTTGTCCCACTGAAGTGTTTCCACCCAGCTCTAGCTCCTAGCACTATTTACTTTTTTTGAGGATTTTTATTTTTTAGTTCAAAAATCATTAACAGATATAGTACTTAAAAACATTTGAGGAATAAAAAAGATTTTCTAAATAATATTTAATCTAATGGATTTTATTGTAATGGAACAAACTATTACAAAAGAAACATGCGTATCTTATAATTTTCTTGGCTTGTTTAATTATGTCTCCAAGTTGTCTAGACATTTAGACAGAGGAGTCCAGGTCAAGTCTCCTATTGCTGAAGAATCCCTTTCACCATCTTTGCTTACACATGAATCGTTTTATTTTGGAGATCTGAGTGTATTTGTGTACGTTTGTCAACATTCATTTATATTTGCTAGAAGTCATCAGAAATGGAAAGCAAAGTTGAATTATTTGGAATAGTGATGGGGGTTGTGGGGGAAATGCCTTCCCCAGTTTTTTTTGCACTTGCTCAAAATTCCATATGCTGCAGAGCTGGGGGTGGGGAGCACTGCCCAACCGCTGTTAAATGGTGGTCATGTACTAAATTAGTACAGTTGCTGCTGGAGTCATCTGGAGCATTGCTCCAGCTATATGGTCGCAATGCCATTGAAATTTGACCTGTCTGCTCCTCTGTACAAACAGAAGGATGTCCGAACCAAACTTCAGCGAGTGGCATTGTAACTTGGCACACAGAGTTGCAATGCCACATAAGTTTGGCCCAGCTGCCCCTCCATCTAGAGGTAGGAGCAACCAAGCCAAATGATGTCACAATCTGGTGCATGGAGAGTCTGTTTCCGTATGACAGGGCACAGGGAAGTCCACCAAGAACTTGACTCCTGGTGGCACCAGCTCATGCACTGTGTGAGTAAGAAAGAAGGGAGACTCCCTAGCTGAGGGAGACTCAGGGTCATTCTGTGGGGGTGAACAGGAGCTCTGGAATTTGCTCTCCCTCCCCCCAAAAAATAATCTGAATTGGCACTAGTGTTTTGGAATGAGACTTGGACTGTAATGGATGGGCCAAATACTCAGTGGGTGTGTAAACCAGCATAGCTTCATTTACGTCAATGAAACGGTGCCAGCTTACACCAGTTGAAGCTCTGGACCTATATACTCTCTTCTAATAAATTGGAGGTAAACAACAGAAAATGCCTATGTCATTTATCTAGATTATAAAGTGAAATATATAACAAGGAACTCCTGAGTCCTGACTGGCCATGACTGATGATTTCTCTAATAAAAATTAACCCTATCTATCCTGCACTGTGGTCTCAGGAGTGGAGAGGAGCCCAAACCAGAACTAGACATCAAAACACCCTGAACTTTAGGGACTTAGATAAAAGGGGGGCCAGTAGCAATTCAGCCCTGAAAGATATTTGCAAAACCACAAACAACCCCTGGTTAATGGCTCCTCTTGTGGCAGTTCCAGTCCCCATTGAAATAAATGAGAGTTGGGTTGGGCCCCTAAATACTATCTGAAATTTCAGATTACTGCCTTATTTGTACCTGTCCCACAGACATTGTCATTACAGTTCTTTCTGTTCATAAAGCAATGGGAATCTCTAAATTGGTGAGGTTAGGATTGAATGGCTGAACAGGTTTCAAAGTAATCTGAAGCTATAACTCCCATCCAGCACAAGAGCATAACAAATTCCCTCTCTATCCATTCAGCATTGATATACCTGCTTGATAAAGTTACATACAAGTCTGATTTTGCAAAGCAGACCAAATATATACATAGTAAAAAATGTGTTGCGATTGTTTTGCTGAACTCTTTATTTCATTTTTCATTCCCCAGCTCTAACCCAGAGCTCCTTTATTACTTCTTAAATTAAGCTGAATCTAAACTTCTCTTGTGAAAAATGGAAAGCATTTGTAAACTAGGGAATAGCACAAATCAGAACAAAGCTAATTTGGTTAAGTATTTGCTCTCAGTAGACATGCACAACATTGTCCTGTAGTATTTATGAGTTTCAAGGTTGAAATGTGGAACACTATGTAGTAGACGATATTAAACAAAAACTGTAACTGACAGTAAATTTTGAAGGTACAATATACACAACGTGCAAAAAAAGAATCCATTTCCTTTGCACCGAAACAAATGCATGAATACTACAGATACCATTAAAAGATTCTGTAAAGATTTTTTTAAAACCATTCTTTAAAAAAAAAAAAAAATCAGAACCAAGTGGTTGGTTTTTTTCTTAATGTGAATTTCAGTATTTACTCAAGATGGGAAATCAGCAGTCCTCATCATTGTCCTCTGGCTGGTTTATTAAAAGCTTATTTCTTAAAAATGGCACATAAAATCAAGAAACCCATCACAGCTGATTAATTTCTGTCACATGCCTGAGTACTTCAGATATATGTCGCATTTTTCTTTTAAGCTATGTACACTATAAAAAATAAAAATTATTACTGAAAATCATGTGCTTGGTTGAAGGAGGAATGGATGATGTTTTTTATAAGTTGTAGGAGGGAAACCCTACAAATCTGCATGTGGAACAGTCAAAGAAACATACTGGTATTTGACTCCCATATATATACTGAATTCTTTCCGCAGCTCTAGAAAACAGTTGCTATGCTAAAGAAATCAATATGGTCTGGAAAACAGCTGACTTCTGTAGTATACATGCCTCTGAGTAAAGGGATTTAAATAGAGCAAACTGAGCCAGTATATACTTTTTCTAATAAAAGTGGGCAAATGCTATGGGTCTAATCCAAAACCCACTGAAATCAACGGAAGGCCTTAAAGGACTATTACTCGCATTTGTGTGTGAAAGAGATTTGAGGCCTAAGTCTCACTGAAAAGTATAAAGGGGCTGTAAGCTCAATGAGAATCAGACCCTTGTGACTTGCGTTGAGTATTTGAAGTAAAACATAACCTTTGTCAGACAACTAGCGATGAGCTACAAGGGTCAGGCTACAGGATGTGAGAAGTTTGTGTCAATCAAGTGGCGGGGAAAAAAGAATAAAAAGAAAAAAATGGAGGACTGAAATCTGAATATTATATGATCATAGCCCTCATCGTATTATTGATTCTACAGCTGCTCCATGAGCCAGACTCCCATAGATTTCAACCACATGTAGGGTAAAATTTTCCTTCGTAGAGATGGCCAGCACTAGACCTTATTGTGATGCATCCGCCTTGCACTGGCCCATTGAAGCTACAGAATCAGGCCTGTATGCGGGATCATTTTCTGAAGTTTCACAAACACTGCACAATGGAGTGGAGTCTCTTTAAAACATATTGCAAGACAGAATGGCATCTTATATCTCTATGATTCCATGATCATTAACTCTCATAGCCCAGTTTCAAAGATTTAAAACTTTTGAACATTTCAATCTAATTAAAGCCAATGCTATCCTCCAATGAAGGAAAATTTGATCCAGACCTCCACAGTCACAGTGACTGAATACCCCAATCAAATCAGATGGCTTGTAAATCAAAACCTATCTAGAAATAGTTTCAGCTTTAAGCCTATCAATTTCACTGATTCAATGCTTAGAACCAACTTGAAGGCAGTTATCACTAAATATTATTCACGCGAAGGAAAAAATGGTATCAACATGGTGCTGTTATGGCCCAGGTTACTGTAAGCCTTTAAAGGTCAAACTCTAGTCTTCTAAAATGTTGTTGGCTATTACCAACTCAATTCACAATTTCTCATCTCAAACTAGGGATTGATTCTTTAGAGGCGCTCTATATTTCTGCTATACAGATCTGGGACCAGGAGATGATCTTCTTAGGGCATTACAGTGCCCTAAATATTATTTTGTTATTTCAGATGGTCTGGAGAACACATAGCTGGCCTTTGTGCTTCTTAGACATTAGCACTGAGCTGCTGCTCAGTAATCTTGTGGTAAACAAGACTCCTTGCATTTCTGGGGAAGCACGTTGCTTTTTTCACATTTGAATCTTTTAACAACTATGCCACATTTTCTAGGTTTGGGGCACCATGTTCAAAAACCTCACTTTTCAAAACTATGATGATGACCTTACATTTAGATAACACCTTTTTATCCTAAAGTTATTTAAAGTTATAACATATTGATAATCAATATTCTGGAATTTCTTCATTTTTATATTTTATTACTTGTACAGCAACACAAGGCCCTTTATTTTGTTAACCACTGGAAATGCACTCAGCTCTAAATTGAAACATGAAGCTGTTTAGCAGTGTACAGTAACAATATGCAACAGTTTAGGAGAGGAAGTGAAAAACAACTTTAGACAGTTGATGATGGCAGAGGGAATTTAGGTAGGCAGAATGTAATTACTAAACCTAAATTAGATTTACAGGATTAAAATTCCTGCTTTCATGAAGTGTCATGGTGTTTTGAACACCAGTAAGTTACTCAGAGAGAAGATGTTACCCACTGAGTGAACACTACTACCTATGTGTTCCATACATGTCATCAATCTAAGTACTAGCCTAGATGAACCCATTTTAGCTTGGGAGATCTGATGAGATCACAGCACTATTTGGTAAAGCAGCAGGCCCCAGTATTGAGTGTTCAGGGGCTTTTAAACTTATATTTGCTTTACTTAAAATATTTATCCATTAATTTTCAAGCTACATCCCAAGAATATAAAGAAAAAGAGGGGTTTGGGTAAACAAATGCACAACCATTCCAATGAAACACTGATAGGAAAGAAGCTGAGTCACACAGCCAAGAGGAGTTATGATGAGTAATAAAAATTAGTGTAAGAATTCATTATCCGTTACTAATCTCCAGTACGGTCATTCATTCTGACAGGCCTATTTATGAAGAAGGGAGAAGATGTTTTCATTAAAGCTGTTATCAGTAGAAGGAAAACAACTGTAAAGATCTTTTGGGCCAAATTCTGATCTTAATTCCATTGGTGTAAATCTAGATTAATTCCATTAAATTTAATAGAATTACCCCAGACTGTTACCAGCGTATGCCCCAAAATGCCTTATATTATACAAATTCCTCAAAATCTTCTGCTACATGAATAATATTTGATGGGCCAGTGCAGCACCATTGTCCTCAATGGAGTTACACCAGGGCTGACTTTGGTCCAATATGGGAATAGTTGTTTAGAGGCAACATACAATATTTATACAGACACTCCCCAACTTACACAAGCGTTCCGTTCCAGAACTCCTTCCGTAACTTGAATTTTGCATAAATTGGAAACGTATCTCCAACCATTATGCAAAAAAAAAAAACCAAAAAAAAAAAAACCCAGCCCGCCTATTTCTAGCTTACGGAACTTTTTCTGTAAATTCAGATTTGTGTACGTCGGGTTTATGTAACTTGGGGAGCATCTGTATTTAAATTTGTTAACCATATACAAATATGTCATTGCATAGAGCACACTTTTTTACATTTTTCAATCTTGTGACCAATGAGGTCACTTGCAATTATGAAAACTATAATAAGGGAAATCAAATCTCATGCTTCAAAGAGCATGATCATTATAGGAAATGAGGAATGCTTTATCTCCATGTCTAGCACTGCACAACTGACTAAGGTGCATTATGGAGGATTTTTGTCTTCCTCTAGTTCATCATGTATAATGTGATGGACAAATTGATGGACGATGGCAAATCAGTCATATGTGAATATTTTAAAATCCCAAAGGCAGTAAGGATTCAAGCAGATTTTAACTTTAAATGTTCTGTTCCTGCTCAGTCAAACAACAGATTTTTGTTGGGTTTTTGTTTGTTTGTTTGTTTACAAAGAACAATAAGCCATAAACCCAGCAGGACTTTGTAAAATATAAAAATCAATATAATTTATGTGACGATTTTTTGCCAAGAAGCAGTTAAATTTAAAAGATTTTTCATTTACTATTTACCCCAATTTTAGGATTAGATTCTTTCTATAAAATGAATGATGCATTTGCTGACTTCTTGGTCATTTCTTCCCCTTTATGTTACAATAAAATAGGATGGGCCAGATCTTCAGCTGGTGTGAATCAGCAAAGAGCATTTACTTTAGTGACCCTGCCTATTTACAGCATCTGAGAACCTGGCTCAATAGCTACAATAGAACCTAATGTTATTATTTTGCGTTTTCCATTCAGACCGAATCCCAAACAGCAGCCGGTGAGAGAAATTAAGAACTGAAGGGTGCAAAGTTTTATGTTTGGTTTTCTAAAATAAATTGCCAACTTTTTCACCACTGTTTATTAAACAGTGTTGTATTTGGAATGACGACTGCATACAGTATGTGCGTTAGCCACCTCCAAACACAGCTCTTGCAAATAATCATCCCACTCACTTTACAGCATTTAGATAAACCAGGACTAGTCATGCCAACAATTGCTTTTACAGTTTGTTTTTTCGCTTCTTTATTTTACTGATTGTTTTACTGTACACATATTTTTCGGTCACAGCTTATAAAAGACACATCTGGAGCAGCTACTGATTGCTACCAAACTGTCGACCGTGCTGTGCCACCCCCTAACAATACACACCGCTCTGAATTAAAGATGAGCAGGTGATGAAATGCAATACCCGCATTACTGAATCACTTGCTGGTACCGAATTTCAAAATACCTCCCTCTCCCAGATGAGCTCTCTGCTTCCACTCGCTGCGAAAGAGCATGAAAATGAGAGTCAATTTATGCATATAAAAATGGGATTCCCACATTTTCTCTCATATTGCCTATTTGGAGGTCAAAGGGCATGCACATTGGTCTTCAGGGTAAAACTCCTTCAGGGCCATTTGGCAGCATCTACAGCTGTTTCTCACTGTAATGTCCTAAGTGGTCTTCAGCTGAACTGATGTGTTCTAAAAATTAATCCAAGGAGAGGCAGGGCAGTGTTCTGGATGCCCAATGTTCTTTTATACTGAACAGTTTAGGTGTTAAATTCCATCCAAAGATAAGTATTTTCTGAGTCTCACTGGCCTCAGTCATTTTGGTGGGTAGTAATGTATATACATGCCACAGAAAAGTAAGCTATGTTAAGATAATGTTAAGGTTGCACAGTTAAGCACACAAAATATAGTACATATTAGTAGTAGACAGAGCCGTGCCCTGGGTATGGCGAATCGGGGCAAATGCCACGGGCCCCTCGCTTTGGGGGGGCATGCTTTGGGCAGGGAGATGAGGCAGGAGGCGGGTGAGCAAATGAGCAGCATGAGAAGGCGAACAGGGAGACAAGCGGCAGGCGGGACGAGGAGGAGCCCCCCTACCCAGAACCTCCTCCTCTCCCAAATGCCTCCCACCCACTGGCAGGCCCCACCAATCAGTGCCTCTTCCTCCCTCTCAGCACCTCCCACCTGCCGCAGATCAGATGTTTTACGGCATCAGGAGGCGTTGGGGAGAGGGGAGAGGAACTTTGGGGAGGGAGAGGAACTGAGAGGGGAAGAGGCAGGGCGGGATGTGGCGGGGGCGGGAATGGGGCCTTGGGGGAAGGTGTGGAGTGGGGGCGGGACCTAGGTGGAAGCAGGGGGAGCACCCCCAGCAGATTAGAAACTCAGCACCTATATACTGGGCCCTGCACCCTCCCTAGGGATGGCCCTGGTAGTAGCATTGTCCATTGTAAAGGCAGGACCTGAGATCATGGTCCCATTGCACTAGGCACTGGAGAAACACACAGTAAGAAACAGCCTCTGCCCCAAGCAGTTTACAATCTAAATACACAAGACAGATAAATGGTGGAGGGGACACAGAGGGGCAGAGATTTGTCCAACTTCACACAGCATATCAGTGGTCAAGCTGGGAATAGAAGCCAAGAGTCCTGAATCCTAATGCAGTGTCCTGTCCAGTAGACCTTACTGCCTACATTACAGTACCATCTTTAGTTACACGATCACATCCTATTTCTCAAATAATTCAATATAATATTGTACAGCTTTTTTCTATAAGACACACAGCACGTGTTATAGTTTCCACAAGGCAAGTGCAGTGTCTGTAGAGCCCTGTTTCATTCACAATGCATGTTCACTACCATTTTTGTATTCCAGTTATTCCTGAAAGATTGTACCTGGGCACCTTCACGAAATTAGCTTGTTGAATAGGCTGAAGCTATAGGGCACTTGGGAATAGTCTGTGAATTTTACATTTAAATAATAAAAAAATGAATACTTAATATCATAATAACGCATTTTGTTTTCAGGTTGTAGCCAATTAGTTACCATCTTCTACGTTACTGGTGTCTTACACTCATTTCCCTAATCTCTGTCTCTCTGCCTATTTGTCCTGTCTTCTCAGAATGTAAACTCTTCAGGACACAGAACATACCTTACTTTGTGTTTGTACAGCACCCAGCACACTGTTAATACTGCTGGAAATAAATAATACAAAAATCAATGGACTAGTTTTTCATGCTACAGCTATGTTTGTCAGACACACCTGGGCAGCATAGACTTAAATGGTGTATTTTCAGTATTTGAACTTTTTAAAAATCTAGGTACATTTTGATTTGTGCTCTTGTTTGTATACATTTAGGGGAAGTTTCAGGTCTTTTCTTAATTTTTCTGAACTGAGTCACTTTTCCAAATTCCTGACCTGACAAAAGTTCTTCTTTAGCTGTTAAAGTCTTGGTATGTCCCACTATGCATGCACCAATGAACAGACAAAGGAATACAATACATTCATTTTGATACCATGTTTGCTCCTTTTCTTTTATGCCATCTGCACAGTCTAATGTGACATACTGTAGAATTATAGGGGCAAGACAGGAGGCATTGGCTTTCAACTTTGGTTGTCAACACAAGGAGAGGAGAATGGAATGTATTAGCAGCAAACACTGCGTCTTCAAAGGAAACTACCATGTATGATATCCTCCAACTGAGATGAATTGAAAATGATCAAAGACACCCTTTCGAGGGAACATTTTTCAAGCAGGTCCGTCCCACACATACTCATCATGGGATGTAACTGATATAACTGTAGGTATGCGATTGTACAAGGTATCAAAATGAATGCATTTCTCTCCTTTGCTGTTCATTGTCAGATACATAATGGCACATACCAGTAATGTGACAGCTAAAGAAGCATAAGTGTGACTTAAGTAATGCACATATAAATTCCCTTTTAAAAGGGGAACTAAATGGGTTTTTACAAGTGTTCCGAAGAAGTGGGTATTCACCCACGAAAGCTCATGCTGCAAAACGTCTGTTAGTCTATAAGGTGCCACAGGATTCTTTGCTGCTTCTACAGAACCAGACTAACACGGCTACCCCTCTGATACTTGACAATCAATTCTGTGTGTGTATAGTCTTAAAATGGGCAAATACATGACTGTTAATTCTCATTTTTGAGTTATTGTGTCTTTAAATGGATGCTTAAAGACTATGTCCTTCCCATTTGCAGGTTCAGCCGACTGTGGCTCCCACTGGCCGCGGTTCGCCGTTTCAGGCCAATGGAGGCTCTGGGAAGCGATGCAGGCAGAGGGATGTGTTGGTCGCCCTTCCCGCAGCCCCCATTGGCTTGAAACAGCAAACTGTGGCCAGTGGGAGCCGTATTCGGCCGAACCTGCAGATGCGGCAGATAAACAAACCGGCCTAGCCCACCAGGGGCTTTCCCTGGCAAGCCACATGCCAAAGGTTGCCGATCCCTTGTTTACACCATGCTCCCTCCCTAAGGGGTTAGATATCTGCATTGTGGATAAGAGACCTGCAGTGCAAATTGGAAAGGACAATTGTGCCTTAAATGTCTTCTTCAGTGTGAGCTGAATGGAGAATTTAGGACCTCTGATAAAGAGCAAGTCTCTGAGGTGAGGTCAGAGGCTTCTTGGGGCTCTTCTTCTGTTTATGCTGCTAGGTATAACAGTTCACTGCACCTACAAGATAAAATATTAGTATTTTATCACCCTGGGATACTATTCTGTTCACACATATTTTACATAGCTCCCTGTGCCCTTTGTGCTTGGAAAGTTTCCCATGACCCTACAAGCAACTGTAACCTCCATTGTATTTATTCCCTAGCACACTTCTAAAAGTAAGTAAGAAAATCTAGTTGAAGCCTAATGCATAGGTATCAGGTGGCAAGTCCAACAAAGCTGTTATTTTAGCTTCAGCGAGTGAAAAGCTCATTTCAGAAACTGAAGCTGCTAAGGAATGAAGAAAATTATTTTGGTAGAGTTGTCTTAGAGCCAATCAGAAAATTGCTACTATTGTTTAGCGTGGAGGTATGGCTTAAACTAATCAAAGTATCTAAAATGCCTTTGTTTTGAATCAAGAATATCAGATACACAGTGCTTTAAAAACAGAGTAGACAAGTTAGGAAATCTGCTACCTAACTGAAGTTATCAGTATGGAGGTGTGAAGTATACCTGTTACTTACTTTATTCTTGTAGTACCACAAGTTTGCAAAATGCTATGCAGATAAATAAGGACAAAATCCCAATTCTCTTGTATATTAAGACAACAGTGCAAATGGTCCCATTTAAACCCACTTTGAGGGTTCTTTACATGACTAGTGATTTGTAAAGTGGCCTTACTATAAATGAGAATCAGGTCCAAAGTCTCCAGCTCAAGGGATTTACAATTTAAGGGGCTGATCCTGCACTATTAAATATAATTGGATATTGACTTCAATGGGTGGTGGTTGGATGCCCCCAATAAGAGAGAGACTTATAAATGTATACTAGACCATGGGGGAGGGTATGTTGGAAATGCAGGGTGGAGGGGAAACTGCATCTGAGGATTGTTATTTACAGGATGCATTGTTGACATTTCAAACCGTAATATTTTTATTTAGATTGTATATTATTGGGTGAAATCATGACCCCCTTGAAGTCAATGGGAGTTTTGTGGTTGACTTCAGCAAGCCCAGGATTTCACCTATAGATTTTAGGCCATAAGAACTATTTCCTTCATCTGCTCTGACCTGTTGCATAGCACAAGGCATAGAATGTCACCCAGTGATTCCTGCATCAAGCCCATTACTTGTGGTGAAGTGAGAGCTTTCTTTTGGGAAGACGTTTGTTAAATCTTAAATGTTTGTTTTGCTCTGTTTTGCTTCATATAATCCTAGGTGAGAGAGGAGGTAGGTTAAAACTCATTTGGTGCAGAGATGCATACTACATTAGATTATTATTGAAATAGGAAGTAGAAGGTACAATAAAGGAGAAATTGAGTTAATGTAAGATGGCTAAACACGGTTTTAATAGTAAGAGAGACTGGGAGACAAAATGAATTAAACCCATTCAACAATAGATGCTAGTTGGTATTAAGTAGCATGTGAAACCTAATTTTATTTACAATATTTTATTTTAAGATTCTGATGAGAATAACCCTCCCTAATTTTTCAACTAAAGCAAATCTTATTATGCACAGTAGCCAGCTCCCTGATAAGGAGTTAAACTCAAATGAGTATGCACTATAACCAGTCTTACATGAGAAAACTAATTTATAAATCAGCAAATAGCCAGAGTAATTTCTGAAGTAAATGACAATGGTAAATATTTATCAGGAGCACAGAGAACCCTTTGAAGTAATGAAGCTGTATCTTGTTGAATATACAGAGCCTGAGCCTGGCTTGTCCTGGCATTTTAATACAGAAATCCATATTTTTCCTCAGATAAGTCTTTTATAAAGTAAACCAAAAAAACTGGTCTACTTTTGTCTCAGAGCTCACTGGAAATCACAGGCTACACTAGACCATTAGAAAATAATTACAATAATAATAGAATTTTCTTATTGGTAAAAAATGCAATGCTGTTAAAGAAATTGTCATATTAAAATATCCTTTTGCATATTTATTCTTGTAGCTAAGATTCTTATTTTCATATATATGCTACATTAAATTGGCATAATGGCACTGTGACAGAAATATCCATCTAACTGATTTTTTCACACAAGGCCCCATGGAAGTCAACTGCAAAACTCTCATTCATGTTAACCAGGCAGGATAAGGCCTTTCAATTGCAAATTCCTTGAGCCAGAGATCTTTTCACACCATAGCATAAAAATGCTTCCACAGCAGCCAACATTTGTGCCATTGTGTTGTCCGACCCTGGTCACAGCTGGTAGATGACACATTGTTAACAATGGCAGCACCCACTGGCATTTTGTCTATCTCCTCCTGCTTCTACCACTGGTGGAGTTGAACCAGTCAGAGCAACATTAGGACATTTTGAGCTTAAGCAAACTGAAACAACTACCAGTGAGTCACACCAGATTTACACTGGTGTAACTCAAACTAATTTCACAGGAGTTACAATAGCTATTACTGGAGGTAACACACAGATGAATCTGACCTGCATTGTCGCTTAAGTCCCACTGAAGCCCTCACAATTGTAAGAATATTTAGGCAAAATAGGGTTTCAGTGGAAACTAAGTGGCACATATGGCTAATGCCAGTCTCTGCACAGGAGTGCATACACCAGTGAATTACACCCTGTATGAGTATTCACATAGTTATAATCTCTCAACTGTCCTCTCAGGCATTCACTCGGTTCTGTGAAAAACCTGGGAAGGCTCTCTAGCGGTAATCTCTTTATAGGTTGTTCCTAAGAGCTGCTATCACAAACAGTTACTCTAGCAACACCCATTGGAAAGGCATTGTATTTACAGAGTTAGCCTTGTACAACTTTGACTTCACAAAAGAGAAAAACATCCAAATACTGCTCTGTATATTTTGGAAAGCAATATGAGAAATCAAGTTAAAATTAAGAGATTTAAAATGCATAATTGATCAGGGTTGACAAGTTATGGTGATATGAATGTGAAAAACACTGATTAATATCAATGCAGATTAATGAGATTAATAGCAATAAATACGTTACTGTAAGATACAGTAAGATATAGAATGCTAAAATCTCCCATTTGTAACACTAGTCTAAGAACTCCATGGATATCAATGAAGTTACAATGGCATAAAGCCATGGGGCAGAAATGGAGTAGGCCCATAGTTTGTATTTTTGACTTTATACTTGTTTCAAATCCTAAGGATAACAAAATGTCCATATTCCATTAAATGTACTGCCACACCAGATAGCCATGAATTATACTATACTTCAACACTGAAGGAAAATTCAGAGAACTTCAAATTGGCAGAAGTAATCCAAAATAAGAGAGACAGTGGAAGTGGGACTGCAGTCGCTGCCAAATGTTCACCTTTAGGGTAATGAACACAATCAATATGAAATAAATGAGCGTGGGTGGGAGTCAAACCTGACCTCTGTCGATATTTGTTAATTTCATAAAAGTTAAAAACATTTAGACTTCATTCACAGTATTGCTTAGCAGAACTCCAGGGCTCAAATGGCATACAGAATGGATGGACTTAGAAGCAGAAATAATTACTAGAGCATTCGTTTATGACCATTGTCTGAAAGGAACTAGCCCTATACAATATAGTGCATCTTAGAACAGAACATTTATTCCTGTTCTCCTATTTATGTATCTCGGGGCACCCATTCCCATTCCCATTCCCATGACCATTTTTAGTCCTTCACCATGAATGAATTCAGATTAGGCTTGAATAAAGACTGGGAGTGGTTACAAAACTTAAACCCAATTTCCCCAATACTAATTTCCCCCTACTGTTACTCACACCTTCTTGTCAACTGTCTGAAATGGGCCACTCTCATTACCACTTCAAAAGTTATTTTTCCTTCATTGGTATCCTGCTGTCAATTGAATTGTTTTGTTAGACTGAGCTCACACTTGGTAAGGCAACTCCCATCTTTTCATTAATTTATACCTGCTCCTGTATTTTCCACTCCATGCATCTGATGAAGTGGGTTCTAGCCCACAAAGCTTATGCCCAAATAAATTTGTTAGTCTCTAAGGTGCCACAAGGACTTGTCGTTGTTTTTGCTGATACAGACTAACATGGCTACAACTCTGAAACCTGACTCCTGAAACAATTGAAATCAGTTTTTCACTACCTACTATATTTTCCATGTTACATGAAAACTACTGTTGAGAGCAGTCTGCCTGGTTCATCCTTTAAACTCTGTTAGGTGAATAATCCTTTGTTCTGTTTAAAATGGGTTATTATACTTACTTCCTTGGATATCCAATTTGAAAGCTAACTACCCTTTTTTTCTCAGTTGAGTCTCCAGGTTACTACAGAGCTCCTGCTTGCCCAGGGTCATTTACAATTCAAATTCTTTGTAAAGGCAATGCTTTTTCACCCCTGCAAGGATATTGTATGGAGAACTGGAGCACATGATTCTGATTTCTTGGATGTGTAATAATGGAGTCCCTTTGTGTTACAAATATGATGAATATTGTCTTTCTTAATTCAGGAAATGGCAAACAAATATTTACTCGGATGCAGTAAACGACGAAGTAGGTATTCACCCACGAAAGCTCATGCTCCAAAACGTCTGTTAGTCTATAAGGTGCCACAAGACTCTTTGCTGCTTTTACAGATCCAGACTAACACAGCTACCCCTCTGATACTTGACAAATATTTACTCGTTAGCCAATGTAGATCACAAACAACTGCTCATAATAATAATAATAATTAATATTAGCAATAATTAATATTAGTACTCTCAGTGATTTCCCTCCAATTACTTTAGATAACTAAACACTTTTACCTTGGTTTTGCACCGTGTCATATATATTCCCTGTACTAATATAGGGAGGTCAGGGAAACAAAGCAAATACTGAGGTAACATCATCTTAATTAATGGGAACTTGGAAAAATTTCAAGGGAGACCAACTTCTGCAGAGCTTTAAAGCTTGTCTTTTCCCTGAGGAACATAGCATAAGAAATCATGTGTGATGTTCAATGGACATATCAGAGGACAGAATTGACCTACTTAAAGGAGCAATCCTCACCCATTCCTAGAAGGGGGTCTTGGATGCAGCAGAACTGGTGAGGTTCCACTAAAGGGGAAGAGATAGGAGCTGAGGACCCAGGCTGGAGCCTATACCCCTTGCACCACCCAGTGTGCCACACAGTTAAGCTCTGAAGGGCTGCCTGCATAAAGGAGATTAGTGGCAGGGCTGGAGTAAGGGCTACCACACAGGTCAGTCACCTCACCATTCTCCCTGTGTCGGAACTGCAGCTTCTATTGCACCTGCGGAGCAGTTCTGCTGCCACTCTGGCATTAAGGGAAGAATCTGTTTCCCTGGCCTTGAGAGTGGCACCTTCCTTTTGCATTACTACTCAGACACAACATGGGACAGGAGAAGGAATGGCACCTTCGAGCTTGCTGCACTTTAAACAAACAAATACATGTGATTGATTATATTAGAGGAACTCTGTCAACACAGGGTACTTTTTAAACCTTAATGACCTCAAAATGCCCCTTTCATGTGTTATAAGAAACAAAAGATTGTTATTTTGGAGCATCCATTATTATGTAAAGGGTTTAAATCCTAAATAGCTTATGCATTTTGAAAGTATTTCTCTTATTTCTCTTAAAATAACAAATTGCACCAGTCACTGATTAACAGTGGGGTTTTCTTCTAGTACATAAACACCCCAGTTGATAAAATGTGCAGCAGGTTACCAACTAATGAAAATTAAAATGTCCCTGTTATAATTTATAATAGTTTTACAATGGAAACAACAGATCTGTAGAAGCTGCAATGCTGAGGCCACTATGGTAACAAACCGAGGAAAGCGCTGTTAATACCATCAAAGAGAACAAACAGTGTCAAAACAGATGACTCAGTCCTGTAGTTGAAGGCCTCAAAGGAGAAAGAAATGAAAAAAAAAAGTGTAGTAAACATTTAAGAGGAAAATAAACCTTCAAAAGGTTTTCAGAGAAATCTCTGCCACATTCCGTCTCTCACAGAGGTGAGTAAGGTGTTAATAATGACTTAGCGGTAATCTTCTCACATACAGAACAAAGAACAATGCCAAGCAGGAGGGAACTAGCTGCCCATGGAAATGTGGGTTGAGATTAACAGGGTATGTTACTGAGAAAAAACAGGTGACTATAAGTGTGTTAATTTAGCCCTCAGAAATCTTCCTGCAAATGATAAATGAAGAGCTGTGGAGATGGAAAACAACACACACACAAAATTGTGGAGTGGTGTTATGAAACATACAGGGCTCGAATCACCTAACCTGACACAGGCAAGCTATACTGAGGCTCGTGGGCCAGGTGGGCAAGTCCATCCTGTAGGAGGCAGGTGGCATTGTCATCAGCTCCCGTTCCTTGAGCTTTCTGCTAGCAGTGGAGTAGGTATGGGTGTGAGGAAGATTCTGTGCTTTTAGGATTAAAGGGCTCTTTCCCCTGATACCATAAAAATCTAACTTTGTACCCTAATTTTGTATCAAAAATGCTGTTCAAAATTGGGCCACTGAGTACCACAATGTGGAAAGGGGAGTGGTATGCAGCTGTCTGTAGAACAAGAACAGTTGAAGAAAAAGGTACAGTTCCTCTTTGAGATTGGCTGAATGACTTGATGACTGGTGTTTTATACAATTTCAGTTCAAATTTCTTGCTAGTTTTGCATATTTTAATAATTTTTGAGTTCGGAGATTTGTAGAATGGATTAGCTAATGTCTATGGACTGACCCATGACCTCAAATGTCTCCAAATACCTATAGACCTGCTGACTGACTAATGGGGTGTATTATTTTTGGGTCCATGGACTTCTGAACCAGAAATGACTGGAATGAGGAGGTTCTTTGTTTACACAAAGGTGACCTAATCAACCCTATTGGGTGATGCCAGTGACCTCAGATGGTGGATGTGCTATTCTGATTCACAAAAGGACTCCTGAGGAGGCGTTCCAAATGGGAGAAACAGGCCAGGCCACCATCTTCAAAAACTGAAGGAAAAAAAGAAGGCACTGCCTGTTTCTGGCCTCTGGCTTCTGGCCAATGATTGCTTGCTCAAAGCAAAATGGAAACAACTTCAAAATTCTGAAATGTTTTACAAATTTAAAAAATAAACATTTCTCACCCCCCTCTAATTATCTGACATATGATAGCAATAGCACAAGGGTCAGAAATCTGGGGACTGAGGATCAGAATTATCCGTCTGGAAGCAGGTAGTCTAGTTTGTATCACATGTATGCCTGGCAGGCTTCTTGATCAGTGAAGTTGCCTTCATGGGAGGAATGATGAATAGAGGTCAACAGTGTGCAGAAAGTCTGTAGCATTCCAGAGCTGAAGGTGTTTTTAAAATTACATGCAAAGAGAATGAGTACCTACCCTTACTTTTCTTTCTACAAACATTGCAAGAACTGGGGTGAGACCAACAGAGGAAGGTGGAAAGGTTAATGTCATTCTCAGGCCACTGCTAGGTAATATACTATGTTATGTCTTGCAAAAATGCTTAGGGGATGAAATGTCAGCTTCATTGCTTGCATACCTTGAAAAAAAAAAAGAGGTAAGGTTATTATTTTCCTCTACAATGTCTTTAGGACTTTCCTTGACTTCGACTTGAATTAACAATAAATGCTCTGATGGTGTGCTTCGGCTTCCAAACATCAATAAAAAGTATAGTAAGTATACTACAGAAGAACTCGCTAAATCCCTTAATGTCAGCTCTTATTCTCTGGAATAATGTTATTTTGTTCATTTTCCTTTGGATTAAAGTTTTAAGTTTGATTTGTTCGTATTTTTTTACAATCTAGGTACCTGAAAAAATGGAAACATACGAAAGTATGTTACATAAAAGTTCATCATAAAAGTTGACCATATTGACTCTGCATTTATTTGTTCAGGTGTGGTATTTATCAATCAAAGTGCACATGTTGAGGAAATATTTTCTTTTAATATGCACGAAAGTATAAAAAGCTATTACCTAACCTACCTTTCCTCTCTAAATCATTTGTAGGGTCAAATTGAAAGCCAAATTCTGATATCCGTACTTGCACTGAGTAACACCTTACTCCAGAAGTAGTCTCATTGACTTCAGAGGGATTTATAGTGGAATAAAATCTATGACTAAGGATACTAGCGTCTGGCCCTACATTTTAAAAAACTTAGGTTATACCTACACTACAGCAGGGATCGATGCTCTGAGATCAATCCTCTGAGATTGATTCTAGTGAAGACCCACCAAATCAATAGCAGATCACTCTCCAGTCGACCCTTGTACTCCACCGCTGACGAGAAGAGTAAGGTAAGTCAACGAGAGAGTTTCTCCCATCGATCCCGCACAGTGTAGACCCCGCAGTAACTCAACCGAAGGTATGTTGACTCCAGCTACATTATTCACATAGCTGGAGTTGCGTATCATAGGTCGTCTTACTGTGGTAGTGTAGACATAGCCTTAGTCAGAATCAGCAAGCTCTATGTCTAAAGCCCTGGGGTAATCATAGATTCATAGAACTGGAAGGGACCTTGAGAGGTCATCTAGTCCAGTCCCCTGCACTCAAGGCAGGACTAAGTATTATCTAAACCATCCCTGACAGGTGTTTGTCCAACTTGCTCTTAAAAATCCCCAATGATTTATTCCAGTGCTTAACCACTCTGACAGTTAGGAAGTTTTTCCTAACGTCCAACCTAAAGCACCCTTGCTACAATTTAAGCCCATTGCTTCTTGTCCTATCCTCAGAGGTTAAGAAGAACAATTTTTCTCCCCCCTCCTTGTAACAACCTTTTATGTACTTGAAAAATGTGATCATGTCCCATCTCAGTCTTCTCTTCTCTAGACTAAACAAACCCTATTTTTTCAATCTTCCCTCATAGGTCATGTTTTCTAGATCTTTAATCATTTTTGTTGGTCTTCACTGGACTTTCTCCAATTTGTCCACATCTTTCCTGAAACGTGGTGCCCAGAACTGGACACAATACGCCAGATGAGGCCTAATCAGTATGGAGTAGAGCAGAAGAATTACTTCTTGGGCCTTGCTTATAATACCCCTCTAATACATCCCAGAATAATGTTCATTCTTTTTGCAATAGCATTACACTGTTGACTCATATTTAGCTTGTGATCCACTATGACCCCCAGATCCCTTTCTGTAGTACTCCTTCCTAAGCAGTCATTTCCCATTTTCTATGTGTGCAACTGATAGTTCCTTCCTAAGTGGAGTACTTTGCATTTGTTCTTATTGAATTTCATCCTATTTACTTCAAGCCATTTCTCCAGTTTGTCCAGATTGTTTTGAATTTTAATCCTATCCTCCAAAGCACTTGCAACCTCTCCCAGCTTGGTATCATCCACAAACTTTATAACTGTACTCTCTATGCCATTATCTAAATCATTGATGAAGATATTGGACAGAACCGGACCCAGAACTGATCCCTGCGGGACCCCACTTATTATACCTTTGCAGCATGACTGTGAGCCACTGATAACTACTCTCTGGGAACAATTTTCCAACCAGTTATGCATCCACCTTATAGTAGTTCCATCTAGGTTGTATTTTCCTAGTTTGTTTATGAGAAGGTCATGTGAGACAGTATCAAAAGCCTTACTAAAGTCAAGATATGCCACATCCACAGCTTTCCCCCATCCATAAGGCTTGTTACCCTGTCAAAGAAAGCTATCAGGTTGGTTTGACATGATTTGTTCTTGACAAATCCACTCTGACTGTTATTTATCACCTTATTATCATTTAGGTGTTTGCAAATTGTTTGCTTTATTATTTGCTCCATTATCTTTCAGGATACAGAAGTTAAGCTGACTGGTCTGTAATACCCCAGGTTGTCCTTATTTCCCTTTTTATAGATGGGCATTATTTCTGCCCTTTTTCAGTCTTCTGAAATGTCTCCCATCTTCCATGACTTTTCAAAGATAATGTTCACTTGTTTACCAGCAAGGGTTTTTTTGTAGGCATATAGGCCTCGGCTACATTGATAAAAATGGAACCCTTAATTTACTTCCAATACCACTCCAGAGTTGGAAGCAATTGTAAAAATAGTAGCTCATGGGTTTCTGCAATCAGAGAAAAATCATAAATGTGAAAGCTGTAGGGAGCAAGCACCTCACACACTTCTGGGTGCTCCAATATGAAAATGAACAGTTATATTCCTCCTATGTCAGTGGATTTAAAAAATATTCTTCATAAAAAGAAGAGTTGCATTTGAGAGAGGGACTGGTATTCAGATCCTGGGCTGCGTGCTGGCTCAGTCACTGTCACAATGTGTTGCCTAAGGCAAGTCATTTAAACCAAAATTTTAAAACTTGGGTGCTTAAATTTTAGCACCTAAATCCGTACTTAGACACCTAAGTAAGTGGGACTTACTGTCAGAAGTGCCCAGTACTGGCTCTTTATAATAACTATTTCTTTCTTTGCTCAGCATCTCTGAAAATCAGACTAGTCATTAGCTAGAGGTTCTACAGCTGCTAGCTTTACTTTTAATTTAAAGGGGAAGATCAAGGTTTTATTAACAATGCCCAATGGAAGATGCTAATAATTATTGAGATTTTTTTCTGTCTTGGAAGTCATAGAGAATAGGACTTCTAGGAAGTATGTCTGTCAGAGATGGGGGTTTATTCTTCTCTACATTTGTTAGTAATGCAGAAGTAATATATATATATACTAAACAGAATCTGCTGTGTACAGCCTCAGATGTGGATGCATTTCAGTGGTAGGTGAAGGGATTCTGTAAAGTTTGTAAAGCACTTTGGGATCCTTTAGAATAAAAGAAAAATATATAGAATATTTATTATTTTATTTTCTGCTATGGATAAAAAAAAATGAAAAATTCTTGAAAAGAGTCTGTGTGAAGCACATGTACACAGGGGCTAATCCAAAGTCCATTGACTTCAGTGAGCATTGGAACAGGACCAAACACGGAATGTAAAGAGCTCCCTCGATTTAGTGCTGATGTTTTAAGCAGCAAATACAAACACTAGCTGACAGCTAAGGAATATGAATGCTGAACAAACAGCTGCTTTAAATAGCCGTTTGAATAAGAATGAAACATTGTTCTCTTTCAGCTACAAAGACCTTCCCTAACAGAATATCAAAGGGAACTGCAGATAAATGGAAAGAGAGACTCACACACTAGTTACTTCATGAACTGAGGGGTGACCTATTCAAATTCAAAGAATGAATATTTTCTCTGCAGTGCTGTAATCCATGACATACCTCCTTCAACCGTAAATATAACTTACGGGGAGCTTATTAGTGCAATGTTTTCAGGAGAATGTGCTGGCTCTGTACTGTCAGGGTACCCCTGAAGTGACCACCCAGGAACTTCTTGATTTTTTGCACAGTTTACACACATGCACTGCTTCATGCATTACAATCCCTTGATGTGTCACTAGGTGGGGAAAAAAACATAATTTATTTAATGAGTTTGTGATGACTAAACTTCATTAAAGTATTATTTTAAGAGCAGCATTAATTTCTGAGAATTTGGAATCAGGGAGAAAAGCAAAGAGGAGACTGAGCTGCCTGTCTAGGAGAAATGATCCTTGCTATCCACCGCAGACCCAGAAGGTGAAAGAAACTGTGAGTTTCTGCTGTGCAGAGGCTGAGGCAGACCAAAGGCTGTGCTGTAGGGCTGCAAACACTACATGCTGTCACAGTTGCCTTTTCTACAGAAGGAAAGTGCATTTTATGACAATCCAGGGGAGCAGTGCATCCATTAGTCAAAAGCAGATGTGGTAATGCACAGAGTATGGCTCTTGTTCTTCTTTATACTGTGTTTCAGAGTAGCAGCCGTGTTAGTCTGTATCCGCAAAAAGAACAGGAGTACTTGTGGCACCTTAGAGACTAACACATTTATTTCAGCATAAGCTTTCATGGGCTACAGCCCACTACATTGGATGCATGCAGTGGAAAATGCAGTAGGAAGATATATATATATATATATATATATATATATATATATATATATATACCGGTATATACAGAGAACATGAAACAATGGGTGTTACCATACACACTCTAATGAGAGTGATCAGTTAAGGTGAGCTATTACCAGCAGGAGAGAAAAAAATCTTTTTGTAGTGGTAATCAAAATGTGTGGTTGTAATGCTGCTCCCTGGGACTGGGACTGAGTGAACAGCCCAGTTACTCAGGCTGAGTGCTTATTACGAGGATTTCACCCTGGAGAAACAAAGCTCTGCAGCTATGCAACTCTTTTTATATGAAAGAGTCCTTCATGATATGAAAAAGCCAGAGGCCATTAACTTATCTTCTCTATTGATATGTAGAACAAAGGGTATATAATACACTTGAGACTTTTTCCCCACTTGAAAGCAAAACCAAAATACACAGTCTTAGGAAGTGTATATACCTAGCATTGCAGGCTTTTAAAAGATCATAATGCAGTAAACATTCTCACACACAAGGGCCAAAATGAACTTCAAATCATTGTGAGGCAGAGAGATACATTCGTCTCTTTATTGATATAGGGCCTGATCCCATTCCTTTAAAAACCAATGGAAAGACTCCCAATGACTTTAGTGGAAGTTTGAAAGGGCACATAAATAGAAGGCCATATTCTGAGCTCAGTTAGCCGAATGTAGATATGGAGTAACTTCCCTGAAATAATTTATATTGGGGTAACTTAGACCAGCTCTCAACCCATAATATTTTGCAAAGCCTCACCTTACATCTATATAGATAATAACATCAGACCTTTCAGCCAATAAGCTCAGTTTAAATGGAAGACTCCCTGGGATGTCTTTCCTCCAGCATCTTTTTCTCTGATCAGTCAATGAAGTCAGCAAAGTATGTACCAAAACCAGGATAAATGCATCATTATAATGCTTCCAATTATCTCTGCCTCTCTTCTGATGGCACTCACATTTCTGACATTAGATGTGCTTGCATAATGTTTTGGGTAGCTGCCATTTTTTGCCTCTGTGATAAAGTAAAAAATAATCTAGAATGAGCCTCTGCAGAACATCAACTTGACAAAAGTCTGTAAACACGTGAAAGGGATTAATTTAGATTGCTGCAATTCTGTGAGAAACATTCTTGGAACCATTGAAAGTTGCATACAGCGTGACTGTATGTAAGGAGAAAATTGATGCGGACAATGTACCACCTAGATGGAAACTGCCTAGCTGTCATGTTTTTAGTTATTTCTCCACCAATATGTTCTAACGATCCCGTGGGATAGAAGAAGTGATGACATGTCTGTAACTCTTTCTTTACTTGGCTATAGTCAGCAAGCAGGATCACACTAGAATTGGTAGTCATGCTTCGTGATTGGAAGTATGGTTGGGACTTGGCCAAAGGTGGTGCTGGAATCAAGATCTGGGGACAGGCCTGGGTTGGAACCCAGATCAGAGTCAGTAAACAAGCCTGAATCAGTACTGTAGCTGGAGTCCACGTGCATGCCAGAGGTCGAAGCTGGGTAGTCAGAGTCCAAAGGTCCAGAGAGGGTCAGGAAGTGGAGGCAAGGCTGGAGTGGGTCAGTAACAGGGCTGGAGAAAGGTCAGAGTAGGGCAAGGACAAGGCTGAAACAAGGCTTAGGCAAGGCTGGCAGGAACAGGATCAAGAGCAGGCTGTGAGGTAGTATGAGGATTCTCAGCCGGGAAATGCTGTTGCACAGACTGATCTGCAGCTCTGGTGGGGTTGGGGAAATACCTGGGCACGGGGGTCATCTAACCTAGGCTCGACTCAGGGGCAGACTGCTGCCGCATGCCTCCAGGCTGAGTCACTGCAGGCTCTCTTGGAAGGGTAAGTCAGCACAGATGAGTTGTTGCAGTATGCCTGAGTGGTGACTCACCAGGTGGAGGGGCACCTATTGAGTTCCCAGGGGTGGGCGGGCACAAGCTCACCCACATCTAAAGGCTCCTCCACCAGCCTAAGGGGAGGAAACACCGGACCCATGTGTTGAAAGACTGTGGGGGGCAACAAATGATAAAACAGGGACTGGAGTGAAGTCCTAGAGTCAGAATCAGGGAAACAGATGGGGACACTGAGCAGAGAACCCCGGACAGTGCGAACGGCTCTTTGAAGGCATCCAGGGAGCCAGTGGACGCAGCCCAGAGGAACTCTGTCCGGATACATGATTGAAGGGAGGAGCAGAAAAAGGCCCCACAGTCACCAAGACCCTCCTGGTCCAGCATCCTCCTCCTAGTATGATGGACAGCCACTTTGGCCAACACCAGGATGAGATTGATGAGGAGATCTCTTGACTTTGTAGGGCCACAGATGGGGTGTGCATAGAGCAGCAGGTGCTGGGAGAAGTGCACCCAGAACCTGAGGAGAAGGTTCTGGAGGAGCCAGAAAAAGGTAGATATGAGCAAGGGTCTCACTCACACCATAGAAGGGGCAAGTGTCGGGGCAGGAGGTGAAGCATGTCAGGTTTATGCCTGTCCTCATGGCTCCATGAAGGAGCCACCAACTAATGTCCCCGGTGGGCCAAGAGACCAGGGTAGAATACAGACTGGCCCACTGGGGCTCCTCATAGGTGGTAGGAGTCCCACCAGGTGGTCCATTGTAGGGGCTGCTGAGCGAGCAGCCCTGATTTGGCTGTGGGTTTGTCTCACAGAATGAAGTCACCCAAACCAGAGTTTGGGCAGGACAGAGCTATGATTTCGATTTTTGTTAAGAATGCTAGAGATATTTAATGACCATAGATGTTAGGACTTCGATTTTATATCTCAAATAAAAGCCAAAGTGAGACAGTGCCTTTATCACCACATGGGTCTTTGGCTGAGCACTGACTCTGAAGGTAGAGTACCATGTGCTGAATCACTAGATTCAGGTTTCTCTTGGAGGCCTCCCTTACAAGTACTCCTCATAGTGCCTGAGATTTGTTGAAATCATATGGATACTTTGACAATACATTTAATAAGAAATCAGCAATTCTCATTGTCTTTCAGCAAAAAGAATGAGGAGTCCTTGTGGCACGTTAGAGCCTAACAAATTTATTTGGGCATAAGCTTTCATGGGCTAAAACCCACTTCATCAGATGCATGCAGTGGAAAATATAGTATATATATAAAATATTGTCTTTCAAAATACTTTGGAATTAACTATCCAGGGGAGAAACTGCATTCCTTTGTTTAATGGGGTGGGGCAGGGGGAGACTCCTGTTTGGAAAAAAAACCCTGATATTTGAGAGTTCTCTCGCAAGATAGTGAGTGAGGAATAATTTTACTCAGAAATCACAACTCTCACGATCAATTCATGAGAGTTAGCCTATCTTCACTTAAAACACTGCAGTGGCTCAACACAGCTGCACTGTTGTAGCGCTTCAGTGAAGATGCTACCCATGCCAGTTGGAGGAGTTCTGTTGGCGTAAGCAATTCACCTTCCTGAAAGGCAGTAGCTAGATTGACAGGATAATCTCCCATTTACTTAGCACTGTCTACACTGGGAGTTAGGTCAATTTAACTGCTTCGCTCAGGGATGTAGATTTTTCACAACCCTCAGCAATGTAGTTATACTGACCTAATTGCCTTGTATATACTAGGCCATAGTATTGCACCTTTCATCTGTGTATTTCCAGGTGCATCACAAACATTAAGCAGTGTTGTGCCCCTGTGTGTAGGCATGGTAAGTAGTTCTACTGTACGAGACACCAAGTCACACAGTGAGTCATTGCCAGAGCCAGAAGGAGAACCCAGAACGCCTAGTGGTGAAATCCTTACACACACACACACCCTCTGAATCTTTATGAAGGGTAAAAGGGCTGGAACAATGAAAAGGAGCCTGAAAAGTTGCACATCCGCCCACAGAAGGATTTCTCCCTGCGGGCTCTGTGGGACATTGCCTTAAGGCTGCCTTCCAATGACCCCCTCACAGGTCCTGGTGTGGGAGGCATGCTGATGGCAGGGTTAGAGGCAGTAAGGATGTGCTGGGTGCAGCAGGGCCGCAGCACATAGCACTACAGAAATTCCAGGGAGCATTGTCACCATTAGGGCAACCTGGAGGCTGCTGTAACTTCGACCTGCCCCCAGGACAGTCTTAGTTTCACTGGGGCCTTGCCAGCCCACAAAGCAGTCCAGAACAGGAAGGGCTCAAAAGGCACTTAAGCTCCCCACAGGCCCTCACTGCCAGTGCTGTAAATTCTCTCCTCCCTGATTCCCACAGCCATGCACTAAACATTAGATCAGGCTGTTTTCCCACTAATTGTCCATTTAAGTTAAAAGGAAGCTTGAAACACTCTTTTTAAAGTGTGACCAAAATGTCTGAGGGGTAGTGCTGATATTGCTGCCTCCGTTATTTTCTGACATGCTACAGTAAGTCGGCTTGTGTGCTCTGCTGTGTTTCACTGGATCACGCTGAAAGCTAGTGCCACTGACATGTTAAGAGTTTACCAGAGGCAACATGATGTAAACTCAGATGGATAATGTAATGTGTAAGCTGATAAACAGAAAGCACTAGCAGCTATTTTATTATTATTATTATTCTAATGCATGTTAAGCCCCTAAATATCCTTTCTGTTTTTCTTCAGATCTGTTATTTATTTTTCAGATTTAGTTTTCCTCCATCTTAAGATTTGGTTTTTAATGTATTATACTAGATCTTAACTACATACATACCTCTAGGTAATAAAACATACCCAGTTCCTGCTGACATTTAGGATTAACTTGAGCGATTGACTTGAGGACATTTCATCTGAGAAAACTGTGTGTCGGGAGTAAGAGGGGAAGAGGCTGTAAACAAGTCTTTAAATAAACAAAGCTTGTGGCCTTTGTTTTTGACTACGAGCAGTTTCTTTCACCTGACGCATGTCATCCTCATCTGCCCCAAAAGTTAGACATGATTGTTGAGCGATTATGAATATAGATAGAAGAAAAGGATGGGAGTTGTGTTGATGCCTTGCAATAAAAATTGCGGCTGAATTAGGTTTTGGGGAACTGAGAAAGAACTAGTTAGTTATCAGAACTTCCTGGGTCTTAATTTCTATCTATCATCATTTATTTGGAGCAGATCTAAAGCTATTTACTGGCAGATTTTCTTTCACGTGTTCAGCCCTTCTATTCAGCAAGTGGTCTTGATAACGTGGAGATATTTAGATATTATAACTATAATCTATACTGAACTCTGGGGAGCCCCTACTTGGGGATGCAAGGAGGGGAAGATAGGTTATGTTACACCCTCTTCAAGGATGGAGGATCAGCTGCACCAGTGTGCACTCCCTGGGAGGACCCAGAAGGAACTTAAGCTAAGGCAATGCTTCCAGGGACACCTACTGCTACTGCTGACCTACCCCTGGGCATGATCCTCCCTTCTCTTTTTAGTGTGCTGAGGAGAGGATCTAGTCTGAAGAAAGCTAGAGTTAGGAGACAATCTGTCTGTGCCACTATTGGATATTAATAGATTTGCTTCATTTAAGCATTTGACCATTTATTCTGCCAAAGTGTTAGATACAGCCTGGTTTCAGATCTTCTTAGCATATGCGCAACATGCCTCTGGTGGCATGTGACCAGAATTCATCACCAAATTTAGTCCTCTGGTTGGATCATTGTCTGTCTAATGTAACTGAACAAACTGTCTAGCTCCCTGTTATTCACTTATTCCAGTCATGCAAGAGGTGACTAGAATAAGTGTCTCTCAATTCAGATCCTACTGTGACTGTTAAACTTACAGAGTTTGTCTGAATAGCTGCAGGACCTAATTTCTCATTTCTGTGGCAGGGCCGCCCAGAGGGGGGGGCAAGAGGGGCAATTTGTCCCAGGCCCCGAGCCCCACAGGGGCCCCCACTAGAGTTTTTTGGGGCCCCTGGAGCAGGGTCCTTCACTCCCTCCGGGGGTCCCGGAATACTCTTGCGGGGCCGGGCGCAGGAGCTTCTTCTGCTCCCGGTCTTCGCAGGTGGGGGGTCCTTCCGCTCTGGGGTGGAAGGACCCCCCACTGGCGAATTACCGCCGAAGACGGAGCAGGACCCGCCGCCGAATTTCAGCTCGGTCTTCAGCGGTAATTCGGCATCGGGGGGCCCTTCCTTTCCGGGACCCGCTGCTGAAGTGCCCCGAAGACCCGGGGCGGGGCCCCCCCCCCCGCCGCCGAATTACTGCCGAAGACCGGGCTGCGCTTCGGCGGCGGGTCCCGCTTCGGCCCCGCCGCGGGTCTTTGGGGCACTTCGGCGGCGAGTCCTGGAAAGGAAGGGCCCCCTGCCGCCAAAGACCCCGGGCCCCCGGAATCCTCTGGGCGGCCCTGTTCTGTGGTCTGAAGATGTGATCTGTTTTCCCATTCCGGGTAATGCAAAGCTTTAAGATTACTTAGCTCTCACCATTGCTATCCCACAAAATGGCCAGCAGGGGTATTTCAAAGAAATCTGGCTGACACTAAGCAGAAACAAAGCATTTGTCTTCAGGGATGGCACCGTCCTTGGATTAGGAAAATTTAAGTTCCGTTCCTCCAAATACATATTTCAGTTCAGCTCTTTATTAGCATTGTTTCAACTGATAAAAAGGTTAGATCTGTAGTTCTTACTCATTCAAAACTCTCATTGGCTTCATTTGGCTTCTCTGGGGAATGCCACTACAATTGTGACTATAGAGGTGCTTTAGTGCTGGTTTAAAACAAAGGGAAGGGAACTAGTGACAAAATATTTTCCATGAGGCGCTCTTGACTCTAAATCTCACTCCTTTCCTTTGTCTTTCAGAGACTGGGTTTGTTAAAACTTAGGGCAAGCTTCAAGCTAATATTTCCCTTAAGTTTCTGGCAAGGCATTAGGTTAAAGAGTTATATTTCTGAATGGGTGAATGTGCTATCAGAAGCACATGTTATTTCCAGCTTGGTGCTTTTGGCTGGGTTGCAGGGGGAGAATTTATTTTATTGTAAAAATGAACAGAGCCATAAATGATAAGACCTTTACAGAAATCTAAATTAATAAATTGGAGTTTTGCCTGAGAATCTGCAGGATCAGGCCATGTAGGGACAGATTCAACTACCAAAATGATTAATTTAATGTGCAAGTAATTATTATTAGCCATTGCTCATGCAATTATATGATTTTGTGCGTAAATGTACAACTAAACTCTTTGAAAATATGCCCTGTGGTGTTCATTGGTACAGATGATTGTGATGGTCCCTTCTGGCTTTAAAGTCTATGAGATGTTCTGACTGCTGTTTCACATTTGACTCCGTTTCCATAGATTTGCCAAAGTGGTGATTATGGGCCTGATCCAAAATCCACTGAAGACAAAGGGAGACTTTCCATTGAGTCCAAAGAGCTTTGGATATGGCCCAACAGAGGAATAGTTTTAATGTGAATATTTTGCTGTGTTATTTTTTAAAGTTTTCCAGATAAAGATGTGTGATATATTGTGGGAATAAAAATGTTTTGATGTCCTACAGATAGTTCTGTCCCGTCGTTATGGCAATTTGAATAATTTATTTTTATCTAGGCATTTTGTGACTATCCTTTATAGTTATATCACATTTTGAGCTGTGATATTAGGATTCTTGGATATTTCAGTTGCAAGTTTCAGCTAAATTGAAACTTCTAATTTACCACAGGCCACATCCTGACCCCAGCTATGCTTCCATGCAGACAGTAAGGAAGTAACCTTACTCCACTGTGTGGCCTAATGGGGAAAAGGGGATTGGAGAACAGCTCTCACTCAGCTGTTACTCTCTCTACCATATAGGTAGGTGGAGACTGTGTGGAGCTTTGGCTTTGCATTCCCAGAATGGGCCAGCTAACCCAGTCAGGCTGGTGCAGAGGGGGAAGTAGGTGTGCCAGAAAAAAGGGTGGTGCTGCTTTTTTCCCCATGGGACAGGGTGGAAACAGGGACCTAAATGTGAATGAGTCACCGTTCGGTCCTTGCTCTGCTCTTAGATTACCATAGGTAAGTTTCCCTGTGTTTCCGTCTGACACACTGCATCATCCAGAGCATGGAGATTCACTGCATACAAGAGAAGGGCACATTTGAAGTAGCTAATTGTAAGGCCTCCAACTTGTCATCTGGTATATCTAAGAAACCAAGGCTTAAATATATTAGCTTTTCAAAATATACCATCTTTCTTTCCTTATTGCTATAGCAGTATTCAGGTGTGCTTTAGCTAGCTATTTCCATAGCTAACTATTGGGGCAGGTGAAAAGATAATCACTGCACCTGTAACTTCTGCTGATATTTTATTTGTGTACTTTTATTTCTCAATAGAAAATAGACAACTTCTCATTTGCAAGACTAGACTGTTGCTATAAGCATTCTTCCTGAACATGGGTAAGAAGGACGTGTTTGTTGCGGGAGGCTGGGGACACCTTATGTATAGTTTGATTTTGAGGAGTGTGAGTAGACATCAGTGATTGATGCTATGACAACATATTCCGTTTTCTGAATAATGTCTAAAGAAGTTCCATGTTGACATTAAAAAACATGATATCCTATTAAAAACATCTGCTATCAGTGAGAATTGTATCAGAATTGCCCAGAATCAACTTTAATTTATAGCATGGGGCTAGTTTAGGTTGTTTGCTTGGGTAGCTTTTGTTGATTTTTGGGGGGAGAAGGGAGGTTGCAAATGGAGAATACAATTACATTGATCATTTTGCTTGTTCACTCACCCCCCTCCCTTTGTTTTACTTAGCTATTCCTTTACAATCTCTCCCATCATTCCCCTCATGTTGCTGACCTTCCCGCAGTGGAGATGAATGTCATCTAAAACTATGTAGGTACAACCAACATGTCAATGGGCACAGCTGACATCAGTGGGAAAAAGCCATTATGTATCTGATTTAAAACACTGCCCATCTGTCCATCTTCCTCTGTCCGCACCTCGTGGGACTGTCAATGTTTTCAAGAAGATCCTGATTCATTTTCAAGTAGCTTAGACCCATATAAATTAAATGGTGTGAAAAATGAAGAAACACACATTGTATGCTGCATGCACAAGAGCAGAATCCATCACCTTCAGTGCATGCTTTGTGGAGAGGGAATCATCTGACTTTACTGTAATGAGCTGAGTTTGGGGATTTGCATCTGCTCCATTTCTGACTAGGAGCTTGGAGTGGCAAATAGACATGTTCTCAGCATCCCCCAGTGTGTCTAATATAACACTGCTAGATCTCCCATAAGAGACCTCACGCCCTTCTGAAACCAGTCATTGCCTCTCTCTTCCTACACTTCCTTACATTTTCCAGCAGAACTGTGTCTCCTTAGGCAGGAAGGATAAGAAGCCAAACTGTGTCATCAAGTTCATACTTACAAGTTCAATGGAGCTGTATGTGAGAATGAGGGCAGAAATTAGCCCGTCATGTCTATTTTCTAAGGCTATGTCTACACTACAGCCTTTGTCAGCATAACTTGAATAAACCGTCCCCCTGAGCAACTTAAGTTACACTGATATAAGTGCATCTTGTGCCCAGCACTGTGTTGTCAGGAGAGCTTCTCCCACTGACATAGCTTCTGCCCTTCGCAGATGTGGTTTTATTATGCCAATGGGAAAGAGACGTCAGCATACAGCATCTTCACCAGATGTGCTACGGTGATGTAGCTGCATCTATGCAGTGTGCTGCTGCAGCGCTGTATGTGTAGACATGCCCAAAGACTCCATTGAGATGAGCACCCTTACGTCATTACTATCATCTACAGATGTATCTACAAAACTGAAAATCCAGTTTCTTGGTGGGTAAACTCTAAGACCTTTGATCATTTCTTGAGTGTTTGAAAGAACATGTCCCTGTCTTTGTATCTACCCTCTCCCCATTTGCCTTGCCTGGCTATTTATCAGTATGATTCATTTACACCAGACCGTGTGTATCACAATAAAATATGCTGTTTCCCTCTGTTACAGCAGCCAGAGAGAGAGAGAGATCATAGAGCAGAGAAATAGACCATACAGTGGGGAAACAGACTATGCTGGATGTCTTCAAGTTCAGCAGGTTCTTGTACAATTAACTGACAAGGGGAAAAGAGAAAGAAATGGTTGAGGAAGCAGGAAGGAAGAGCTAACAACCAGGAAGAGAGAATACAATTAATACAGACTGGCTGTGCGGATAGCAGTGATAAGGAATTACTTCTCAGGAAAAAAAAGTGATGAACATTGATTGTGCAAATTGCCCTAACTATTGGGTAAGATATCACAAACACAGGCACCATTTTTCCAATCAGAGCAATATTTCACTGATATTTCCCTCGCAGTCAATGTAATAGCTACTTAGATATATAGATGTAAGGCAATATTTTCAAAACGGGGTGTTTTAACTTGGTCTGCAAATCCTTGAGTGAAAACCTGTCTGCACTGTAGTTAATAGGAGTTTTGCAATTGATCTCATTAGACCCAGGGTTTCACCCTATATTTAGACACGTCCATAATATTGTCTCATTATTTCCTTGGGTTCCCCTATCTGTTTTTATCCAACGGTTGTCTCTTCTCTTATAATTAGATTGTATGGTCTTGTGGGCAGGATCCAGCTTTTAATTCTGTGTTTGTACAGCACCTAGCATCATGATCAAGGTTTCTAGGTGCTACCACAAAACAAATATTAAATAAATAATAAGTAGTTTTCAAAAGCTCCAAGCATGCAATAGGTCCCATTGAAATCTCTGAGAGCTGCTGAGTGCTCACCACTTTTGAAAATATCCTAATTTAAGTAGGTGCCAAAATATGAATTTAGAAGCCTAACTGAAGCCCCCAGTTGTCTTGGTCATAGCTTATAGATAGAAATATTAATTACAATTTCTTAGCAAATTGTCCAGTGGGATAATTTGTAACCAGAGATTTAATAGCTATGTGGAAGTTTCCATAGCATGTCAGTGCATGGCTCTCAGACACCCATATTCCTATTAATGTCATTAAATAACTTTAATTTGAGCTCTTTGCAAAATTGTTAGTCATGAGGAGTAGCATCCAATATTTTAGAGTGATTGTAACAATGTGCTGTTTTAAATGGATTAAGATACACTCTGTACCCTTGGAATTTAAATGAGCTTGATTTCTCATGCCTACTAAACAATTGCTGTGCGGGATCTTACATATACTTACTCTCTGAAGGCTACAAGAGCAAAAACTTCTGAGGACAAATAGTGAGGAGACATATTTTGATTACCCAGATTCTGAATCTCCCTGTCTTCCTAAACATTATATAATCTATATACGCAGTGTAGGAGACAAGTGTTGTCTAACATTAAAAGCTGCTCTTGAATAAAAATATTACACTGGCTGTGCTTTTCTTTGAAAACTTGATAGGAGAACTGATGCATTCTCATGCATTTTACAACACATCCTAGAAGATGCAAAGAACTTTCTGAATTTATGATAAGAAAAGAGAAACAGCTAGACTTGCTGATGCAATCAGGAAATAGATAGTTGAATGATTTCATTTGAGCATACAAATAATTGCATGTGTAATTACAGTCACAAACTGCAGGGACAGAAAGGGAATCTGGTGTTTAAAACTCAGACCTTGTGTGTTTCTTTATTATATTATCATTGGTTTAAAAGGGTTAGTTTTTTTATCATGTAGTTCACTCCATTGTCATCAGCAATGAATCTGAAATGGACCCTTTCCTAGTCAAGACAAGAGTCAAGCAAGGCTGTATCATCGCTCCAAAGCTGCTCTCCATCTTCCTCGCAGTCATCCTCCTTCTTATTGCTGACAAGCTTCCCTCCAGACTTGATGTCCAATACAGAATGGATGGCCAGCTCTTTAAAATCAGTTGCCTCTGGTCCAAGACAAAGACTATTACTAAATAAGTCACTGAGCTCCAATATGCAGATGACTGTGCCCTGTGCACCCACTCAGAAGAAGATCTTCAAAAAATAATCAACACTTTCTCTGAGGCCTACAACCGACTCAGCCTCACACTTAGCACCAAGGAAACTAAAGTACTTTACCAACACAGGCTCCAAATCACCAAGATCCTGCTCCCATAATTCAGATCAGTAGAGTCCCTGGAGAACATTGAGCACTTCTTTTGCCTCAGCAGCTATCTGTCACAGAAAGCTGACATTGACGAGGAAATTCAACACCACCTTCAATGTGCCAGTGCAGCTTTCAGATGCTTGAGAAAATGTGTCTTTGAAGATCATGAGATCAAGAGTCAACCCAAGCTTCTTGTGTACAAGGCTGTTGTTATTCCTGCTCTCTTGTACAGTGCCAAAACCTGGGTCACGTACAGTAGACATTTCACGGTTCTAGAAAGATACCATCAATGTTGTCTCCAAAAGATCTGAATCAAGTGGGATGACCGATGCACCATCAGTATTCTGCCCCAAACCAAAACCTCCAGCTATGGTCATCTGCCACAACTCCATTGGACTAGTCATGTTCTTTGAATGCCAGAAAGTCGACTCCCAAAGCAGGTCATGTTCTCACTACTGAGCCATGGCCAATGATCAAGAGGTGGGCAAACAAAATGTTTCAAAGACACCCTCATAGCCAACATGAAAAAGTGCAATATTGACATAAACTCATAGGAAACCCAATCCCTATATTGACCAAAATGTAAAAGGACTTTGTGGCAGGGATGCCCGTATTTTGAGATCCAATGGAGACAACAGGACACAGAGAAACGGGAAAGGAGGAAAGTCGCAGCTTAACAATCTAGATCCGCCCTTTCATTGCAAAATATCTGCCCCAATTGTGACAAGGTTTGCGGATCCCAGATAGGTCTCATTAGTCACCTGCAGATCCACCAGCCATAACCAGCTTTCATTTTATGAGAAGACAATCATCCTCAAACTCCGAGGGATCACCGACGATGAGCTCACTCCATATGCAATTAAACTTCAAAGATATGGAGAAACATGAAACATTTCAGGGAAAGTAATTACCAACATAAACCAATTAAGATGTACACCACACAATGGTAACATAATACATATAAACTTCTTAGAACATATAGCAACTCTAGGTTACCTACATTTATTACTGTCCCACCAGAGGATTGTGTCATTTTTGCAAGAACTCAAGTTGCAGGGTAGTTATACTTTTGGTATAATATGCTTCTGACTTTGAATGTTCCATTTTAGGGGTCAAAATTCACATGTTTTATTCACCCCAAAAGAGGAAAGTATTAATGCTGCCAACAAATAAATATATGCCCATAATCTGTCTTGTTGCCATCCCATTGATAGCATTCCCATGCAAATTATTCCTCTCAAGGACAGGAATAATCTTTCCTGGGTATTATCTTAGGCCTGTTGCTAGGTCATATGTACTGAATCACTTACACTTTTCAAGTGAATCAATAAGAATCCATTAATTTCCACCCCTTGTGAACCAAAACAAATGAGCCACTTTCACAGACCTCCCAAGATCTGAATCTTGCAGCATGTGCTCAGCTTTTTAAATTAGCCAACCAAACATAGTAAACTATTGGAAAAGGAATGATTATATTTCCGTATCCAGAGATAAGATATTTCCTTATCCAGAGATTGAGCACTTAATTGATCTATTATTGTTGTGAGAAATTAGTTCAAACTGGAGAAACAATACATGCAGTACATCCAAATTCTGCTTTGGTCCCCACACAATTAATGGAGTAAAGTCAAAGGAAAATGTTTATTTATGTCCAAAAATGCAGCCCATTATGTACAAAACCAGCATTAAAAACTTGAACTTGAAAAAACATTTGGGAAATCAATTTTACTACAAATTGCCTGGATATTAGAAAGCCCTGGTCATATGACCAGAGGATAAAAGAGAAAAGTTCTCACTGACTTTGGCAAAAATGTCCATACCGCAACTTAAACAGGGAGCGGGGGCATTGTCTGGCATGCTGGGGGAAGGGGTATACCTCTTTAAGACGTAGAGACACATGGATGCTCATCAGCGTGGGAACGCTGACTCATCCTCCCTGGTTATCTGACCAGAAGAGAGGGGAGAGTATATATGGGTAAGCCAGGCGGGAAAAGCTCTGTCTCAATTGTACCAAGTGGAGCAGCAGCCACCCTCCTACCCTTGGACGTGATGAAATACCATCTTTGGTCAGGATCCACTGTGATCATTGCACTAGCCACTCCTTTCTCAGGGGGCTGGGAAGGAATTTTTCCCTCACTGCAAGGTTGGCCAAGGCAAAATGGATTCTTTTTTCACCTTCCTCACATCAGGTTCTGGAGGACATAATTGAGGCAAGTGTGGAACAGGAGTTAGGCTATGAAGTTGGAATTCATTATATAAGTATAGGGTGGATGTCGAGTGCAGGTACTCGATAGGAAAGGGATACAGTGACTAGATAAATAGATTGGCAACAGATTTAAAGGAGGTGTTCGTTAAAGGAGCGGAAACAGAGGGGCTCCCATGACTGACAAGGTAGGGAGCCAACTTCCCACCTCCTTTATTGTCCATCTTAACCCTCTTTTCGGGTGGGGGGGATGGTAAGTTCCCAGCAGTGAGTTGGCTGGGGACCAGGATGAAAAAGAGGTAGGTTGTTGGAAGCCCCCAGGGTCGACATCGAATGATCATGGATTTATCTGCACTGTACACTTTTATCTGTCAGGTACTCCCAGATAGTTGATAATAAAGTTGCGGCCTAATTAATCTATATGCAGTGTCTCCTGTCCTTCTTTTGGTATAGCCAGACAAAAACATCCCACAAACTGTGATTGCAATTATTAAAAGTTAAAGTTCGTATTCACTCTCCACAGTAGTTAGAAAAAGAAAATCAATATTTTTTGTCAATAATTCTGAAACTTATTCAGCAGAATCCAAAACTCAAATGAACGTTTTCACAGATTTTCTAAAAGCTCTACTGCTGCCAACTCTGAACAGCAATATTAAAACCAATTTTGACAAGACAAAGACATTACAGAACAGCAAATTCTGGTAAGTGACAAAGCTCCTTTGGAAGATGAATGTGACACTAAAATGTAATGCTTCTCTGCAGCTAGCTGGTTGCTTTATACTGAGCTATTTGCAAAAAAACCTTTTTTTCTGCAAATACTAAGGGTTCTGACAAATATTTTAAATCTCAACATTAACCTGCAGTACTTTAAGCTTTTCAGTACCCTGAGGTAAAATTTTCAAAAGTGTCTATGTTATTTAGCTTAAGTCCCATTTTCAAAAGTGACTTTAGCACATAGGTATCTAAATCTTATTGAAAATTAATGAAATTTAGAGTCCTAAGGGACAGATTTTTTTAAACATATTTAAGCACATAGTGGGATTTTCAAAAGCATGTAGGCCCCTGACTCCTAATACGAGCAGCAATAAGCTAACTCCTCATGAGATGTAGGTGCCTTGATGTTTTTGAAAATACCACTAGGCATCTATCTGCATCTTTACGTATCCAAGTACTTTTAAAAATCTGGCCTTAAGTATCTAAGTCACTTTGGAAAGTGAGACTTAGGAGTCTAAGTCATTTAGGCTCTTTTGAATATTTTACCCCAGTAGAGAATTCCTGTAGATTGTAAACAGACTTTGGCTTTAATTTACCACAATGCACAATAAATGCATCAGAGTGAAAGCTAACAGACTGAGGACAAGTAAATGGCAAAACCTAAGCCCAAAGCACGACTGATTAAACTGATGATGCTAATTAATAGTGCTGATGGGAGACATAGGACTGAAGAAATACATCCTGATCTTACTCCAGCTGTCCTCTTGCTTTGTTACCTACTACATAGCCTACTGCTGCTCAATAATAGGATCAAAAGGGAATCAGTGTGGCTTAGTGGGAAGAGCAACTTGGGAGACCAGGATTCTGGGTGACCTTGGACAAGTCACTTCACTTCTCTGTGCCTCAGTTTCCCCATCAGTAAAATGGGGATAATCATACTGCCCTTCTTTGTAAAGTGCTTTGAGAGCTACAGAAGACAAGCATTATATAAGAGCTAGGTATTATTAATGTGAATGGCAAAACTCCCATTGGCTTATTGGAACAGAATCAGGCCTCTTTGTCTCTCTCTTCCTTTTCAGCTTCTACTACCTGTCAGATTGTACACAGGTGGCTGTGTAGTGACTATTAGCAGTACTGTGTGCATAGTTTGATTCCATGATACTTGTAGCACAGACAGGAGGTTTTTTGTCACAGCACAGGCACAGGGTTTTTTTCCCTGATGTAGTTCACTGAAGTCTTTTCATCATAAGAGGAGTCTAGAGAGCCAAACTTGTCCAGAGTTATTCACAAAGATTTTTAACAGACTGTCTGGTCACTGGGACTGTGGATTCTCATTCTACTCAGGACCATTTCCTCACCCTTGCTCTATCATTCAACTCAATCATCTACACAGACTTACAATGGGAGAGTTGTATACATGATATGTAGGCTTGAGATGCAATCATCAAAATTCATAACTGCAGCAGATACCCACTGATCTTTGTTCTTCATCAAGGTTATTCCACAACTTTCTGAAGCTTTATATTAAAGATCGATACATGATCTCAAGACAAGTGCAGAAGATAGTGTTCATGTTATCACAGAGATTTTGACCAGTCAATTTCACATCAGTCACAGTATGCAGGGCAATCTTGGAGACTAATATTTCATCCCTACCTTGCTTCAAACACAATGTCAGGACCCACATCCCTGCTTATTATTGAAGGTTTTGAAAAAGACTGTCCTACAGTGTCAAATTAAAGAAGCAGGTGCAGCATCAATTTGGGCTGCAGTTCACCCATAGATTTCTGAAATCAGATTCATTATGCTATGTAGTGCTGTATGCCTGTTGCAAGTTGTGCAGAAAGGAGCAGGCTTCAGTATATGATATACTGATACGTTACTCTTGTGCCTTAGTACCTGTCTGTTAACCAGAATCTGAAAATATGTTGGAGCAGGATATGAAATCTGTAGGCCCTTTCCTCTCACCCTGTCAAAGCCAGAAGAATCTTAACAGAGTTCCGAGACAAAAACAATGGGTCAATTGTTGGTGTAAAATGTTACAGCTGCAGTTTTTCCCGTGGAGTTTTTCCCGTTTACACCAGAAAAGAATTTGATCTCACTTCTGCAAGTAGGAAATTCCAACCTATTGTTTACTTTGTTTGAGAAACTTTTTGAGTTACAGAGGACTGTATGTGGATTAGATCCAACACCCATTGAAGTCAACTGGACCCTTACCAGGCCCTATGACACCCTTGGCAAATGCAGTGTTCACATCAATGCACTGGGATTTTATCAGCCAGATGAAATGGACATTTGATGAGAATGTAAGCTCAGCACTAGTGCTATCACCTATCAGGTATCTTCTCATCACGAGAGAAGGGGAAAAAAGGCAAGCTATGTAAAAAGAAATCATCATGAATTCTATACACTTATGGATAGTCATCCTTGTGAATGATCTATTGCCAGCCAGTGATGCTGATGAAACCAATGTTACACATGCTTCAGGAATATCCCACAAAAGAGATTAGTGAAATAATAACAGCCACATTGATACTAACAGCTAAAACATAGGTGTTCCAATTCACATGTTTTATTGAATATCTCTATAAGAAGATTCCAGTAGTGTCACTCTGTGGGTCAGTCTAAAGCCTAAAATGTCTGTTAAGTCAGTGTGCAGTGATGGAAGCAGTTACAAGCATGGCTGAGAGCTCTTTTTTTCAGAATTTTACCAAGTTGAATCATCACTGGGTTTCGTGATCTTTCACCATCCAATTGTTAAGTTCTCAGTCATTGTGACTTTACAAATTACGCCGATATGGTATATCACTACAGTAAGACATGTATTTATGTCATGCCAAGAATCGTAGACCGTTGTGATATCAGAGATAACTGAATCAATCACCATCCTTGCTTTGCATGCAAACATTTCATTGGTTTTATGAGGGACATGGCACAGATGATGGATTACTGGGCCCAACTGTCACCTACCAGAAATCCACACAACTCTCCTAGCAGAACAGAACCCCCACACAAATAAACACAACCACCCACACAAGAACACAGCCAGCACACACAATACCCCCAAACATCACTCTGATACCTACAATGTCTGTGGAGTCAGACTAAACCAACAGAAGCAGCTACAAGCAAGATTGAGAGCTCTTTTTGTATAGAATATCACCAGGTTCAATCATCACTAAGATTCACAGTTGTTTTCATCCATTTCTTAAATTGTCAGCCATTTTTGCCTTTTTTTATACACGTCACACCCATGTGACAGCAAAGGGCGTCAGCTAGAGGTTTATATTTAAACAGACAAAAGAGATGAGATAGTAAAATAGCAGAAATGAGTGGCACAAATAGAACATGATGCAATATACATTGTCTAAAGTGACATACTGGCATAGATGAAGATGAGAGTTTTAGGAAATCTGGATGAAATCCTGGCCTCACTGAAGTCAATGGGGGTTTGACCAATGACTTTAATGGGACCAGGATTTCACCCATTATTTTCAACTAGAAACGTTCAGTAGGCAACAGGGGTCACAGATGTTAGTAGAGGGATTTGGCTTTCCAGGGATACATTTAAGTGTAATTAATGAATGGATTTCAGTGCAACAAATAAATAAACATGATTCCATACACTTAAGCATAAGGTTGTCTTGGGCTTTTACACACATAAATCCCGGGTGTGACTCTATATTAAATCAAAGACTATCTGCCTTCACAATGGAGTATTTCTAGGATGGAAGATCTGCGGACACCGTGCCCACATATGATCCATTACAAGTGACAAGTCAACTGTGGCCAGTGGTAAATGTTGCTGGTTTGAATTCTATGTGATTTAGCTGTTGTCCCACGTACACCTGCAAGTAGAGTGTTGTGTGATATTCACATCACACCTCAAACTGAGCCTTGAATTGAGCCTTGAGTTCAAGGTTTGATGTGCCGATGAACCTCAGACTATATTCACAAAAGTTCTGTCACCATCTCTTCAGTTTGTTTATACAGTTGGGAAGCCACAGCTGGCCTCCTTCACTCCTTCTCAATCCCCCCACAAGAATGGAACTTCCTTCCCACCTTAGAGGAGGGTCTGTTGCCAAGGTATCTTCAAGACAGCAAAATACAGGGGGAATGGAAAAGAGAGACTCCTGTATGTTGGATGGGAGGTTGAGAGGAGAGAGTGTGATGAGAAGAAGTGAGGGAGCAGCTGTGGAATTTTTAAGTTAAGATCTTTGTCTTGAACCGAATCTCGTAGTCTTACCTAAAAAGCCCATTGGGAAGCCAAAGCCCTTCACTGGAAAGGCGCCCAGTGACTTCTGTGAGCTTTGGATCAGGACCTCAATAGGGCAGGTATTATTATCCTTCTTTTATACTTGGAGAAAGTGAGAAACAGAAAGGTTGAGTGAGTGGCCCATGGTCTCACAGATTCACATACACCCAAAATGAATGTCCTTGAAATTTTTCACTATCATATTGTGAACTCATAATTAATCTACAATCCCTCAAAAGTCTGTTTCTAACTCACTGCTTTCCAAATAGCCATTCCTCATTTTGTCTTTTTGTGGGTTATTTTTCCTTCCCAGATTTATTACTGTGCATTTATTTATATTAAATTTCATCTTGTTACATACCTGCATGCTGCCTGCTCCCTTAATCTCTCCTGGTTGCTCCGAGGAATCTCAGTCTACCCATGGGCATGTTTACTTTTGGTTATAGCTCTAATTGTTCATGTTACTAGTAATGCTGAAAAAATAAGTCACTGATGTGCTTTATTTCCCCCTAATATGATATACACTTTTACACACATACATAAAACTGATGTATATACTGTGTAACACACACTATAAAACGATATTAGGAATATCTTCCTATCTACAGCCTGCAGTGCAGCCAAATGTGAAATGCTATTCTATATTATATCTGGAAATGGGTTTGAGATGATTTATACCTTCCTGAAATACTGAATGACCTTGCTGATAGCAACCATTAGTTTTATACTGTTAAACTGTGGAAGATCATAAATTAAACTCTGCTTCCACGTGATGTGCTACAAGGTTTGCCCTAAATATATGCTTTAAAAAAAAACGAGATACAATTTTTCAGTTCATAAACAGAGCAGATGCTTTGTGATTGAAAACACGTAATGTATAAAAGGCTGTTGTGGCAAAAAGCAGATGTTGAATATTTAAGAAAATTCTTTGCAATTTATAATCCAATGAGGTATTAATTTACATAAGCATATTGTGGATCCAATCTTGTAAGCCCTAGGGGATGAATCAAAGTGACTTTTCTATGAGTTTATCTTGGCAGCACAAATGTATCTGAATAAGTTTTTTTAAAAATTCTAATAACAAATGGTAAAAAAAATAGAGGAAAAGCTGTGGGAAGATTATGAAAGTATAACAGTACAGGTACTTACTTATCAGGTGCAGAATTCAGTGTCTTTCTAAAGGAAGAAGGCACATGCACCTTTGCTTTTATAACATATGTATCTTCATGGCAGCAAAGATGAGTCCCCAGTGTTCCCATTTCTGATAATCAGGGGCGACTCTAGACATTTTGCCACCCTAAGCACAGCGGCATGCCGCAGGGGGCGCTCTGCCGGTCCCCTGTCCCGCTGCTCCGGTGGACCTCCCGCAGGCGGCCACCGAAGCCGCGGGACCAGCGGACCCTCCGCAGGCACGCCTGCGGGAGGTCCATTGGAGCCGCGGGACCAGCGGACCCTCCGCAGGCAAGCCGCCAAAGGCGGCCTGCCTGCCGCCCTCCCTGCGACCGGCAGAATACCCCCCGCAACATGCAGCCTCAAGCACGTGCTTGGCATGCTGGGGCCTGGAGCCGCCCCTGCTGATAATGAGTCACTAAAAAAAGGACCATGGCCCAGTTCTGACACCTCAAAGGGAAAATAAACTTATTATCATGACTGAGCATCAACTTTTCTTCTACTCACACATATCTCTAGAAATCCACATTTCAAAACAGAATTGCCACATGTCACCTCTCCATTACCAAAACCTTCACCCATGGGTTCATTTGCTCCTGCAACTCCCTTATTACAGAATCATACAACTGTAGGACTGGAAGGGACTAATTATTATCTAGACCATCCCTGATGGAATGTCTTGCATCAGTTCTCCAGACTACATCATATTCAGGATGCCTTTTTACCCATACAAGAATAACAACCCCACAACCCATGAGCATATCACTCTTTTCCTCAAATGATGCTCTTGGCTCTCCATTCAGTTCAAATTGCCCCTCTTGTTTTCAAAATCTTTCATAGTCTTGCATAGTCTTCATCGACATGGATGGTCCAGAGGTTGGGGTGTTAGCCTGGTGTTTGATTTCAGTGTGAGACCGTGTCTAGGAGCTTTGAAAATCCTACTAGGTGGCCATCTGTATGTTTAGGTGTCTAAATCCCTTTAAAAATCCAGCCCTCCGTTTTTGTCCCTCATCTGTGAAATGGGGATAATAGTACCTTATCTTCCTTACCTTATCATGAGAATAAATATATTAAAGAGTCTGAGGTGCTCAGATGTTATAGTAATAGGGCCATTGAAGGTGGATATTCTCTCTTTTTATAACTTGGTCTGATTCCCTCTGCTTGGCAGTTGTTGACCTCTTCTCTGTCTCTGTCTCTGCACATAATCTGGCTACTATTAGTGTGAGAATCTTCTCTGCAGCTCCTGACATTTAAAACAGCTTTTTGTATTTCTTCATCTTGCCAATTCTCCCATCTGTTTCTAAATTTCATCTGTAAAGGTATCTTTCCTCCTTTTCCTAAACCTGTTAATTTATCCTTCTATATACTTTTTTTATTTATTTTAACCATCGTTTAAGAATGTGATTTAGATATACTGTTATGAAATATGGATACAAAAGGAAAATATACTATAAAATGGAAAACATGAGCAGGACACCTTGCAATATTGATCCTCACTTTTTGTAGATAGCTGCATTAGAAAGTGTTAAAAACTAGTGGAATCAGCATGCTCAAGGACATGACTGCTATCCACATCAATACACATGCTGATTATCTTGACAGGGCTGACTGTAAATCAGCTGACATATGTACAACCAGCAACTGAGAAAATTAATGACCAATAGTAACTGTTGCCTATGAACTGATCAGTGCTTTTTCAGCAGATGTTTACAGTCAGCCTTTTGGCCCTGCACTTCAGCATATGCTGAAGTATATCCCTGTTCAGAAAGCACTTAAACATGTGCTTAAGTGCTTTCCTGAAGAAGGTGTTTTCCTAAATCAGGGCCTTAATCATGCTGCGTAGCACCTTACACCACAGGTAGCCCTATTTATATTAGTGTGACAGAATCTGACTCCTAAGGATTAAAAAAAAAGCTTTTGAACTGAGCATATCCACTCAATTGGTGATCAGAATATTCCATAAAAATCCCTCCTCAGACACCTAGGAGTCCCAGAATATAGAGCCCAAATCAGCTAATTAGTGAAAAGAAAGCTGTATAATATATTATTTCCAAAGCATGTCTGAAAAGTCTCATGTACAGAAAGCATTGCACAATGAGCTATCTTCCATCAAGTGTAGCAATCTGGTAACCACCCAAAAATTCAATGAAAATAGGACCTACATCCTGTCAGTTCTATTCTAAACAGTTTTCAGAATGATCTCTTCACTGCTTTTGCTGTTGTTTTTACTGTTCTGTTAGCTGCTTTCAGCTCCATTCCTTAAATGGATAATATTTGTTTACAGAAAAGTAAAACAATGACCTTTATCAGATTTCAGAACAGTTTTTATTTATTTTTTAAGTAAAACTGGTTTGCATGGATTTGACCTTAACTAACTTTTTTCTTTTTTAATAGGAAGTCATTATGTTCATACAACTGGCAGAATGGACAAAAATCCCACAGCTGGAATCTATGTTTGACATAATTATGAATTGCAGATGTTGTCTTTTTGACTAATGGTATTCTTCATCAGTGTGGGAAGCCTCCAGAGTGGACTAAAAAGCTGTGTGTGTTTTTTGCGGGATATGTGGGGATTTTCATTTTTTGGTAGCATAAGTGAATTTTTAACCATGTATGTTTAACCATATATATTGAAGAGAGGCAATGTGGCATGGGCAGAGGTTAGGCTGGAAGACCAGATCCTCATCTGGTATTAATCAGCATAGCTGCATTGAAGTCAATGCAGTTATGTTGATTTACACTCGCTGCGGATCTTGCCTGTAATGTTAGCTGAATCTTCTCTTGCTCAATAAAGGCTCAACTGTGGTAAGAAGCTGAACACGTCTGCAAGGTGCTGAGCACCATCAACTCACACTGATTGCAATGCATGTTTGAGGGCCCTTTGCCCCTTGAAGGATTAAGCCATAAGGACTCTATCCAGCTATTGGTGAAGTTAGTGAGAGTTTTTTCATCCACTTCAGTGGGAGTTAGATCAGGCTCCAGAGTAGATTATGCAGCTTTCTTCAAGGACCAGAGAATTTGTACTCCAAAATGAAATGTGTTGGGGCAAATGTTTTGATACACCTTTACCTACTTGGGGGGACAGGGATATTTTCATTTAAGGTGTCAAACCTACAAATACATTTCCTTTTCTCTTAAATATCTTAGTATTGATTTCTGCATGTTAAAAGTTCTAGAAAAATGTAATTTCAAAGGTGAGGCATCTGCCCAAACAATGTTAGTACACAGGTGCTCCGAATAATTACGTATCAGTGGCATATCAACAACAAAAAACACAGGCCAGGCCATCCATACTTTGGCATGTGGGCAGAGAAGCAGACTGAAGATATAAATAAATAAGTATTATCAAGTAAACTGGCCCTTAATCCAGACCGTATTATGGACCATTGAAAACACTTCGTCAATTTTGCCTCTGAGTCAATACCCCAGCATACTATTAGGAGTTACTATGCTACAGTTGGTGCTATCTTTAAGCTGAAATGTAAAGCCAAGGTCTTGGCCACCTGTGGCCAGTAAAGCTCACAGGGCACTTTTAGAAGAATAAAGGTGTTGTTAACTCCAGTATCTTGTCCATATTACAATTTGGATAATTAAATTACATCTTGCTCTAGCTAAAATTCAGCCTTACAGTTTTAATTGGATATACTGAAATATTCTTTGTTTCCTGTGCAGATTCCATTATTCACCTTAGAGGTGACTGCATTTCATTAGTGGGTAAAGTGATCTTTATATATTCATTATCTACTTCACAGATATCTTATTAGGATTAATTAATTAATATCTATAAAGTGCTCTGACATACATGAAAAGATGCTGTGTGCAGATCATAATGTTAGTACTAGAACAGGAAAAACTATTGGTAGGAAAGCTTCTATTTAATGGATTTAGCCATTTTATTCTGTACACCACACAACCACGAACAGACTTTGACTATCGTAAATATATTCATTATTCAGAGTTGTGTAACGTACATTTATCTAAACATATTTCAACAGATGGCTCGTATATGAGTTTTTCACTTCTACCATGTCTTTACTATTTGGTATTTTTTGTGCGTCTACTCCAAGTTACCTGGTATTGTTTCTACTAGCTAATAGTTCACAAGTATTTTTTTCCAGAATTTGGTCATCTCTAAAGATTAGGGTTATTTAGGCATGATAAACACACATGAATTCTATGCACAAAATATGAGATATTTTCAAAATTGCCTTATGCGTCTCAGGCTACGCAGTCACTAGTAAATCATACTTTTTCTGGAAGATGATACTTCTGGGAATGTCAACACTGATCCAAAAAAATGTATTCATTGGCACTTGTGTAGAAATCCTTATTTTGAAAATTGACATTCCTCAGAATGATGTCAGTTCATTATGTAACAGCCCAAGAGTATTCTTGGGAAGCCCAAGGGCGGAAGATCTTTCAATACATATTCATTTCTACTTTTTTCCATTATTAGCATCTGTACCCTATGGATCTACCGCTTTATTTATACAATACATATTCATAGAATTCCTGAATTCTAATCCCAGTACTGCTCAATGTGTGGCCTTGAACAAGTCACTTAACTTCTCTGGTCACTTTTCTCGTGCAAATCCCTCCCTGCACACTTGACTTTGTTGGGGGTTTTACAAAAGTAAAGCAAACATAATTTAGCTCTCAAACAATAACATACCTCACATGGGTGTTGTCAAATTGAATTAACTAATGTTTGTTCAGTCTTTAAAACTGTAAGATCTTATGGGTGTAAGTCAAGTGGAGCAGAGTTAGGTCAATGCTGAATCCTTTAGAAAATCCCACCCTTTATGTGCTACCTATTATTTTAGTATTGGCTTAGATTGTCCGTGCAGATGTATGCAGGAGAAGCCCATGAGGGAAATCTGAAATTCTGGAAACTCCATGAAATTTTCCTCAAAGATTTTCCTTTGAATCACATATGCGGTGAGATGGGATTTGCCCATTTGTGGAATGAATATCTTAGCCCCCATAAATCCTGCCAGTTCCTGAGGACAGCATGGATTTTGTGAGAGCCTTGTTCTTGAAGATCCTGTGCCTCTGCAATCTTCCTGAAGCCACCTTCCATTCAACTCCCCACTGTGGAGATGTACTGTGAGAGGCTTCCTTACTTTCTTCGGGCCTGGAACCTCAGAGTAAATTAACCCTCAGAATGAATTAAACAACACAAAGGGAACATGTGCTTAGGTTATGATATACTCACTATTGGAGTGTACATCTAGTACTGACTATTGCTTTACAGACCTGAATGTGTCAGATTCAGTACTCTTCTGGAATGGGTATGGTGGGTATAAACTTAGGTTATAATGGACATTGCATGTCTATTAATCTTTTCCCAGAATATATGAAAGAAATGGCTGGAAGGGAGAAATGAGACGTCGATGTCTGTTTCTTATTTTCGACCAATGTGCAGAAATTATGTTCACTTTCACTGTAGTCAAACAAATAAGCTAAAAGACAAAAAGTTTACATTTTTCACTGGAACACTAACAGAAACAATTTCCTGTGCTCTTATTATCCAGAGACCTTAGCAAGAGGACCAACAGATTTATGGTTTAGTGAAAACTACCCCTTCACTTTCAAAAACAGCCTCTTGTGCCTCCACTGTAATGCTTCCACTGTTAAGAATCACAAACTCTCCATTCCTTCAGCCCAAGCAGCACACCTCAATATTGATTTGTTTGTTCTTTTCAGAACTGGATTATGAGGAACTACAGATAATAAGGTTTTTGCCCTTTAAAGAAAAAGGGGGAGGTGGGCATTTTTAAATCTCTTTTTGTTGTTGTTGTTTTGGTTTGGTTTGTTTTGCAGCTGGGATAAAATACTAGGCAGCAGAGAACTCTACAAGGTTTTAAGGTTATTAACCCCCTTGCTTCAAAGTGAAGGCACTTCCCCAACTCCCTGGGCTTAATCTGATTTCTTTTAACTTTAAGTCATTCTAAAGAGCTGAACATTTTTTCACAGGCTTTTAAAGAGGAGGTGAGTGGAGAATAGTGAGGCAGGCGGTGACCCTGATCCACAAAGAGACTAAGGTGTTGCAGTGCTGAGCATCACCGTGCCTAACGAAAACCACTGGAACCCACTGTGATAAATAAAGCCTGAGTTAGGTGCCTTTTCTCCCTATACAATGAATAGGGAGAGAGAGGCACCTGAGACTGCGATTCACAAAAGCCAGCGTGCTAGGTGAGGAGTTGTCTAAGCTACCCAATGGGAAATCGTGACAACAGGAGCTGGTGCTGAGCCCTGCCCCTCTCCTGGAGATGTGTAGCTAAGTCCAGGGAGCAGGGATGCACCTATCTCTGCTCAGTGATCCATGAATGAGAACCTCCTGCCTAGAGCCAGGTGGCTTAGGTGCCTAAGCCATTTCTTGCTGGAATGAATTAGGGGCCTTCCTCACTCCCTACAAAATGGCCACCCACCTTATTACTTCTGGCCCAGTAGTTAGAGCACTCACCTAGGATGTGGGAGACCCAGGTTCAATTTCCCTGTGTGAGAGAAAAAAAGGGTTTGGTCAGAGCCCTAACCACTGGGATACTTGATTAGACCAGGGGAACTGGACCCTGGGTCTGCACTACAGAGTCATTCCTTCTCTCTCTGACCCCATGATTGTTCTACTTTGGATAAATGCTTAAATAGGTCATGGAGCCGGAGAGAGAAAGATACTGACTCTGTAGTCCAGTAGTTAGGGCCCTTTCCCCTGTTCTTGTTTTTCTTGGATTTTTGCTCTTTGCTCTTCATTTTCACATTTCATTTCTCACATAGCTGGAACAGAAATATGATCATGTTCATGTCTACATCAAACTTTCAAAACCACAATATTTATATGCTATCAAAAGTAGATTAAACAGTGTCCTCATCCCTTATATACAGCAGTTTCAATGTATATGGAGTGCATAGTTTCCAAAGGATTCAGAGAAAGGGATGGGCAGATAAAATCCCTCTATTGATGCAAGTGCCTGACTAGTGATGTGAACCAGCTGAAGCTCATTAGAAAGGGCACACACTAGAGAAAGCTAGAACCCTAAGTAGAGTAAAACGCATACTGCTGGAAGAGAGGGGAGGGACTTGGCTACTATTTAAACAGCTATTTTTCATTTCCTCTACTGATTTAGAGGCAGGGTATTTGTGGAAGGTGTAACAGGTTAGAGAGTAGTATGGAGGAAAACCAGAACAAATGTGCTACAATTTGGGATAAATAGCCAATTTTAGAGTAGCTTGTTAGGGGACAAAAATTATGCTATGATATTTGAGTGCTAAATTAGTTTAAGTGGGATTGAAATGACTAATTTTTACCAGAAAAAAACTTGACCAGAAAGATATTTTTGTAGACATTAGCAAAGTGATTTTTTCATTGCTTTTCATTAGAGAAAAATGCAGACTATCATGTAGTGTCTTCCTGGAGTACTGCTTAAGCAGAGACTTTAGTATGGAACATTTTAAGTGGATTGTCTATGAATAGATAGGTTTATTTTTGCTCCAGCAGCAAATAACTTACTTGATCCTGGCCATAGCAGTCTTTGTAACATCATAAACAGGTAACACCAAATTTTGAGCTTGGTTTACAGGGGGTTAGCTTTGTGTAGATGAAACAATATCAATTTCAAATATGTAAATACTACAGGCAGTGAAGCCTGTAAGTGAACCAGATATTCCAGTGAATACAGCTGACCCAAACATTACTAGCTTAAAAAAAGATAAAATAAACAATAAATGACATAGACAGTTTTTTCTTTAACTCAGTCCAATTGGCCAAGATACTACTGGCAGCAGCTGGAAATCTAAAAGGTTTTGAGACTAAAAGGCATGTGAGTCCCAGACAGTTTGATTGCTCAAACATTTCTCAAAGATTAGATTTGTCAAAGCTAGCACCTAAGAGGATAAATCACATGGATTTAACTTAGCCTCATCAAAATTGTTCCAGAAAATGATTGTAACAAAAAAATAATTAAAATAACAATATATTGCAGTTTTAATATGAAATGCAAAGTGCCCCATGTAGCTGAGGGAAACTTCTATTTCAGAAACAACTTTCACTGTAGTTAAACTACAGACATCCACTCTGCCTTATCCAAAAATTGTCTGAAAGGCATTGAAGGGATGAGTCAGATGTTCCCTTTGTTCCACATAGTCAGTCATTAAACAACTATTCCTAAAACAAAAAATATGCAACAATAATACTGCAGGCAAACCATCCATTTTCTCAATGTGGTTTGCAGAACCTAGGGTTGGACATTTACAAAACAAAGTGAGGACTAGATCTTCAATGCATTTGTAGACTAATGTGTGTTGTTTGTATCTATTAGTTGTACTGAACCTCTTAAGTACAGAGAAGTTTCTTCTCTGTTGCAAGGGCAGCTGTTATTTTGTGTCAAGATGTAGCCTGCTAAGTAGAAGACCTACACACTGTGTGCCCTCTCATAAACCAAGCCTAAACCGTGATCAGCAGTTTTTTATTAAACTTGCCATCATCAGACCTAGTAATAGAACCCAAGAGTCCAAACTGATTGTCCTCTGTTCTAACCACTAAGCATCTCTCCTTAGAAAGTACATCAGGGGAAAATTGCCATGGAATAAAAAGTAGGAAGGCTAGCAGTAGGGCTGTTTCTATATTGCAAGCAATCAAGTGCCATTAAGGGTGATTCCCTTTCCCAGTTCTAGGAAAAACCTTTATTCCAAAGAAGTTGGCAAGGCCATCACACACAAACACATTACTAATATTGGGTGTCTGTGAGAGACAAGCTTCTGACATGAGCTATTATTCTGAGGTAAAATAGATTGCACTGATAAAAACAAGGTATTTTCCTCTGCGCCCAACTCTAGAGGTATAAATGCTAGATGTTTTCTAATGGAAACATCATAATCTCTCATGATACTTTAGAAAACTTTGTAAATGTCCACAGTGAGCCCTGTGGAGGTCTAAAATTTCCAGACAGACAAGGAAACAATCGGATATGTACTGGGATTATAATAAGAGAGAAGCTATCTACATATACTTCACTTGTTTGTTCTTTACTTACCTACTATAAACAGCTATCACTAGAGCACTATTTCTTTGCATACAGTACACCTCATCCAAGGATCTCAAAGTGCTTTACAAACATTAATTAAAAGTGGGCTTGGAAAAAAATCAAATCTGAACCTCACAATGGGTGTTTGTACATGGTTTAGTGAAGCAACATCAGGTGCAGTCTAATTGTTCTTACCTGTGTGTGGGCATGGTGGAGAAGGATATCTCTGGTAACTAGAGAACAGTTCTGAGATGCAAGTTGAATTGCATTGGTGGAAACAGCTGCAGGGCATGCTGCACGAGAGCTGCTACTCCTGTATTTTATTGGTGAGAGTTTGTTTCCTACTGCTACCCATCCACCTTATTACTGCCTCTGTATGTTCTTGCGGGAATGTCATATGCTAACATACTTAGGACATGATTTTCAAAGGTGATGAGCATGCAGCTCCCATTGCCTTCAACTGGAAGTGTGGATGCTCAGCTCTTCTGAAAATAAAACCTTAAGTCTTGATTCTCCACTTTGCCTCTTGTGTAATAATTTCCATGTGTGCAAAGTGAGTTTGACTGAACTGAGAATTCTGATTTGGTAGCACTTTACACCTACTTCAGTGAGTCGTCATTTACCCTTAGCATAGAATCAGGCATAGAATATGTGTGTCTGCTTCTAAAGACTTTGAGTTTTATATAGCTTAGTATAGATACTGCACAATTCTTCTCTTGCTCATTCAGACAGTAGTGCTGGTTTTCCTATATGACCACCTCCAGCAGTGGTCTGTTTTATTTCCTCTGTATTTATAGCTGTTGTTTGTAATTCTTTGTCTGATATTCATTAGATGCCCAGCTACTGCTTTTAGCTGTGCATGCTGATGCTTTTTCCTGTCCTTGTTTACATTAAGTGCTTTGACAGCAGTTTCTTCTTTTTTAAAAGAAATCCAGATGCATCATCCCCCCCCGAAGTCAGTGGGAAGATTCCCACTGACTTCAAAAGTAATTGCCTCAAGTTCTGAATGCCCCATTCTTCCCTAAATCTTAAGGGAGGAGAGGATTTTCAAAATGACCATAAAACCCTGACACTAATGTATTTTTTTGTAAGTGTAGATCAGGGTGTTGCGTTTTTTTTTTTTTTTTACAGTAGCTACAGACAAACATCCTTTAATCTTTTTGGAAAATGTATTCTTTATGTGTAACTATGAAGGTTATCACACTGAGATTGGAAAAATGCCAAAGATTATTAAAGCTCAGACTGTAACCAAGCAAAGACTTTTGCTGAGATTTGGTTTGCACTTCTAACCTTATGTGGTGACTGGCTCATTGCCAAAACACCAGCACTTCTTATAGGTTATGGTTCCAAACAAACAAAAACAATCAATGTCACGACCATCTTCAGACTGATTTGTAGGCAGCCTCAGTAGAATGACTAAGGATTGAGAGTGATGGAGACCAAACTACCTTCTCATCATTCAGGTTAAGGCAAAGTATCTTGCACTACTACTGCACCAGTTGTCTACAGAGAGGCTGTTAGTATCCAGGATTGTCAAGCCAACATCTGTCAGGAGCAATATGTCTTCTGAAGAAAAAACAAACAAACTTGAAAGAAACCTCATCTAAATCCAAAATCTTGATTTATGATTTTAGTGAGTTTTACTGATTTTGTTTAAGCAAGTGTCTTTGATACACTAAATGAATGCTTGTGGCAGGCCCCTGTGTATAATGCAATAATGAGGCAAAGCCAATTGCCATAATTGCTTTTCTTTCTGAATTTTGTTCCTGAATCGAAGCTTCCATTCAATCAAATATCTTTAACCCTCATTTTTATGAAGATGAATTAAATTAACACTTTGGAGTGTAATTCATGCAGTGATATCTACCTGAGTCTGCTGACAGCCTGAAACAATAGTTCTGAGCGAAGTATGGATCACTCCTTCATGTCAATACTGTGTCAATGATGCTTTAAATGCCAGTGTCATTATTTCACTGCCAATCACCTTAACAGAAACATCAGTTTTAAAGTTCTTCTCAGTCATTGGCTATAGAAGGAGTTAGTGGGGTGGGAGCAAAGTGGAGAAGTTGGTTGCTTCACTTTTGCCCATGCTCAAAACAGGGAGATAAAGAGAAGATGCCTCCAGTCTCAAAAAACAATAGCCAAAACTGAATCCCACACCTTCCAAGGTGCCAAAGCCACAAATGCCCTTGACTAAGTTGCCAAAACCTCTTGTTCCCCTTGACAATTTCTACAGTGCAGTCTCTCAATACAAAAATCAGTATCAGATTAGACATCTGGACCAGCATTAGCCAAACTGAGTTAAAGCTCAGAATAAATTAAAGGGTTAATGTGTTCATTGACCTGTACTGGGCAGGGGGAAAGCAGTGTGCATAATCCAAAGGTTTCTGCCACACGGCATAGGGGTCCCTGCTATATAACTAACATCTAGTGAGCTGCACAGGACACAGGCTCTTGTGTTTAGGTGGAACCATTTTGATAAACACGCCAGCTAAATATAATCAGCATATGATTTCCTTTGGTTACATCTTATGTTTGCTTTTGCACCCCGGGGCCTCTTTTGTGGGAGTACAAAATGTTAGGATTTCCCTGTTGCTTTTCCTTTTTTCCTTTGGAAGAGTAAATATGGGATGCGACACCAGGAAGTTTTCTGTTGATTGTTTAGCTTGAACCCAGTGATTAAAGTGTGCTTGGGGACTTCCATGCCTTTGGAATGTCTCCTTTGGCAATCCATTTACTTACCCCCGCTTAAACAACCACACAGAGTTAACAGAATTCTTGATGTCCCCCAGTGACTCTTATATTTTCCCACAGATTCATATTGTGACTGAAATATCCTAGTCAGCCATCACAATAGTAAATTTCTGACTCATCTCATCCATTCACAGGCAAACACTTAAAAGCGCAATTGATAAATTACACGAAAGATGTTAGGAACTTAAATTGACTCAGTAAAAGATACATGAGTAGCAAGTCGGCAAAAAGTCTTATTTTATTGTGATTCGTTTCCACAAAGAAACAGATTTTACAACAGTGGAATGACAGTTGACATCTTTATTTATACTAGGCAAAGTAATGCAAACTTAACACATAACAAAGAAATGTTTTAAAAAAATACAAGTATGGATAACTTGGGTTATGTATGTGTGTGTGTGTATATATGTGTGGTATGTACATGTTCATTTCCCCAGACATTGAATGTTGAAACCGGTAGATCCGTCCCTAAAAATGAGTGAAAGACTTACTTATTTTCTTTTGTAAATGAACATAAAGAACTCTATTAACAATTAAATGAGACACTAATGCACTGAGAGGAGCCTATTCAAAGGGATTTATGTATCTTTTTTCTGAGTGTTATTTTGTTAATGAAACCACAATTTCAGTATGAAACTCAGTTGAAGCTATTTAATCCTCAAGTGCCGAGTTACCTCTGTTATGAGGATAAGAGCCTAAGGAGAGGGAAAGTTTCCCCTGATTTTACAGTATTTGATGATCCTATGATTTCAAAGCAAAAAAGATAAATTGCCCCAGATTTACTCAACCTTGAACTTTTGGAAAACTTTGGGTGAATCTGAGCTAAGCTCTGAGTTTAGAATGAAACTCAAGGTAATTTAAATATGGTTGCATTGCAAACAATTTGTATTGGCCCATTTAGAACCAAATTTAGAGGCATTGCTACACACCTTCCAAACACTGTGGAAAATAATATCTTAGCTCCATAGAACTCCTCTTTCAAAATACTTGTGGTTCCCAAGTCCATGTTTAGTTCTTAAGCATGTCTATAATTTAAGAGCCATTTCCTCTCTTTTGGAATCTGCTGTTGTTTTGACCTGCACACATGGGTGTATTTGTTGGCATTGACTGCTATTCAGATAAATGCTTATCTAAACACATTATGCAGATATGATAAAAACAAGTGTCCCTGTACCAAATATTTTCTTTCTCTAGCAAATGAGTTTGTCTTACAAAGCATGCTCTGTTGCAGATTAATGTGTGTACACATTTTTCAGATTACCTTATTGGTGCAGCTAACAGGTTTGCAGGAAATGTCAAAATAAACAGCAACCATTAGGCTGCTATTGGAGCTCAGCAGCAAGGTGCAGCTGTTGTTTACTGCCAATGCAGCTTGTATGTGAAATATTGTTGGCATCCCTACAACAAGCTCAGTCTCACCGTTAACCATGAATCTTTCAATTAGAGGTTTCTTTGTAAATCTGTGCTTTTGTGCTTATAACATTTGTAAGTAACCATTAGTCGGGCTACTTGTAATAGTTCCACATTATTGTGATGAATCCATTGAGTTTAAAAAAAAAAGGCATCTACTGTAAAATAATTTGCCAGGTTGATTATATAAATGGCTCTGCTACATTACCCCACATTCTAATTTGCTGAATTATAGATAACTGCTCTGCATAAAATGAAGCTAAGTAAATTATTTATACGGGTTCATGTCATACACTGTTTATTTGGGAATTTACTTTGTAAAAAAACTGCTGATATCATGAGAAAGCAAGTGAAAAACAAAATAGACATTTTCAAAACCTTGCTCTCAGCAAGCGCATAAGACAAACACCATATTTCAATTTAGTGAAAGAATGCTGCTTACAAAACATTGATGGTGCTATAAATGAAGAGGCTGAGTCAGCTGACTTGGGAGAAAGTGGGTGCAAGGTAATAAGGCAAATAATATAGCTGACTTAATAGCATGTTGCACTAGGGGCATAGCATACAGAGTACAACACTTAAGTAATCACAGTTCATTTCCTGTCAGAACTCCTGAAACTTCAAGTTGTCTAAGTGGTGAGTTCCCAAACTACAATACAAACGAAAAACAAGCTCAGCCCTGGAGTATGAATCTCAAGTCCACAAAGCAAATATATAATTTTAATATATTTTGCATATTGTAGACCTGGCCTGCACTAGAAAGGGTGCAGGGAGTCTGTGCTTCAGTGCGAGCCCTCAGGAGGAATTCTGGCTGACGCAGCAAGTGCATGTCGCAGTGACAATTCTGCCACCCATTTCAAGCGTGCAGTATTGAATGTCTGTTTTTGCTTGAGCAGCTTGCTGGTACCTGCGTAGACACTAGCAGAGAGCAGCGCGTATACTCTCCAATGAGATTGTACACAAGCATCGGATGAAGAAGAAAGAGGAGGAGAGAAGGTCATCTTGTGTCTTCTTTGTATCCTTATGCATCTGCCAAAGACCAGGCACAATCCTGCTCATATGTAGTATAATATGGGAGGAGGGGAGAGAGCTGTGTGTGTGCGTGAGGGGGAGGGGCTAACACTGGACAACATCCACAATATTCACAATAATACAATACCCAATACCTAATATTTATCTGCCCATCTCATAGAGTTTCAGGTATCATTTGAAGCCCTTTCCACAATGACTCTGTCTCCTCTGAATGAAAATGCATTGCAAAAAACTATTGCTTGGAAAGCCTTGAATCCACCACACTTGTAGGTATTCTTGAGTCCAAATGCAAGTCATGCTAGGTATGTTATATGCACTGGTTATAATGGTTGGTTTCTCCCAATTCTGGAAACAAAACCCCAAGCTTTAGAGAGACTCATCCAAACTCAGTCCCACAATGCACTGTCTCACATCTGGAAATATCTGAAAACCCCTGCTCCCAAAAACAGGACTGGGCACTATGGTGTGAGTGCTGAAGTATCCCAGAATTGAGTGGTACAACCATGGTTGTAAAATGTGCAGTGTGTGCACTCCCCAGAGTGACTCTGGCAACCAGGCCTATTGTGTAAACTCATTAAACCATTGAAAAGACAAATGAGACAATTGAACCATTTCATGCAAAGTGTCTCCGTAGTAACTTCCTCACTGGATATTGATAGGCCCACCATGTCTCTGAGGTCAAGTTTTGAAATAAATAGTCAAACATGGCTACAGCCTAACTTGGTCTGTACCTACACTGGTTAGTGGTATCTAAACATTTTAGAAAGCATGCTACAGACTCTTTGTGGAGTGCTTATCTGTGGAATGGTTTTGTTGTCTGGCAGGGTGTTCAAATGAGCACAAATAAATGCCACCCACCTGTGTCAATGGTGAGGAAACTTGATGGGGCTGGCGGAAAAAGGGGGACAGTCCCAGTAGCAAGGGAGGGACAATAGGTAGCTCCTGTCTCTCTGGGAGTCTCTGGCAGTGGCATCCATTGGCCACTGAGGGAAAGACATGCTGACTGGTCAGCATTCCTCAGCTCCTAGGTTTTAGCCCAGCGTAGGAGCCACGTGGAGCCTCTTTCAGCTCCATTCCAGCAGCCCACCCTATCAACGCAAATTAGGAATGGGAACCCAGCCTGACAGATGCTGAAGGTCTAGCCAGTCACCTGTTTAGGGAGTCAGGAAGGAATTTTTTCTCCCATGGGCCAATTGGCAGAGGACCTGGGAGTTTTAAGTCTTCCTTGAAGCACCTGCAAGCCACAGAGAGTTAAGCAGGAATGTGCTTAGCATCCAACTGAGGTACTAGGGTGGAGTTGCTTATTTGTCACACCTTCCAATTGGTTTCCAGTGCAGTTAAGAGAATAAAATCAATAGTTCCCAGAGGTAAAAGACTGGGATTTTGGTGATGGGCCTTGGACTCACGTGACAGTATGAAACCTTATGGCCTTTGAGTTGAGGTCAGACTTTGTGGCCCTTGTGGGCCTCTTGCACTCTCTGTCCCCATCATGGTGGGGGGCAAGAGGGGAGGACTCAGAGCTGAGTCCTGAAGGGTAGGCTGAGGAGATCCTACCCATGTTATGGGTTATATGGTAAGGAGCCTTGTAAGCCTGGTGCTTGGTACAGGTTATATGGTAAGGAGCCTGGAACCGCTGCCCTGGAATCAATTAAATGTAGGAGAGTATGGGTGATGGGCGAGTAGTGCCCCTCCCCATGTTAATGTTTAATAAAAGTTGCAGCCTGCCACTTAATTCCATGCATGCATCTGTCCTTATTTTGTCACTGTGTTCACATTAATGCTCTACGTATACTGCACTGGTAAACCAAGCTTGAAAAGAATTTTTAAAGGCATTAGTTGGTTAAGCAAATTATAAGCCATAGCATGGACAGAAATCTAGTGTGCAAAATCAGGGCCTGAATCAAAGTCAATGGTATGTTTCCATTTAAATTAATAAACTTTGGACCAGGTAATCGGAAGGGAGGCAAGATCTTCTCATTGTGATTTGTGCTGCACAGATTTCTTTTGAGATATGAGAACATAGTATCTGAGTGTATCACAGAATCTCTTCTATTAGGTAATAACAAGACTATGCAGTAGTAATGATCAAATGTTATTCCATATAAGAAGGGAATGAAAACTAAAAAAGGATTCCTATAGAACCCATTGGCATCATAAGACCCACACAAACCCCTATGCTTGCTTAATGTCTTAGAGTTTGGGTTCTTGGTAGGAAGTACCAAGTGACAGCAATGTCTGATGCTGATCTCATGGGAGGTGGAAATAGGTAGAAAATGAACCATTATGGGAAAACCCTGGCAGAAGGGATTTGAAAAGCTAGAACTTTTTGGAGAAAAATATTCATTGAAATAGATTATAAATGCTTGTACAGGTTTGATGCAAAAAATAACTCCTAACTTTGTCCCTCAGGTACATTTGCATTTACAAACCGAATAACCAAACAATTAATTCTGTGACCCAGACAAAGAGGGCAGAAATACAATAAGTGTTTGTTTTTTACTTAATTTTAAACTTCATCTGTCACCCAAAATAGTGACTGTTACACAAATTAGCAAAGAATCCTGTGGCACCCTCTGATACTGTTACACAAATTAACTCCTTTTGTAAACTGCTGCCAAAATCATTGCAATGTTCAATGATATCCTCAACTATACAGTATGTCAACAAACTACAGGGAGAAAACACAGACACTACACCTTGGCATGCCTGTCTTATATATGTATTGATACATCATAAAAGCTTCTTAAAATAAATTAATGTAACTAGATGCTAATATACTAGATAGTACAGTGACAGGTGCTCTGAGGAATGTTTAGAGAGAGATTGGCCAGAATTAATTTAAAGGCAATTTCTGCCATTTCTGACCAAGTGCTTAGTTAGGACAGCTGGAGTCTCTCTATGGGACATACATATTTTTCAAGATACGGGGTCTGATTCTGCAGACCGTATTCATGTGAGAAGTCCCATTTAGTTCAATAGGCATCCATGCAACCCTTACTCACCGGAATCACTTCCTTATTAATTATATAGAAATATTTTAATCAAGTATAAAAAGAAAAGCAAGAGCTAGATCGTTTGAAGACGTGTATTTAAATGTAAGTAACTGACTAAAATATATTCCCAGCTCATCTGCTGACACATCCTACATTTCTACAGAGTGGAGCTATGCAAACATGAAAAGACTAGAAATCTAATTTCCAGCTCAGTTAAACTTAAAATCCCCTTTGGAGCCATCCACACATTACTTTAAAAAGGAAATGCCTGCAATACTTTGGAAAGAAAACACTAATGAGTTCTAAGAGCCATTCATGGAGCAGCCGCATAGGCAAGAAAAGAACAAGCCAGCTTGAGCCTAATGCCTGGACACTGGAGGGCACTGCTCTGTGGCACCATCTCTCCAGCAGCCTTAATTCAGTGTTGTGTGTTGCAGAGCCACTCACCTCCCAGAGGCACCATGTTAAAGCCCCTCACTCCAGGGAGGAGGAGCAGGAGCATTAAAAGAAAGCAGATCTCTGTCCCCAAAGATGTTACAGTTGTAAGAGATGACAAAAGATGAGGGATTCTGGGAAGAACAGTACAACAGTAAGAGATGGAAAGATCCTTTTGTTACATGCACATTACAGCTGATCAAAATCATTGCAAGTGATATTTTTGTCAAAAGTGAGGTTTCATTGACTACAAAAATACTCATTTTATAGCTGAAATTTTGAAAAAAGAAAAATATTGACAATGGTTTAATTTTATTTTGTTTCAAAATAGTGGGAAAATCCCACTTTTTTAAAAAAAAACTTCCCCACTCCACTCTCTTTTTTTCCCCCAGTGGAAAAAGTAAATGCTTTGAGAGAAAATGTTTTCTCTCACTTTTTAATCTCCCACACACAGCTTTCTCCAGTGGCATTTATTTTTAATTAAAGGAAAGTGGGATCTTTTCCTTCCAAAATGAAAAATTTTACTTAGAAACATTTTGTCAAAAAACAAATCAGAAAAAGATAATTTTTAAAAAGGAGTGAAACTTTCTTTTAAAAACAAAAACAACCTCCCCACAACATATGCTTATCTCTGTGTCTAGCTCCAATGCATGCCTTGTGAGTTCCTTTAATTTTTTAAATTTATAAATGACTATTATAATTTGAGGGAACAAAGTTGAGGATTAGGGCAGGAGTAGCAGTGTGCTATGGAAAGCTAATCCAAAAAGAGAGTTTTGAGCAGAGATCTGAAAGAAACAAGTGAGATCTCATGGCACAGAGTCAGGTAAAGTGGATGAGGTTTAAAGTCACAGAATGGCCTATCAGAGGAGATGTCTGAGGAAGTGCCATTCAGTACCAAGTTGGCTGAGAACAGTGTGCCTTGATGGAGAAGAATTGTAGAAGGCCTTAACGGTGAGCAAGAGGTAGTTTGGCTTGGGCCCTCAAGAATTTTTCTATTTCTCTTTGTCACATTTGTATCTTTTCTTCATTTTGCCAGTGTCATTAGACTTGATGGTTGAAGTCATTCCTAATTAACGAAAGTTACAAACATACCCATTTTGATGTTTTTCGGTTGTATTTATTAATTTCTAACCCATTTCCTGGTCACCTAAAGTAAAATGCTGCTGCCAGATGTTTTCCATGAGCAACAAACATCTAATTATCAGACATTTGAAACAAAATTTTTGAGGACAGTTACTCACTTGCTGAGTTTAACCACAAAAATTGGATCGTGTTGATAGTCTTTGAATAGTTTGCTTTGGCAGCTGCACAAGTGCTTGTATGTCTCTAGGAGTATGGATATAACATGCTGAAATGTGTATTATTTTGTGACTGTGGTTAAGAAAAATATAAGCAATGTTAAGAACTGGAAATGTGCCTCTGGCTCATTTTACTTGCTCTTTCCTTGTTTAGTTGATCTTAATACCACCATTTGGGGTTTGTTTGTTTTTTTGCCATATTCCTCCTTTTTTCCCCTTCTCCAAGGTCTTATTTGCTTTAGCTTTATTCCCTATTAATTTGTTCCATGTGTTTGTTATCCTTTGTATCAAACAGTTTTGCCTAATCTGTAAATTGTATCCTCTAAGCTTTTTAGGCCTCCCCCTGCCTCTGACAGAGACTAATTGTTCTCCTTGTGCTATCTTAGTCCCTTTCATCATTCTTTTTTAAATTCTATATTGGGTAACTTCAAAATCAATTTTTTCCCCCATGGCAACCAGTTTTCTTAAACTGTTTTCATGATCTAGGTTCAGGTGACCACGTACCATCTTTGCTGCTCTACCCAGTACTTCCTCCAAGGCAACAATATCCTTCGGTGATGTAGTGCCTAGTCCTGGACTCAGTATTTCAGAGGACAACCTCATAAGTACCTTATACATCAGCAGTATCATTTCCGTGTTGAGTGTTCTATCCCACTCCTGCACAACCTATTATCATCTTTGCCTTCTTTACTGCAGCTGTGCACTGGCCTAATAGCTTAAATTATTTCTCCACAATAACGGCCTAATCCTTTTTTCTTAGCAGTATGCTGGGTGAATTTTCCCAAGCAGGGTTAGTGTCTTGCTCCAACACTAATTATTTGGGGCCAAATACTGTCCTCAGATGTGTACAGACTGCTCCCATTGACCTTCCAGGGCAGAATCTGATTGATTTTATGCCTCTACTGATCTTTATTTGCCCAGCTATCTAAACAAGCCTGTTCCTCGTTACAGGACATGCATAGTTTAAAACAAGCATGGTGCATGTATTGACGAATTCTGAATAACTGGGGCTGTGAAGCACACCAGTTTTTGTTTAGCAAGAGATCATCTGTACATTTTCTTCAGCTGTGGGATGGGGGGGGTTCTTATGTTTTAAAAAAAAACAAGTTTCACCCTGTTTCCTTTGAAAGACTTGTGAAATTCTGTCAACATTTTGATTAATCTGGTTCTGAATTTCAAGTTTTAATGAAGCCTGAGACCAGATTAACTTTCTGGGCCTGATCCAAAGCTCAGTGAAAATAATGGCGAGACTTAAATGGGCTTTGGGTCAGAGTCTCTGTGCCTTCAGGTTTGCAAACATTTTATACCACTATGTCTATGACACTCTTTTCTCGAAAGCCCCTCGGTTGTATCTTAGCTCAAAACCAAGTTAAGCCTGAGTACATCCAATTTTATTTATAAAAGTCTAAAATTTGAATTTATGATGGTGGTTTTTAATAAGGATGAAATACTAATTCAGATCAGAATCGATGTTGTTCTCACTCCTGTCAAGATAATAATTTCTCTTTGTTTTACTACTACATTGTCAAAATATATGTGTCAAGGTTCTGGTCCTTCAACAGCGCCCCTCCGAGTGTTGCCAGGGTTGTATGCTCACTCCACATCCAGTCATTTCTGTGAGGGCGCTCAGTAGCACTGTGCAGGGACGTAGTCTCAACCTGCTGGCTGAGTCCCTCTGGATGCTTACTCTGTGCTGGGTCACAGGAGAAAAAACAACTGAGGAGCAGGAAAATAAATGAAGAAAAAGAAAATATACCATCAGCTGGGCCACAGGCTTCCCTTCCTTCGCGGGGGACTGGACGGGCTGCAGTCTGGCTCAGAGTGTGCTGGTTAACCAATGGTGGAGTATGGTACTGCCTCCTTCAGCTCAGGGGACTTAAACATTCTTTTTAGGCAATTGAGCAGGCTCTACCCTCCATCAGGCCCTGCCCTCCCTGGGAGCAGGGAAGCCCAGCATGCTGCTCTCCTTCCAGAAGTATCTGCAACTGAGCTGAGCTTCTCCTGCTTGAGTTCTCCCTCCATTCTTGACATGACTTGCAGGTGCAGTGGGGGTGGTCCCACCTCAGCTCAGAGCACCTCTTTAATCCCCTTTTGTCCAGTGTGGCGTTTATACACCCCATCACGATGTGTAAAATACTGGTGCATTGATGAAAAGTATCATTTAGGCAAGTACAAATCAAACACTCCCATCAAGTTTATTACACATTAGTAATCTGCATGTAACCCAGATAACAAAAGAAGAAAAAGTAACAATCAGAATAGTTAAATGAATTACTGTGGCTACCAGGTAATCCCAAGCATATGGAAAAATTTCTTTATGTATAAAAGGTGACCTTGAGAGGGTAGTGTCAGGATCATTTTTACAATGATACGAACATCTATGAATAAGAATTTTACTATTAAGAGGTCTCTATGATGTCAGGCCCAATCCTGCCAAGATGCTGAGTGCCATTGAGGCAACAATAGCTAAGGGTGTTCAGCACACACTAAGATCAAACCCATAACTTCCAAGGGCATTGTCTTATTTTAACATGAGGTTTGATCACATGGCATGGCAAAGTAGCTGTACAGCATATTTTGTGTTTAAACTGTAAATACAGTTTATGGTTTGAAAACTGATTCATGTAAAACTTCCCATATATTTACTAATGTTGAGGGACTACATTAACACTGGAGCAATTAAACACAAACAGCCTCCTTTAACTGAGCATGAATCCACGTAGGCTGGCGATAAATGTTTCAGAGACAGCATGAATAAAAATAATTTCTCACAATTAATCACAGCTGAGATTAAGATTGGACATATTTCAGCCTGGCAGTTGAAGAGTTGGTTTCTGAGCTCACAGCACCATTGCAGCTCAGTTATGAGCAATGGATCTTTTATTGCTATCATGGCATATTATGCTATTGTCCTTCAGATTCTTTCTGTTGTTCAACTTAAAAACTCCTGTTTTCACATGCCTATAACCTAGTAGTTAAAAAAGTTCCTCTGGACACAGATTTGTTAATATCATGGTCTCGTCATTTAAATATGACTTACTTTCATATCTTAGACTTATTTTGGGGAAAATTTAGTTTATTATAAAACTTTTTATCAATACAATCATAGAATGTAACTGTCATGAGACTCTGTTACTGCTCCTTACAAGTTTCTATATACCGTACTCTCCTTGCATGCAAGGTCCAGCAGCCATTTTGTTCCCTGAATTCAATGAAGATTGTCAAAGGACACAGGCACATGCACAAACACACACAATAAGACTAGTTCTGATGTAGCATTTTCATGGGTGGTGGGTGAAGCTTCCCCTTGGAAGCTTCTCTTCTGGCTGAGGCCATGCCCCCATTCACTGCTCTCAGCCCCCCTCCCTTCCACTCCCCCCTGTGGCCCTGGCTGGGATGGAGGTGGCTGAGAGCTCGGCTCTGGTCAGAGATGAGCTCTCAGCCCCAGCCAGGACCACATGTATGTGTGTAAAAACATAGAATATTGAATATGTAGACATCTATGCCATTGTCTAACATCAAAATTATATACATGAAAGATTAAACGTTGAGATTGTCTAGTTCTGCTTGGCTTTTGGCAGTTCTCACATTATCCCTACACTTTCTGAGCTCCAAGAGGTAGCTTTCCCTCCCTTCTGCCATTCCTTGTAGGCTTTCTGCTTTCTCTTAATCACCTGTCTGAGATGTTTGCCCATCCAGCTTGATCTGCAACCTTTCCCTATGAATTTTTCCCCTTTGCTTTGGGATGCAGGCTTCAGACAGCTTCTGAAAATTTGTCTTAAATAAATTCACTGTCTCCTCCACATCTACCTTAATTCTACTCCCTTACTCTCAGTTTACTCACTTATCCGCCATCTTCTGGTGGGATAATCAGACTATACAGTTGTCACATGACAACTTCCATGTTGCATGAATGATTTATAGCAGTATGTTATATCACATTCTCTCTTGCACCTTCCTTTCTGGTCCAGGCACAGTGATATCTGAGGGCATCCTGCAAGATGCCCTATGTTATGTGGGAGATGTGCCAAAATGTGCAAAGGGAAATGGGGGAAAAGGTAATTTTTTTGTTAAATTAATCTGGATCTGTATCATGTCGTGGCACCAACACTGGTTGAGTGAATGAGGTAGAATGGGGTGGAGGGGGACGGTGGCTTTTGTGGACCATATGCATTGAGTAATATAGTAGAACCTCAGAGTTACGAACACTGGAGTTACAAACTGACCAGTCAACCACAGTTCACATTTAGAAGCAGAAGTACACAATCAGGCAGCAGCAGAGACAAAAGAAAAAAAAAACCCTAAATACAGTACACTACTGTGTTAAACATAAACTACAAAAAAAAAATGGGGGAGGAGGGAAAGCAGCATTTTTCTTCTGCATAGTAAAGTTTCAAAGCTGTATTAAGTCAATGTTCAGTTGTAAACTTTTATAAGAACAACCGTAACATTTTGTTAAGTTATGAACAACCTCCAGTCCCAAGCTGTTTGTAAGTCTGAGGTCCTACTGTACATGAGAAATTGTGGTCTCCAGTCCATGCTGTGAGGAAAGGAAACCATCCAATCTCTAGCTTCTAATTAGAGGGGGGCCAGTTTCTAACACCTTTCCTTCACTCATTGAATAGTACTTTGGTGCTTGAGTTAGTTCCAAGGTGGAGTTAAAGTACTACTTTACATGAGAAAAGATGTCAGTATCAGTGGTTTCAGATTCACGGCATGTAGAGTTTTCTTTGGGTTAGTGGAGGCCTGAGGCCTGTAGTGGAATGTTAGATTATTAGACAGGGGATGATAGTAAAAGTGAGAAAGCAAAGTTAAGGATCGCATTGGAGTAAGCGGGAGCAGTAGGGAGCACAGCTTCCATTCCTCTGCCTTGGGAAGCATCTCTGCATCCCCACCACCACCCTACCTCAGCTGGTGTGGTAAGAGTTCCTGGTTCTTTTTCAATCCACTTTAACCACTGGTTGGAAGCTGAGCATTTCCAGATTTTTGGGACCTTTAAGTTTCTTTAATTCTACTGACTTTCACACACTTGCATTTTAACTGTAACCTCAAATGTCTTGATGTTCAAATGTTTGTTTGTTTGTTTAAAAATAACTATAATGTTCTACTTAAGTTGTTTTGAAGCTATTTACATTACAGCCCATACTCCTTACATGATTTTTTTTTCTGCCAGGAAATTTGTGTAGATTATGTATACTGTACACACACAAAGCACATTACCAGTACTAACAAATAAATGTACTAATCTCATAAAGATTTTTTTAAATACTAAATTAAGTTGCAGACAATGGATTATGCTCTTGGAAACGAATCACTATTTTTCATTGACTACCTTTAGAGTAAGAGAAATGTCTTTAGTGGGGGGAAAAAATCAATGTTTCATTACTCGAAAACCTTGCTGTGATGAGAATATTTCTTGGCTCTTGACACCTCATTAAGCTTATTTAACAACTGTAAAATCCATTTGCTTGCCCTGTGCTCACATGGAGATAATCTTAAAAGAAAAGTGTTGGTATCCTGAAAAACAGAGTAATTTAACATTTGTCTTCCGAGAGCATATATAGAAAAGCAATAAGTAAATATAAAAGTAGAAAATAAAATTGATATTAAAACAACTAAGCGTCAGTGTGTCATACTACTCAGTGTGCGTGAGGGTAAGTTACTCCCTAAGTAGTCCCATTGACTTCAGTGGGACTGCTCATAGAATAAGATATTTCTGTGCAAATCAGGGTACCACAAGCTTGCTCTAAAATTAAACATAGTTATCTATATTTTAATTAGGGTTGGTCAAAACATTTCCACAAAACTTTCTTTTTGGTGAAAAATTGTTTTTTTCTAATAAAAAACTTTTATAGAAAATGTTTCATGGAAAAGTTTTGTTTTGATCATAATTTTCTTCTTTTTTAAAAAATAAACTTAAAACCAGGAAAATATCTTTGCATTTTTTTAAATAAAACTGCATTTTTTAAATTTGTTATTAATTTTCCAGCCAGCTATAATTTTAATGTAGTATATTTATTTAATACATTGTGTGTGGACAGCACAGTCATTTACATTTTATTTGTGGTAAAATACTGTCAATACCATGTAAATAAGTTTTCACCTATAAGCATATTTACAAGTTTTCTTCCCCTTTGTTACATAAACAAAATACAAAAAGCAACTTCCAAAGGAAATAAATGTATCATTTCTGTTTATTGTACGTCCCTGTGTAAGGCAGAAAGTATTTAAAGTAGAGCTGGTCAAAAATTTTACTTTCCAAGGGAAGTGTTAATTTAACAAAATTTTATTTTGAAAGAAAATTTGAAAAGAAGCATTTCAATAATGTTGAAACATTGTTTTTACATTTTCAGAATGGAATGGATTGATTTTTTTCATAGACTTTTGTTTTCCAGGACATTTTGAAATTTCATTCAAAACAAAATCAAATTTCAAAATTGTAGAATTCAAGGGTAGAAAGACAGAAATAATCCTTTAAGACTGAGTTGCCAGATGTTGCGAGAGAAACTGGCAGCTGTGGCTTGTTAGGCTGTTGGGAGGTAGAATTGGGGGTTGTTATAACCATGTGGGGGAAGTAATACAAAGGAAGCAGATACTCCCACAAAGGTGAAGGTAGAGAGAAGTGAGCTTCATGAGGGAAAGCAGTTGCTTTTTCATCTTCTCCTCCTCCGGACAGGCCTGAACCAGATCCTGACTAAGGGAAAGGAGAATTTGAGGGATTATTTGTCTGTCACAGACTGATGATGTCATGGTATCCTCACACACTGAGGACACCCCCATTGGGATGGGAACCCCAATTATTCAGTAGAGGCAGGTTATAATAATGGGGGATTACTGAAAGAACCACACAGTGTGCCAAGTGCAAAGGTTGCAGACCTCTCAAGACATCTAGATAGACTTAGGTCTATCTAGGTGTCCCAAGAAGGAGCTGGTGGTAGTGATACGTGTAGGTACCAAAGATATAGGGAAAGGTAGGAAAAAGTTCCTGGAGGCCAAATTTAGCCTGCTAGGTAAGAGATTACAGTCCAGTGTCTCCATGATAGCATTCTCTGAATTACTTTCTAGTTCTAAGCATAGGGCTAGTTAGGCAGAACTGCAGGGTCTTAATGCATGGATGAGTTGATGGTGTTGGGCGGAAGCACATAGGTTTATTAGGAACTGGGGAACATTTTGGGAAAGGAGCAATCCTACACAAGAAGAATGGGCTCCATTTAAACCAAAATGGAATCAGATTTCAGGCATGTACAATTAAAAAGGTGATAGAGGAGTTTTTAAAGTAAGGGCTAGGGGAAAGCTGACAGGTGCACAGGAGCACACTTCAAACAGAGACATTGCTTACGGGATAATTTATTAAAGGGGATACTCTATAACCTACTAAAGAGGAGAGAAGAGAAGTTGATAAAGTACAGGTAGGAACTGAAGAGAAACAGTCAAACAAAAAAGTCCCATTCTATTTCATCAGATAAAGGCAGACAACTAAATATTGGCAAATTTTATAAATGCTTGTACAGACATGCTAGATGTCCAAATACTAAGATGGGTGAACTAGACTGCCTGATATTAAATGAGGTTATTGATACAACAGGCATTACAGACACCATTAATGACTGCTTCTTGAAGCAGCCAGTCTTGGAATTTACAAGCGGCAATTCTTGATTTAGTCCTAAGTGGAGAACAGGATCTTGTCCAAGAGGTGAATATATCTGAACCATTCAGTAATAACAACCATAATGTAATTAAATTTAACATCCTTGGGGGGCGGGATGCCAGAGAAACATACCACAGTAGCATTTAACTTCAAAAAGGGGAACTACACAAAAAATGCAGAAGCTAGTTAAATTGAGATTAAAAGGAATAATCACTAGAATAAAATGCCTGCAAGCTGTGTGGAAACTATTTAAAAATGCCACAATAGAGGGTCAAAATAAATGTATACCCAAAATCAAAAGGAAAAGTTAGATGATTTTTTAAAAAGCCACCATGGCTAAACAGCAGTCAGAGGCAAAAAAGCATCCTTTAAAAATTGGAAGTCAAATCCTACTGAGGAAAATAGAAAGGAATATAAGCTCTGGCTTGTTAAGTGTAAAACTAGAATTAGGCAGTCCAGAAAAGAATCTGAAGAACTAGGAAAAGATACAAAAAATAACATTTTTTTAAATGTACAGCAGAAGCAAGAAGCCTATACAAAAAATCAGTGGGGCTACTGGATGAACAAAGTGCTAAAGGAGCACTCAGGGAAGACAAGGGCGTCAGAGAGAAACTAAATGAATTGTTTGCAGCGGTCTTCACTGCAGAGGATGTGAGGGAGATTACCACAGGCAAGCCATTTTTTTTAGGAAGGAACCATCCCAGATTTCAATAGGGGAGGTTTTGGAGCAAATTGATAAATTAAAAAGTAATAAGTCACCAGGACCAGATGGTATTCACCCGTGTAGTCTAAAGGAACTCAGATATGAAACTGCAGAACTACTAAGTGTGGTATGTATCAGATGAATGGAGGATAGCTACTGTAACACCAATTAATTTTTAAAGACTCCAGAGGTGATTCTGGCAATTATAGTTCAGTAAGCCTAACTTTAATACCAAATAAACTTGTTGAAACTATAGAAAAAAACAGAATTATAGATGAACACAACATTTTGGGGTACAGTCAACACAGCTTTTGTATAGGGAACTCATGCCTCACCAATCTATTAGAATTATTTGAGGGTCTCAACAATCATTTGGACAAAGGTGATCCATTTGATATCGTATACTTGGACTTTCAGAAAGCCTTTGATAAGGTCCCACACCAAAAGCTCTTAAGCAAAGTAAACAGTCATGGGAAAAGAGGGAAGGTTCTCTCACGGATCAGTAATTGGTTAAAAGATAGGAAACAAAGGCGAAGGAATAAATGCTCAGTTTTCACAATGGAGAGGGATGAATAGTAGGATCCCCCAAGAATCTATACTGGGACCTGTGCTATTAAACATATTCCTAAACAATCTGGAAAATTGGGTGAACAGGGGAGTGGCAAAATTTGAAAATTACTCAAGATAGTTAAGTCCAAAGCTGACTGCAAATAGTTACAAAGGGATCTTACTAAACTGGGTGACTGGGCAACAATTGGCAGATGAAATTCAGGGCTGATAGTGCAAAGTAATACACCTTATAAAACATAATCCCAGCTATACTGGGACTCTGTATTAGTTGATACCACTCCAGAAAGATCTTGGAGTCGTCATGGATAGTTCTCTGAAAACATCTGCTCAATGTGTAGCAGCAGTCTAAAAAGCCAACACTGTTAGGAATTATTAGGAAAGAAAATATTATATTGCCACTATATAAATCCATGGTACACCTGTACCTTGAATAGAATAGAATTGGAAAAGGTACCAACAAGGCAATAAAAATGATTAAGGAATATGGAATGGCTTCCATACAAAGAGAGATTTAAAAAGACAAGGATGGTCAGCTTAGAAAGCAGATAACAAAGGAGTGATATGATAGAGGTTTATAAAATCACAAACGGTGTAGAGAAAGTGAATAGGGAAGTGTAATTTACCCCTTCACATAATGCAAGAACTAAGTGTCACCCAATGAAATTAATAGGCAGCAGGTTTAAAACAAACATAAGGAAGTACATCTTCACAAGATGCACAGCCAATATGTAGAACTTATTGCCAGGGATGTTGTGAAGGCCAGAAATATAATTGGGTTCAAAACACATCTGGATAAGGTCAGAGAGAATAGGTCCATCAATGGCTATTAGCCAAGATGGTATGGGATGTAACGCCCATGATCCAGTGATGGCTGGCAATCTCATTCCAGAGGGCAATCTTGTTTGGTAGGTAATGACTCTGATTCTGCTTTGGGAGTGTATTTATAGGCACTAAATTCTTTCTTTATATAGGCTTTGCTTCCCAAATATAGTATGTATTCACTTTTACCTGCACTGTTTCAAAATGAAATTAATATCCTGCCTAGAGAGATAAGAAAATAATCAGAATGAGAAAAGAAGATAGTTTAATGCTTAGGAACCTTTTATGAAAGGAGTGAGAAGAAATATAGAAAATGTATAATAAAGGCCCCAGACAATATTCTTTTCATTTAAAGCAAAGACTCGAGTTATACTGATTCCTCCTTGAATATCCTTTTATAAATTCAAAACTGTACAACTTGTAAATGATTCTGTAGTACATTGTAGTTCTCTTGGAACTAAAAGATAGCACTGGGGAGAACCAGGCAGACAAGCATGCTACAGTTCAGCTAGCTGGCAACTCTCTCAATATATAATCTTTGAATATAACTGAGATATTTGCTTTTGATTTAAAACAGGGATTTTACTCAATCTGTCAAAATTAATAAAAATTAGAAATTAGCTATTTTAACACTGATGGGTATGCTACATTAAGTGCAAGGAAGTGGAATAATATAAGTCAGAATAATTCAAATACCCTGAATGAAGCCCATAAGCAAGTTATTTATTTAAGGCTCTGCACAAAAAAGAGGTATTAGTTTTTTGCTATTGCAAGTGCCATTTTAGGGACAGGATGTGCCTGGTTCCTGTATGGGTATGCAAGGCAAATAGAGGATGCAATAAATCTGTGTATATGCAGAAGTCAGACACTTGAGCAAACCTTGCACTTTCCCCTGGGTCTCCATGGAGTGCCCAAGGTGTGTCAGTGGATGTTCTCCACCTAGGAGCTCTGGGAGGTATTATACTAATGTAACCCACACACCTTCTGGGTGTGGTGCTCTGTCCCATCTAGTGGCACCGAGACCACTAGAGAGAGAGAGATTAATGAGTCTGTTCTACAGGCTTAGCTAACAGCCATATGGCTTTTAGCTCATGCAGTAGAGAGTCATGCATTTCGTTCCAGAAATCCGAGGTTCGATCCTGCCTGCCAATTACCAGAGTCTGTCAGTGTTACACCAACACACATAACAGTGGGTAGCATGTGAATTGTTGGGACAGGGATTTGCTGCCATGACCAAATGGGAGTCCTCTTTTGTGAAAAGTTGGCCCACATTATTCTGAATGGTGTCAGTAAGCTGGAGAAATTCTTCACTGAAAAAAAGAGAAGTTGCTCCAGATTTGGACCATGAATTGGAGGAGAATTTTGACATACAAACTTTAACTACAGGGTATAAGGTCGACAGCAATCACAGTAATTAGTGCACATGCTGAGAAGTGTAATGCGAAACAAAGATTCTAAATTCAGATGGTAACCTGCAGGGCTTTGTTATGATATCACACTAGAAAATTAATAACCATGAGCTGTATTCGCTGATTACTGCAGGCAGTCACAAAAGAAGGGTATGCTAAGCCAGATCCTTGCTGAGTTGTTGTCCCATAGGCCTGCTGGTCTCTTCAGGTGAAAAATATGAAAGAGAATCAACAACTCAGAGCCATGTCCCAAACCCAGTGTTGGAAGTGGAGCCAGCTAGAGATCTCTATAAAAGTCTTCTACAGCATAACATGGGGATCCAGGACTGTGGGAATTTTGTAAAAGTTTATGGGACATGCACAGCTGTGACTCTTTCAATACATTGCAGTAAGAAAGGGCTGTAACTACCCCATGAACTATCATTTACTGTTTAAATCCCATCTCACATGCAATGGGAACAATGTTAAATGTTCCAAACTAAGTGTTTTATTTCCCAAAAATAATAACACATTTGTAAGCCTGGTTTTTTCCTGGATCCTGGGATTGACTCGGCACGGGCAGACCCCAATGCCCGAGTAGAGCCCATGCAGATCTACTTGCAGTAAGTGTATACGCATGTAGCATAATGGTGACTACAGTGTAAGAGACTATGACACATTGGGGTGCAATCCAGACTATTCAGCGGCAGTGTCACTGCCTGCCCTGTAAACTTGGGTGCCTCAGAATGCATTACTGCTGTAACTCTCAACCTGGGCCCCTCACAAATAGCCAAACATTATGAAGGTCACACCCCAACTGTCTGTGTTAGGGTGACCAGACAACAAATGTGAAAAATCGAGATGGAGTGGGGGGTAATAGGAACCTATATAAGAAAAAGACTCAAAAATTGGGACTGTCCCTATAAAATTGGGACATCTGGTCACCCTAGTCTGTGTATAGTTGCAGCCTGCCAGCACCCTCAGTCACAATCTGGCTTCCCCCAGTCTTCAATACCACTTGCAGGGTGACCCCAACACACTCCCAGTCCCAGATTTTCCTCTAAAATCATGTATTCTGCACTGTTCAGCCCTCTCCTGAACAGCCCAGTTATTATAGGTCTTTTGCCCCTATAAGGGATCAGTATACAACAGTTTGCTACCTTAATAGGAGTTACCAAACAATTCAGTTTAAACACAACACTGGATTCGTTTTTATTAAAGAATAAAACAGGTTTATTTAACTACAAAGAGAGGCTTTATGTGACTACAAGTGTAAGGCATTATAGTCAGAAATGTTACAAGAGAAATAAAGATAAAACACTTTCTAGTAGCTAAAACATAACAAGCTAGACTTGGTTCAAGGTGAAATCCTTACCACATGTTCCCAGCAACAGGGCTAACCAAATTCTCAGGCGAGAACCCTTCCCAAAGTCCAGATGCTGGTTCTTTTGTCTTTTCAGGAGAAAGATCGAGAGAGAGAGGGGAGAGAGAGAGAGAAACACTTAGGGTATTTTGTCCCTCCCCTTTATAGTTCAATCACTTATTGAAATGTATTTTCCTGAGGGTTACCCCTAGATAAACTTCCTATCAGCTGTGAGGACGGTGAAAGAGGTTTCTTAAAATGCAAACTGATCTGTTCCTGCTCCCCTTCACTGCCAAAGAATGGCCACTTGACAGATGATTGCCAATCAACAGTGATAACACCTAGCAAGGTGTCAGCTCGTCCTTTGTCTTTGAGAAACCGGTTTATCCACTCCCCAGATTTGTCTGGTAAGCACATTTCAGTAGTTACTTCCACACATGTTCATAACTTTACATATAGTGTTGCTAAATGCGTTTCACCATATTATTGACCAGTGAGTTGAGGTATCATTTGATACCTCATGAGGCATATTTTTTACAAAGTTTATTACAGTTGTGTGTAGGGTGTGAATATAGAGGGTACATGTGATCACAGAGACTATGTGGTAGAAAATCAAATTATTGGTGACCAGAGTTTATTATCTGGTAATTATCTGAGAAGTCGTGGAGGACAGGAGAGATCACAGAGGACTGGAAAAGTGCAATAAGAGAACCTATCTGTGAAAAAGAGAATAAGGACAACCCAGGGAATTATAGACCAGTCAGCTTAACTTCAGTACCTGAAAAAATAATGGAGCAAATAATCAATCACCTAGAAGATAATAAGGTGATAAGTAACAGTCAACTTGGATTTGTCTTGAACAAATCATGTCAAACAAACCTAATATCCTTCTTCGACAGAATAACAAGGCTTGTGGATGGGGAAAAGCCAAAGGTGATATATCTCAATGTTAGTAAGGCTTTTGATACTGCCTCATGCAACATTCTCATAAGCAAAGTAGGGAAATATAAGCTAGACAAACCTACTATAAGGTGGGTGCAAGACTAATTGAAAAATATACTAAAAGTAATTATCAACGGTTCACAGTCAAGCTGGAAGGGCATATCAAGTGGAGTCCTGCAGGGATGTGCCCTTTGTTCAGTTCTATTCAACGTCTTCATAAATAATTTAGATAATGGCATTGAGAGTACACTTATAAAGTTTGTGGATGATTGCAACCCCTTCCAGCTTGATAACACTTTGGAGGATAGGATTAGAATTCAAAATGATTTTGACAAACTGCAGAAATGATCTGGAATAAAGATGAAATTAAAAAAAGACAAACAAAATAATACACTTTAGAAAGAATAGTAGAAAATGACTGCCTAGGAAGGAGCACTGCAGAAAAGGATTGAGGGTAATAGTGGATCACAAACTAAATATAAGTCAATAATGTAACACTGTTGCAAAAAACACCCAGACATCATTCTGGGATGTATTAGCAGTAGTGTTGTAAGCAAGACATGAGAAGTAATTCTTCAACTCTGCTCAGTACTAATGAGGTCTCAACTGGAATATTGTGCCCCATTCTGGTCACCACACTTCAGGAAAGATGTGGACAAATTGGCAAAAGTCCAGTGGAGAGCAACAAAAACGATTAAAGGTCTAGAAAATATGACCTATGAGGAAAGATTGAAAAAATTTAGCTTGGGGTATTCTGGAGAAGAGAAGACTGAGGGAGGACATAACTGTCTTCAAGCATGTAAAATGTTGTTATAAAGACAAGGGTGATTAAATTCTTCTCCTTGTCCACTGAAGACAGAACAAGAAATGATGGGCTTAAATTGCAGCAGTGGAGATTTAGGTTAGACATTAGGAAAAACTTCCTAACTGTCAGGGTAGTTAAGCACTGGAACAAATAACCTAGGGAGATTGTGGAACCTCCATCAGTGGAGGTTTTTAAGAAAAGGTTAAACAAACACCTGTTGGGGTAGATAATGTCTAGTCCTGCCTCAGTGCAGGGGACCACTCTAGAAGATGAACTGTCGAGGTCCCTTTCAGTCCTTCATTTCTACGATTCTTGTTCTTATTCTAACATCAGTAACTAGGATGGGCATTAACACATACACAATCAGGCCAGATGTAAATTTATGTCACAGGCAAAATGAAATCTTTGTCTACAAAATGGCCTTTCATCTTGAAAAAACTAGTGGGGGAAATCTGATAGCTATAGTTTTAAATAACATATTTGATCACATCTAAAAATAACATTTACATAACCCTCCTTGCCTGAGTCTCCACAAGTGACTTCAACTTCCTTACTCAGCTATATTAAAATTTGCAAACACAGTGGAATTTTAGCAGATTTTGTTTCCTAAAAAATTTATGTGTAGTGCAACCTTAGATGCAACAGTAAGGACAAATTTATTTTCTCCTCTGGCCTAAATAAAATGTATGGGATACAAACTACCCACCAGCAGTTTATGGATACAGTATACACTTGTTAATTGCCTTTGATAACTAAATAATATTACCTCTGTATTTGTGCTATACCTCAGCAAATACCTGGAGTAATTTATTCATCTGGGGCATTATTGGAAAGTGTTTAAAGGGCAACCAGTGTGATAACAAAATATGTCTGGTGTTGTCTGTTTTACTACTCCTTTAGCCACAGTAGGCACCTCTCTGCAAAAGTATGCAAATGCACTAAACCCCTAATTTCCATATCTAAATTGACATATCAAGTAGTTATGTAGTGAAATCATTTAAACACACAAATGCTCAATGCAGGAGCAAGTGTGAATGTTTCTGGAATGTCTTAATGCATTCATATTTTGGCAGATACAATTGTCTTGCCAGATGGTAGAAATTTGGCCCTGAGTGTACAGTGCACTCCTGCAGGAGAATGCTAATTGCATGATATGAGGAGTTTCTCTATTGAATGAAAACTAATGACCACTGCCATACTGCTCCATACAAGAAAGGAAATGAAAATGAACCAAATCACAAACTACAAACAGTCTTACTGCTAAGCATACAAAATTTACAGGCAGCCAGTTTAGTTTGCCTTCCTGCCATGTTTAAGTAGTTCTGGAGTAAAAAATCTGCCAGCTGTGAAAGATTTGGTATCCACTGCCATATATCAGCATAAACACATTATGGGAAAGAATTATCAGTGCTCAGTGCAGGGAAGTGCATCCCATGCTCCAACCCTTTACTGGATATATTTTACTTCACACACACACACACACACACACACCCAATTACCAGCTCTGCTCCACAAGCTGTATGTGTGTGTTTACACGTGCTGGAGGGAAAGGTGAGAGCTTGTCTCCTCCCTGCTCTGTGTAGAGCTACATACCTCTGGGAGTGCTCAAGGGAGCAGTCCCAGCACTCCTTTCTCCATTTCTGACAGGCACCTGCATGAGGCACACAGAAGAAAGAGGCTCTTTCTGCTCACCTGTGCACCCATATAAAGGCATGTGTGAAGGGGTGTTCACCTTACACTGGCCCCTCAAGGAGTTAAGGGGCCAATTAACTGCTTAGGCTGCACCTGGAGGAGAAGCCAGGGCACAATGAGGACTAATTAAAGAATGAAGCTCACCTGGACAGGAACAGGTAAGGCTTATATAAAGCCAGGTAGCTGAGAGCAGGAAAAAGGCTGTAGTCACTTTCTCTGAGGTTAGGAAGAGAGGGGTATTTGATGTGATGGGAAATGCATACCTAGAGGAAGGTGGAGAAGAAGCCTGATAGAGACAGTGTAAGCAGCAGTGGGAAACAAAGCAGACCTTAACTGTTAGTTGTAGGGTCTGTGGGCTGGAACCTAGAGAAGAGGGTGGGCCTGGGTTCCCCTACCAGCCACTGAGGAAATAGAACCATAGAGGAGCAGTGAATTTGAAGAGTTCCTGGGATGACTGGTACAGAGAGACTTTGGTACACATAGCCCTGGAATGGGAAAACTACGGTGAGCTGGCCAGAGGGCGAAGCCACAAAGAGGGAGTAGTCAAGTCCTGAGAGAAAGGTCATGTGAGCACCTGCAGAATGAAGTGCTAGACTGGCAGACCTAGTCCCCAGCTGTGGCCACAAGTAGTTGCTCCCTAGGGGAGCACGGCACCCCATGTGAGTGTGTCAGAATGGGACCATAGAATGTACCTGTGCAGGCCCACACTCTGCCCACCAACATGAAAGAGGAGGAAATACTAGGCATGCACCTGCAGAGATGAGGAAAGAGACTGTGCAGGAAAGGAAGTAAACTGGTCTTATATCTGCTTCTACCTCTTTGTGCCTGAGGTCACGTAGAAAGTCTGTACCAGGAAGATAACTCCAAGCCTCAGTTCTGTGACTAAGACTTCCCATTAGTACTTTAAAGATCTTTTTCCCCCTTCCTTAAAAGTAAACTTCAGCAAATGAGTAATGAGGATGTTACACCACACAGTACCTCAGTCTGAAATTTAAGACCTTCACTTCTGAAACTGCTGTGAAAGAAAACTACTTTACTAGGAAGGAATTCTGCAAATCTTTTATCTAGACTGCATAACCCATCTTCCACACTGCAAATACTCCTGCTATAATGTGCTTCACTATTCATTATTCACTGCAGGATCCAGTTCAGAATGTGCTATCCTAGCCCCAGTGCTGTGAGAAGCAACCCTCACTGGAACACTAATGTGCATTTTCACTGTGTAAGGATTACAAAACCAAACCCCTTATTTTCAGAACCATCCATACACGTTGTGCAACAGATTTCAAAGAACTTGTGTCCCTCTGCATCTCATCCTGGTTTCTGCCATTCAGCTAGCACTTATTTATTCATATTGTTATGGCACCTAGAAGTTCTAACCATAGACTGGGATCTCATTGTGCTAGGAAGTGTGCAAACATCACAAAAAGATGGTCTGTGTCCCAAGGAGCTTATAATCCTAAACACATACTTACCTTCTACATCCTGATGGCTGTGCTACAGCCTTCCCCCTGCAGATCTTGTATTTTTTTCTGCCTAACCATCTTATTTGAAATCTTGTATTTCCTCCCCTGCCTATACATCCTCTTTTCTTGTGTGATTGCTATTTTTTTTTATTCTGTAAAACATTTGGGGTAATTTTTTTTGAAATGCACTATACAAAATACATTTGCAAATATAGTGAATAAGGGGTTCTACTGAACCCTTCAGCACATTTCTTGCTTAGAGTTGTAACACAGCTTTCTTAAGGATTAAAAAAGTGCATCAGAAATGATTAGACTATAGGAACATGCTTTGATATAAGAACAGTTAACTGAGATACAATAAGACTAACACAGTCAATAGTTTGTAAGTTTAAAAACAAGGGCATATTATTTATACTAGACTACATTATTATATTTAGAATAAAGAGGCTTACATACAAGTAATTTGCTGATCATTATTAGTCAGCATCGGGAGCCAGCCAGCTGCATTTGGAATTAACTGCCAGCTGTATAATGAGTTATCAGAAAGCCCAGCTGACATGGCGATACAACACCCCACCCTTGATTATACTGATTAGTGTAAAAAAAGCAAATCCTCATGAGTGTGGGAGGCATTCTCTGGTAATAAGCTAGCCTAATGATATCTAAAGGGTTATTATAATACACATCCATGATGTGCTTACTAATGTCTCTTGTGATACCACACTGGATCCCAAGAATAAAATCTGTTATGGTGGTGAAAGGACCAGCAATAGGTGTCAAGGGAGATTAAAAAAGAGAGAGAGAGATGGGCAATATGTTGGAAGTACAAACTTCCTATCCCAAATGTGAATCATAACATATTACCTGTTTCAGACCCCATTACTTACCTGTGAAAATTCAAAGCAGGATTTCAAGATACAAATGATGCAACCGCCTTGGAAATACTATTTTTGTCCCTATCACTAGACAGAGATTAGCATTGCAAGTAAGTCATATACTTTGCTTAAATTGTCTCAAGTAGGCCCCTGCATTTGCAAAAAGTTTGTAGCTATTTTAGTTTTTTTTAAGGCAAATGCAATTTGCAGACCATGTCCTCTCACTTCACTCCATGTCCTGCCACTTCATAAATAGGGTTGTGGTTTTTTTTTTCAACTAACTTTTGGGGGCAAGATATTTTGCTGCATCTCTTTCAACATATGTTGCTGTTTTTACAGCTGTCTCTCTAAGCAGCCCAGATGTTAAATACACAACCTAGAGATTGAGCAATAACTTGTTGGTTCTGTAATATTAAATTCAGTAAGTTGTTCACTGAGTTCTCCCTGATTCACAGTCTGCTTAAACTCCCTCATGTCATTAACTAACATTTGGCATATAATGTCTGTTCAGCATTTGTCCTGTTTGCTTGTAAATAACCTCAATTTGGCATTATGTCAGATAATCTCTTATTTTTGCTGATGCATTTACAATATTAGAAGTGTTTTCATTACTATTTTCTGAGCCTTCTGCATTAACATTGGTAGCATCTTCACTGTCACTCTTCGTTCTTCGTTCTGCGATAACTTCTCTTTCTTTCATCTAAATATGTACTGTTGCCCTTCAGTTCTGACAAATTACTGCCTATTTCCAAGCACAGCATTATGTATTCTGGGATGAAGATGATGTAGGGAAAATTGCTGCACAAGGGTAAGAATGAAGAGATTTTTTGTCTGGCCAGTGGCTGTGACTCAGATTCCACAGGTTCTTAAACAAATTAGACAGGCATATTTCAGACTTGAGGCATGATTCTGATTCTAGTACTTCTTTAAAATGAGAGCATGGAAACATTTGGAATTCTTTTAAGGATCACAGTCTGCAGACACCTACACTTCCTTGGACGTGGTCGTATCCCAGTTCCAATTTTTATACATGTATTTTATAATATGTGTGGAGTTAAACTAGCATGATGGTACAAAATGACAAAAAGGCTGCCTAGTTAGGCATCCCAGGGTTCTTACATTTTATTTGATTGGGGTGAATTAAGTTCTTTAAACAAATGGGACCTTTTGGTTGCAGTTATCAGGCAGCAGGAATTTGGCAGGGATAAGTCTCTCAAGCTGCAAAGTGAAATTTTCTTTTTGAGTGACAAATCTGAAGCGCTGTCCCAAATCGATGCATCAGTGGAAGAGGTTTTAGAATAAACTGATAACCTAAGCAGTAATATGTCACCAGGACCAGATGGCATTCACTCAAGAGTTCTGAAGGAACTTAAATATGAAAAAACAGAACTACTAACTGTGGTATGTAACCTATCACTGAAATCAGCTTCTGAACCAGATGAGAACTACTGTAAATTTTTAAAAAGGGCTCCAGAGGAGATCCTGGTTCACTGGTCTATAATTGCTTAACTTCAGTACTAGGAAAATTGGTTGAAACTATAATAAAGAAGAGAACTATCAGACACATAGAGAAACATGATTTGTTGGGGAAGACTCAGTGTAGTTTTGGTAAAGGGAAGTCATGCCTCACCAAGCTATTAGAAAACTCTGAGGGAGTTATCAAGCATGAGGATAAGGATGATCCAGTTGGTATAGTGTACTTGGACTTTCAGAAAGTCTATGACAAGGTCCCTCACTAAAGACTCTTAAGCAAAGTAAGTAACCATGGAATAAGAGGCAAGGTCCTCTCATGGATCAATAACTGGATGAATGGGATGTTGTAATGGCCAAAAGTATAACTGGGTTCAAAAAAGAACTGGATAAGTTCATGGAAGATAGGTCCATCAATTGCTATTAGCCAAGAAGGTCAGGGATGCAACCCCATGCTCTAGGCTACTCTAAACCTCAAACTTCCAGGAGCCAGGATGAAAGATGGGGTGGATCACTTCATAACTGGCCTATTCTGTACAATCCCCTTGAAGCTCTGGTATGGGACAGTGTCAGAAGCAGGACACTGGGAAAGATGGACCCATTGTGTTCTGACCAATTGTGGCAGTTCTTATGCTCTAATGGGACCTCTCTTGCAGTAAGGTTCTACTGGTGAGTATGAGTAACAATATCTGACTCTTCTATGTTTATCTTCCTTTTAAAAACAATAAAAAATCTGATAACCGTAGAACTTTTGAATGCTACAAGTAAATGTGAACCTCAAGACTAACCTGCATTGGTTAAAGGTTTTGACTTATGCAGAGTTAATGCCTCCATAAAACATTCCCCAAATTCTCTTTACTTTCAGCATCTGCTGACTTTTAAAAATCATTTTTTAATGAGATTGATATTATAGTTATATAGTATCAATTTGTCGAGCCACTCATCTCCTTTCCCTATCATAGCTGAATTTCCCTTTCCTGGTGTCTTCCTCTGACCCTATCTTTCATGACTATCCTAATGCCTCAGTGCAAGTTTCTCAAGTTTACGGTATAGTGGTCCAGCACTCCAGGGCTTTTCCCCTATGTAAAATTGACTTGGATTTTATTGCAAGCCCAAGTAAATCATTACTACAGGTGATCACAAATGTTACGCATTGCAGAGGACTGCGTTCCTGGGCTAGAGGTCATCAAAGCCAAAGGATGGAGAGAATCAATTAAAACTAATGGGAATGGAGAAGAGTGGCTTGAAGGAATTGTCTCTTTGGGAAGTGGACCCATTTAGTATGGGATTGGAAAAGGGTGGAGATGATGATCTTTAATGTGAGACAGGCAAGTCTACTTATGTCTAGCTACATGCTCAAATCCCCCTGCATACTGGTAACCCAGAGAAATACACTGCTTGGTGCTTTTCTGTGGAAAGTTCAGAGAACAGACCCCAGACCCACAGAAGAATTGTGCCAGTTCCACTCCCTTACAGGTCTTTTGTGCACCTTCTGCATGCTATAAATTTTGGTCCTTAAATTAGTAGAGAAATACCAAATTTGACAAGTTTCTCAACCTATCTGCCCTAAGAAACTAGCAATGCCATGTATCTCATCCTGGTATTCTATAAAGAAAGATCTAAGAGAATTCTCTTTCAACTTTTCTATAGCCTCTATGAGGAAAAAGCTTTCTTTTAATTAATTGACCCCTTTAAAATCTGACTTCATGGTACATCCCAAAATTCTCATATTATAAAATTGTCCATATCTCAAAAATGTACTGTAATGTTATTAGCTTGATTATTGAACCAGAGCAAGTTATCTAGCATCTAGTTTGATTAGTCAGCAATACAGAATGCTATTTGTGAAAAAGATCTTGCAAAGAATATTCATTTTTAAAAAAGTCTCTCTATGCTACAAGATTTAAAAAATATAATCAATTAACTGAAAGTATCTTATGGCTATGCAGAGCTGGGATATTTTGCAGTTTAAATGTTCTTTCCATATTAAAGCACTCTACGATAGCCTTAGTATTTCCAATCATTTGTCAAGTGTTAAGAATGTCGCAGAAGCCACTAGAATCCAGTGGATACTGATTGACTCCTGTCATGTGACAGATTATGCATCCGATGAAGTGGGCTGTAGCCCACGAAAGCTTATGCTCAAATAAATTTGTTAGTCTGTAAGGTGCCTGTTCTTTTGGTGGATACAGACTAACACGGCTGCTATTCTGAAACCTGAGATTAGCCTTTGAAATCCTGAGCCGAGACAGGGACCAGGAAATAAATTTATCTTACCAGTGCTCCTTATGATAGAAACCAAATACATGTTTCTTCCCCACTAAAAATAAATTTTGTTCTTTGAGATTTAGCTCAATAAATTTTGTCAGCTTTAATGGTGACTACTTTTTAACAAATTATGTGATATAAATGTTTAAACTGAGGACCTAATTTCAAAGTCCATAGTAAGAAAATTAAAAATAATTAAGATTATCTACAGATATTGGTCTTAGTAACCCAGTTACTTCTAATATGGTATTCTGATATATTCTTTATTAATCATTCTTGATGTAGACATAGTATATTTGTTTTCAAAAGTAGTGGCTCATTTGATGATACAGTTTCAGAGAGAATGCTGATTTTGCTCTTGTTTAAAATGTGGTTGTTTACTGAGAAGAAAGGGGTTCATATTGTCAATAAAAAAATGTGGTCTATATGCAGGACAAATTAGGCTGAATTAGAGACACACACACAAACACACATCATCATCAACTTAAATTCCCTTAGCTGCATTTACTCTTAGGACTTGGCTACACTTGCAAGTTACAGTGCAATAAAGCAGCCCCGGGCACCCTAGCTCACTCCCCATACACCAGGACTGGCTCTAGTGTTTTTGCCGCCCCAAGCGGCAAAAACAAAACAAACAAAAAAACGCATTCGCGATTGGCGGCAGCTCTACTGCTGCTTCTTCTACAGCGGCAATTTGGCGGCAGGTCCTTCGCTCCTAGATGGAGTGATGGCCCCGCCGCCAAATTGCCGCCAAACAGCCGTATGTGCCGCCCCTCTCTTCATTGGCTGCCCAGGCACCTGCTTGCTATGCTGGCAAGGCACGTAGAGCACTCTGACTCCGCAGCTACAGCGCTGCTGGTACTCCACCTCGGTGAGTGGAATAACATTTGCTGTGCCCCTGCTGGAGCGCCACGGAGCCAGTGTGAACGAGGTGTTGCGTTACTGTGCTCTGATCAGCCTCCAGAAACATCCCATAATCCCCTTAAGTCAGTGTTTCTCAAATTGGGGGCGCCGCTTGTGTAGGGAAAGCCCCTGGCGGGCTGGGCCGGTTTGTTTACCTGCCCCGTCCACAGGTACACCAATCGCGGCTCCCACTGACCGTGGTTCGCTGCTCCAGGCCAATGGGAGCTGCTGGAAGCAGTGCAGGCCAAGGGACATACTGGCCGCAGCTTCCAGCAGCTCCCATTGGCCTGGAGTGGTGAACCGCGGCCAGTGGGAGCCACGATTGGCCGGACCTGCAGATGGGGCAGGTAAACAAACCGGCCCGGCCTGCCAGGGGCTTTTCCTACACAAGCCACAGCCCCAGTTTGAGAACCACTGACTTAAGTCAAGTGGCCACTCTTGTCATTGTTGTGAAATCAGCTGCAGGAATGCGGAAATGCCATTTGAAAGCTCTGTTTAGGAGAAGCTGGCTGCTTATCAGCTCCGAGGAAAAAAGCAAACATTTACTGTTTGCTTTGAGTGAGAGAGGGGCAGGGAAGGGGGGTCTGAACTTACAAGACAGCATGCTGACACACTCTCAGCCCCCCAAAAACCCACTCACTCTCCCCCCATATACACACAACACACTTCCTGTCACACTCCACCCCAGCCCCCCCATAAGCACATTGCAGTCACTTCCATGCCTGGATAGCTGCCCATGCTGCTGCAAGTGCCGCAAATGTGGCCATGCCAGTGCGCTTGAAGCTGTCAGTGAGGACAAATTGCAGCACTTTCCCTACTGCACTCTACGAAGGCAGGTTTAACTCACAGCGCTCTGCATCTGCAAGTGTAGCCATGCCCTTACTTAGCTGTGTCCCCCTGTGCTGTGCCCACAGTTAGGAGTATGGGTGGGTGGGGAGTGAGAATTGCTGCACGCACTAGCATTCTGCACTCTAACTCCCCTGTGTGGACACTGCTGGTGCAAACTAAAAGGTGCCTTGTTCGTGTTAACGTAGTACCCTTTCAACCAGGACTTATTAATGCAAACTAGGCACTGTTTGGCTCGCACCAGCAGCATCCACATGGGGGAGTTACAGTTCAGCACACTAGTGCATGCTGCAATTACGGCTGCATAATCCAAACTGCAACACCATGCAGACAAGACATTAGACTCACTTAAGCCCTGAACCTGCAATGAAACCTAGCAAGCCCTTGTGCCCGCCTGAAGCCCCATTGACTTCAATGTGTCTCTGTGTAGATGTATGCGTTTGCTTTCGCTGAATTGCTTTCAGGACTGTGGTCTTAGACTCTCCCACTTATGAAACGTTTACCTTAAAAACTCCTCCTCCTTCTGAACATGGCTACCTTGACTCTAAAAGAGCAAAGGAAATGTAAGGTGGTGTAACTCGCATGCCAAGGGCCAGAAGTGTGTAGCAAGCAACTAACCTGTGAGTATAAGATGGTGTAAATTAAGGTAGGAAGTGGTTTACTCTAACTTAAGCTTTACATGAGTGAGTAGGAGTAAGTATTCGAGCATACGGAAAGTATTCCATAAAAACATCTTGTCTAAGGAAAATGGCTTTTTTGATTAAACAGAAACTTTTGCAAAAAAATTCCATTTTCATGCAATTCCTGAAAACACAGAAACTGATCATTTCAGTTTTGGGTTGCTGAAATTTTTTTACTTTTTGGTTGCCAAAAACCATACACTTTTTTCAATTTTTATGAAAACCAATATTTTGAAGAATTTTTTTGGCAAACTAAAAAAAAATTGTCAGGTTCTTTTTTGCGGGGGAGGGGAGGATATTGTTTCCCTACAACTCTAGTTAATAGATCTGTTTCAGATTAAAGTATGTCTACACAAAGTTCATTCATAACACACTTTTAGTGAAACTGGTTCAAGTTTGTATGAAGAAAAGGCCAAATTAGTGCTAGCAATTCTAACCATCGTCATCTTTCACTTCTGAATTTGGCCCACTTTGTATAAGTTTAAGACAAGTGTATTACTAAGTAATTCATGAAATGATTAACTAGCATAACAAAGAAACCTATATAGAGGTAGATGAACTAATTTAAATACTTTAAAGTTTAAAAAAATATGTTTGTACATATGTGGTTTATAGGTATTTGATGCATTTCCTGGTCAGCTGGAAAAAGACATATTAGGAAAGGGATCACAAAAGGGTAAATTATATTTCCTTTGATAGACGTGTGCTGACCTCCTTGACACAAAGCTGCAAGTTATGCATGACGTAGGTAGGACATGGAATAACCTCAGGGCTCAAAGTGCTGTGCAATCACTGCTGCATCTCTGTGTATGGTTCAAAACTGAAGAATTTGCAAAGTTTGTGTGGCTTTACACAGCTTTCCCAGAATTCTGTGCTGGAGGTATCTTAACACTCAGTTCATACTGCTCTGTTGATAAGAACTGTAATTGCTTTTTTGTATTTAATCTCCTTTTGTTTATCAACAGCAATAATAGTAGTGGAGAGAACCATTTCAGGAGGTTGGCTGATTATTATTAGCCAATCTGAGTGAGGGGAAAAATACTGCACAGGAATTTCTCAATGACTTTCCTGCAAATATGCAAATCTCTCTACTCTTGCTACTCTTGCCTTAGATTCCGGGCAGGTGCAAGGATGTTTCGTGCCCAAGGCGAAACTTCCACCTTGCACCACCCCCACCCCCGAGCCCTGTGGCAGCTCTCTGGCCCCCTCCCCTGCCCTGAGGCGCTGCCCCCTGCAGCAGCTCCACTGCTCCGCTCTGTGCCCCCGCGCTGTGGCAGCTTCCCGCGGCACTCACCTCTGCTCTGCCTCCGCCTCCTCCCTGAGCACGCCGTCACCGCTCCACTTCTTCTGCCTCCCAGGCTTTCAATGCCAATCACCTGATTGGCGCCGCAAGCCTGGGAGGGAGAGAAGCAGAGCAGGGCAGCATGCTCAGGGGCAGAGGTGAGCTGGGGTGGGGAGTTTCCCTGCGTGCTGGCCCCCCTTACTTGCTGCAGGCAGCCCTCCCCGCGCCCCTCTGCCCCAGCTCCCTCTGCCTAAATGCCAACAACGACCAGGGCGGCCGAAGATCCGGCCGCTGAAGGACCTGAAATGCCGCCCCCCGATTGCTAGCACCCTAGGCAACCGCCTAGGTCACCTAATGGGTTGTGCCGGCCCTGCTTGGATTGTTTCTGCAGTCAAAATTTTCAAGCTGCTTCCCAGTACAAAGATACCATCTGAGCATCACACTCCTTGCTGCTGAAGCAGAAACGCTCCAGAATTAACAAGGAAGCAGGGAAAACCCAGCACAGAAGAAACAGGGAAATGAAACTGCTAAAAAGGGGAAATGTTTGTTTTTAAGATTTTAAATAATCCTCTGGATTAATCCTTCAGGCACTACCCTGCTCTTACTGAAGTCAATAGGACTCTTCTTGTCACTGACTTCCCAGAGGACAGGATATGGCTTTTTGTCTCTTCCTTCCCTCCCCTCAGGCCTCGAAGACAATAACACTACCAAATTAAAAGTCAAATTATTCAAACGAGAGAGGCGTCAATTGAGAGATTGATTACTGAACAACTTTAAAAATCAGACCATTCTCATTTATGGGCCAAATAACCTAATCTCAGATTTTAAAAAATTGGCTTTTGGAATTTGTTTTTAACTGTGTGACTGTTTTCTGACAAATGGCAAATTTTAAAAATTAACTATTCCTACCTATAACGAATTCCGGGCTGTTTTATACCATTTTTTTAGATCATTTTCTTAGATTAAGTGATATACAAATTAAGAAAATAATGGCTATAGTCCCATTTTTCCATTGTATATTATCTTATCAGACCAAATATTGGTTAAAGTCTAGAATACAAGTTAACCTGCTCAGTCAGTCAAATTTGCAGCTCTTGCTTCATGCTATAAGTAGTGTTCTATATTGTGAGCACAAATGCTACCTCTAGTGGTGACAGTTGGTTTCCTTGTTACATAACCCAAGTACTGCATTCTACATGAAGAACTAAGCCATTCTACCTAGACAAACAATAGCTATGGCCCATATTGAGGATCTACTGAGATTGTTGCCATAAAGACTAATGGATTGTGAACTTTTTAATACGCAAAATAGCCTTTTTTCTTCTTATGTAAACTGTAGTAGAGGTATGAAATTGTGATGTCTAGATTCAAGTATATTTGAGGGACTAGAATGTATTCAAATTGACAAGACAAGCTGTCATTTAGTCACAGGATGTGTCTTTGATGTCCACATTAACTGTATGAATCTAATGGGAAATGGGTAGGTTTAGAATAACAGGTTGAAGTTTCAGAACTCAGTCCTGGAACAGGAACTGTGATATTTTTATGCTATATGCAGAAACAGTCTTGAATAATTTAATTAGTATAGGAGACAACTGATAAACTCTGGTATTTTATAGTTTCTTTTTGAAAGAAAAAGTAGAGCAGGTTGGTAAGAGTTTCACATAAAAATCATTCATGAGATCAAGGATTGCCTTGTGGCTAAAATACTGGACTGGAGTTCAGGAGATCTGGGTTGAATTCCTAGATGTGTCACAACTTTCTTGTAACCTTTGGCAAATGATTTAATTACTTGATGCCTCCAGATTCCCATCTGTAAAATGGGGATAATATTCCTTTTTAATACCACTTTTTGTTTTGTATGTTTACATCATAAGCTCTACAGAGCAAGGACTGTGTCTGACTAGGACCTCTACATGCTGCTATAATACAAACATTAAATAAAAAATATATATGTGACTTGCCAGTACAGAGGGGCAGGGATGGATAGATGGGACCCACCCCCCAAGTGTATCTGTCACCCATTACCACAAATTTTGTTAAGAAGCAACAAAAGCCTCTGATCCAAAGATACAAAACTAATGGCTTTGTATGCCCTGTTGCAGTTAAGGGTGAATTCTTAGTAGCAAGTTATACCCCCTGAGAGAGGTTTATGATAGAATATCTGACACATTCTTTATTACAGTGGCTCAAGTGACATTACTTTAGCAACAAGACATCAAGAGAGCTTTAGTTAAGTAACTTTGCAAGCAGCCGGGATTGTTCAGTTTGATCAAAGATGGGAGTTGCTAGTATTGGGACCCTTAGGCATTTCTAAGGCCTCCAAGACTTTGAAGTGCTTCAGCAAGAACATATTAACCTCTTTTTGGCAAAAGATTGTAAGCAGCAATCTGACATGACCATCTAATGTTCAAGATCAAAGAGTATTGACTGGAAATTTCAGTTGCCATAGCTACATTACTCAACTCTGAGTTTACTATGCTTCCTTTATTACAAGCATACGCTTAACAATTAAGAGCTGCTGTATTGACTACATGGTCTCTCTGTTCAACAAAGTTCTGTTTTCTACCAAACGTTCTTTTTCGCTTACATTATTTTCAGAAACGCGAGTGATATTCAGAAAAATTAGAATGAGTTTCCCTTTAGGGGAAACTTTAATTATACTGCAGTGATAAATTCTTTCTTTCATATTTTTGATATTCTTGCGGTAATAGATTATGCACTAAGGCTTAAGAACATAAAAACTGCCATACTGAGTCTGAATAATGACCAGTTTAGCCCAGTGTCCTAATCTTCTGATAGTGGCCAATGCCAGATGCTTCAGAGGGAACGGACAGAACAGGGCAAATATAGAGTGATCAATCCTCTGCCATCGAGATCTGGTTTCTGGCTGCCCGAGGCTTAGGGAGACCCAGAATATGGGGTTGCATCCCTAACAATCTTGGCTATCCTCTGTGAATTTATCTAATTCTTTTTTAATCCAGTTACACTTGTGGCCTTCACTACATCCCCTGGCAACAAATTCCACAGATTGCACTGCATGAAGAAGTACTTCCTTTTGTTTGTTTTTAAACCCACTGCCTATTAATTTCATTGGGTGACCCCTGGATTTTTTTCAGATGAGGAGAACTGCATGCAGTATACAAGGTGTGGGCATACAATGGACTTACATAGTGGCATTATGGTGTTTACTATCTTATCTATCCCTTTTCTAATTGTTTCTAACAGTGTTAGCTTTTTTAACTGCTGCTGCACATTGAGCAGATGTTTCCAGAGTACTATCCATGATGACTTCAAGATCTTTCTTGAGAGGTATCAGCTAATTTAAACCCCATCATTTTGTATGCATAGTTGGGATTATGTTTTCCAATGTGCATTTATTTGCACTTATCAGTACTGAATTTCATCTGCCATTTTGTCACCCAGTTTTGTGAGATCCCTTTGTAACTTTTCAGTCAGCTTTGGACTTAATTATCTTGAGTAATTTTGTATCATCTGCACATTTTGTGACCTCACTGTTCACCTCCTTTTCCAGAACATCTATAAACATATTGAACAGCACTAGTCCCAGTACAGATCCTTGCAGGATGCTGCTATTTACCTCTCTTCCTTGTGAAAATTGAGCATTTATTCCTACCTTTTGTTTCGTATCTTGTAACCACTTACTGATGCATGAGAGACCCTCCCCTCTTATTCCATAACTGTTTATTTTGCTTAAGGACCTTTGGTGTGGGACCTTGTCAATGGCTTTCTGAAAGTCCAAGTACACTATATCAATTTAATTGCCCTTCTCCACAGGGCCGGCTCTAGGTTTTTTGCCGCCCCAAGCAAAAAAAATTTTGGCTGCCCCCCCCATCCCCCTGCCCCCAGACATGAGTCCCCCCCGCCCACCAGTGCCCCCCACTCACACCCCCTGTCCCCAGCACTGGGCTCCCCCCCAAATGTGGGATCCGCTACCAGCACACTGCAGCCAAGCCCTGGCCCAGCTGAGACTCTGTCCCCATGCGGGTGGAGCTGCTGGGCAGCACGAAGCGGGAGTACTTCCAGGTGGCGGCGTGGCTACGGGGTGGCGCAAAGAACACGGCCCCCTCCCTGGGCTTCGCAGCACTGCTGGTGGCCAAGGTGGATCAGTTCACGCTCACTGCCCTCACCCCCGACATGCTGGCAACCTAGGACCTGGAGAGCCCCCTGGACCTGCTGCTCTTCAGCCTCAGGGTGCCCTGGCCCAGCCCTGGTAGGAGGGAAGGCAAGGATGTCCGGCTGCGGGGCTACCTGCTCAGCACCGACGAACCCAGCCGGCCGCTCACCTCCTCACACACTCCAGGAGCCCCTCGCCACCATCGCAGCCCGGGCTCGGCTCCAGGGGACCCCATTTCCCTCCCTCCCCCCCCCCGGCTCCTCACACACACTGGGTAGGGCCGCCCAGAGGATTCAGGGGGCCTGGGGCAAAGCAATTTTGGGGGCCCCTTCCATAAAAAACAGTTGCAATACTATAGTAACATGTATTTGGAAATGTAAAAAATAACTAGTGAAAATTAATTTGTAATAATTTGAAAATACACCAAATACATTATTTAAAAACATTAAATGCTTTACTGGTCTGTATACATTTGCAATTACATAATGGGCTGTTGCTGGGTGATGGTGATGGTTGGTGCCAATGGGCTGTCACTGCCTGGAGGTGGTGCTGCTGTTGCCCAGGGCTGGGTGGGGAGCTGGGCTCTGGGGGGTGCCCGGCTCACAGGGGCTGGGCTCAGGACTGTGAGGAGATGGGGTCGGAGGTTGTCTGGCTCAGAGGGGCTCGCCTCAGAGCTGGGGGTCTGGGGTGGGGGGGATGGGGTCAGAGGGTGCCCAGCTCAAAGGGGCTGGGCTCGGAGCTGGGGATCAGGGCTGTGGGGGGAATGGGGTGAGGGGGGTGTCTGGATCAGAGGGGCTGGGCTCGGAGCTGAGGGTCAGGGCTGTGAGGGGGATGGGGCCGGGGGGGTGCCCAGGTCCGAGGGGCTGGGCTTGGACCTGGGGGTCAGGGCTGGGCCTGGGGGGTAATGGGGTCAGGGGGTGCCTGACAACCACCTCCCTGAGACCCCCCCATCCAACCCCCCCTTCCCTGGCCCCTGACCGCCCCCCTGTCACAGAACCTGTGCCCCCTCCCTGCCTCCTGAGTGTCCCCGGGACTCCCTGCCCCTTAGCCAGCCCCCCGGCCCCGGCTGCTTACCCCCGGCTCACCGCACAAGCGGCCCTGCCCAGCGCGGCAGCGGTGTGGCTCCAGAGGGGGCTGAACTCTGCCCCCCTCAGAGCCACGTGAGGGGAGGAGCCGCTCGGCCCGGAGCTCGCAGCCCCGCCCCCTGGCCACGCAGCTCTGAGCGGGGCGGAGCTCAGCCCCGCCCCCTCCCCCCCCCTCCCCAGCCAGACAGCTGCAGCACTGTTTAGGACCCGGGTGCAAACAAGCAGAGGAGGAGCGGCCCGTCTTCTGCAGCCAGGCGGGGCCGTGCTACCGGTCAGGGGCCATCCCTCTCCCCCAAGCGGAGCCGGTAGCGCGGCCCTGCCCCGGCTGCAGGGGACGGGCCGCCCCTTACATTTTGCCGCCCTAGGCAACAGCTTGTTTAGCTGGTGCCTAGAGCCGCCCCTGCTTGTCCACATGAATGACAGCCTCAGAAAATTCTAACAGATTGGTGAGGTATGATTTCCTTTACAAAAGCCTCATTGACTCATCCCCAATACGTTTTCATCTGTATGTCTGATAATTCTGTTCTTTACTATGGTTGAACCAGTTTGCCTAGTACTGAAGTTAGGCTTACTAGCCTGAAACTTCCAGGATCACCTCTCGAGCCTTTTTAAAAAATTGACATCACATTAGCTAACCACCAATTATCCGGTACAATGGCTGAGTTAAGCAATAGCTTACGTACCACAGCAGTTCTGCAATTTCATATCTGAGTTCCTTCAGAACTCTTGAGTGAATATCATCTGGTCCTGATGACTAATTAGTTATTACTGTTTAATTTATCAATTTGTTCCAAAAACTCCTCCCACACCTCAGTCCGGGATAGTTTCTCAGATTTGTCACCTAAAAAGAATGGGTCAAATATAGGAATCTTCCCCCCACCCCACCCAAGGATATTAGAAACCATAGTGTAATTACATTTATTACTGAACAGTTCCACTACATTCACGTTTTAGACCAAGTCCTCTACTTAGGACTAAATCCAGAATTGTTTCTTCCTTTGTGGGTTCCAGAACAAGCTGCTCCAAGAAGCAGTCAATAACGGTGTCTAGAAAGCTTCTTTCTGTATTCTGTCCTGAGGTGTCATGCTGTCTGGAGTGGTTGATGATCATAAGTGCGAGCCTCAGGGCAGAGACCCCAAACTGATTGTATGTTCTATAATTAGAATTCACCAACCCAGTAACAAATGTGAACTCCTGAAGAGTTATATCAGTCTTGCCATGGAGTCAGACTGTTCCCTGGGCACTCCAGTCTATCTGATGAACTGGGCTGCAGACACAGTCAGTTAGCTCTAAGGCAGAACGACTGGGCTCAGTGATTGCCTAGCAATGAAATTAAGGAACAGGCCAACAGCTGGTCCGAGCTGGTCTGGTCCCTGATGATTCCTTCCCCCATGCACACTTTCAGAGGCTAAGCACTATCTGTGCCTCAATGGAGCACAGAATGTAACAGACTCTCTTTAGCATTGGTGCCTTTTGAATCATTCTGTGGACTTCAATGGGCTTTGGATCAGGCCCTAGATGTACAGAAATAGAAGAACTATTTCAGGATTAAAAGCCCAGTCAGATAATGTTAAGAGGACAGAATCTGGTGCTTAAGGGAACTAATGCATTTTTCAACTGTTCTTGCTCAAAAGCAGCTTTGTTCTAATTTGGCAAGGTGTAGAAATGTTATCTTGTTGGGTCATAAACCTTAAACCTATTTTAGGGCAAAAAATGTTCTGCTTACCTCACTTGGAGTAGAAACTCAATTGTTTAAAAAAAATTACTTTCTGAAAGTATGGGACCTGATTGTCCTCACCAACCCCATGATGTGTGAATAATTCTACATCAGGAGAAATCCCCTGGTCATTGGAGTTACACTAGTCTCAAATCAGTCAGCCAAAGAGGAGAATTAGGCCACCTGAGCTGCTCTTTCCCCAAGTGGAGTTCACACACTGACTATCAGATAAGACCTTGGCTTCCACTCCAGGCCAACTTTAATGCGAGGATTACACAGGCTCCACCTACAAAAATTAGATACTTTACAAATTCTCTAGATTTCAAGATATAGCTGGAATGTTGGAGGCAAGGTTTAAAAATGGCAGAGGAAATGGTTTGTCAAGGTCCATGACAAAATTGAATTCATCACAAAATTTTAGGATTTGGAAATATATTATTGATCATGCTGTTGCTTCCCATGAAGGGACAGAAATGTATTTTTATAGTAAATGCCAGAAGCAGAGTTGGTATCAGGGTGAAGTCCTGTGAATAAGCAAATTGTAGTGACTGTATCAATGGTGGCATCCATCACATACACACTTTTATGCCCTTTCACAGGTTTGGATCTTCCAGATTCTCAGTATGTTGAAGGCTGTTAAATTTCCTACTGTGTAATTTGGTATGACAGATATGGTGATGAGAGTGAAGGTGGGTGAGGTAATATCTTTTATTGGACTAACTTCTGTTGGTGAAGAGACACTTTTGAGCTCCACAGAGCTCTTCTTCATGTATGGGAAAGAGAGTGTCACAGCTAAATACAAGGTGCAACAAAAGAAAAGCTGAATGCACCAGCAGTTGGTCCAATAAAAAATATTATCTCACCCATCTTGACTCCATCATATCCTGGGACAACAAACACTTCAAAAAACAAATATGCTGATGACTAGATATGGGCAAATGTTTTGTTATTCAAACTGAAATTTTGTCCAGACCATGAACCAGATACCCAGTCAAGCTGATTTATACCAGCGGAGGATCTGGCCCCAGGTTTTTGCAATGTATCCGTTATTCCAAGACTGCAAGATATTTAAATAGAGAAATTAGCTAACAAGTTTGGAGAAACAAACAGGAAGAGTCTTTCAGACAAAATATAGGAATAAAATGTTGGAAAAAATATTTTTATTCCTTGCAATAACGTTCAGATTATGCCAAGAGATCTGAATCTTGCTACATTCTCTTGGCACTAAGACGTACATTAAGCACATGAACAATTTAGTTGCCTGCTAGGAAACAAATGTACTCCACATGTTCTGAAACAAATAAATGTGAGAGATTCCTTTATTCTACAGCCAGGAATCGTAATCTCACTGATAAACAACACAAAGTAAAAAAGAAATACATGTGCCTGAGAATGTCATGAATGCTTGTAATGCTAAGGTTCTTCTAGTTATAAAGCAACCTCAGTTTAACACTGAATACAAAGTACATTATGTTAGGAGTAAGGGATAGTATAACTTGATATGATCCATAATCATGACATAGTTCCCACAAGCTTGCAAATTCAGTTGTTCTTTTCAGTGAACTAAAGCTACAAGATGAGACATGGTATTTCTGCCCATATGTTATGTCTCAAATCTCATGTCAGTTTATTTTGTCTCAGATCAGGTCATGGATTTGCAAACTTTATCAACGTTATGTCAAACAAAAAAAGGGTCATGCAGAATGTTATGCAAGTATAAAATTATGCATTCATAGAACTTTGATTAACATGGTTTTTCTGTGTTCAGTCTGAAGCAAAATAAAAGTTTTGCAAGACTAAATGTACATCATGGGCATGCAATAATATTAGGATTCACGGGATCAGTCTTGCTGTGACTGAAATCAGTGGCAAGACTGTCATAACACTGTGTAAACCAGATTCATTCTTGGTGTTGTTTGACTGAAGTAGATGGAGTTAGACCAAAGACAAATTTGCCTCATATCTTTAAATATTTGTTGTGTTGTATTTAATACTAATGGAATAAAGGGAATATTGTACAAGACTCAGACTGGAACCAGGGGCGACTCTAACTTTTTTGCCGCCCCCAGAATGGCAGGCAGGCTGCCTTTGGCGGCATGCCTGCGGGAGGTCCCCGGTCCCGTGGATTCGGCAGTATGCTCGTGGGAGGTCTGCTGGTCCCGTGGCTTCGGCGTACCCACCGCCGAATTGCCGCTGAATCCACGGGACCGGCAAACCTCCCGCAGGTGCACCGCCGAAGGCTGCCTGACTGCCGCCCTCGCAGGGACTGGCAGGGTGCCTCCCGCAGGTTGCCGCTTGGAGCGCTGGTGCCTGGAGCCGCCGCTGACTGGAACTCAAGGAAGAGTTAAGAGAAAGCTTTGGGGGAAAGAAGAATGTAGAAAGCAAGACACAGAAACTATTATTTTTTGTGGTTTTCTTCCACAGAGATTCCACTGGCTGCTGTTTCCTCCAGTGGAGATACAGTTTGTAAGAAAGCCACACTATGACAGACAAGTTGTTTAATAGCAATCTCTATTGCTTTTTAGTGTATTTCCAGTAAATAGCCTTGGCAGTTGATTAAAGGGCTCAGTTTTCCGTCATATTTACATCACAGCTGAAGCAACTTATTTTAACATGTCCACCTTAGATGCTATCATAAGGTACAAATAAGAAACAATTCTGCTTGTGAGCTTTTTTTAAAAAGAGGTTTACATTATGAAGTAAACAAAATTCTTCGTTTCACGTTCTCTCTCTCACTCTCTCGGTATTTGCTTCTCAAAGAATTCCCTACTTTAATATTAGCAATTCTGAGGAAGGCCACATCTTGCATGAAGAAAGTTTTTTTTTTCTGGAAAGGTGCATGAGAGTTGCACTGCCCCCATCCCCTATTTTGTTTTTATAATAAGACAACATCTCTCTCAGAATCACTCTGCTTTGATTTGACATCTTAGCTCCTCAACTTCCTCTGCAACCTCCCTATTCCTGTCTCTCATCTACCTTAGCATCAGTGGTGCACCTTGTCACCTTGACGTCTGTCTTAGCACACCTTGATCCCCTTCTTCTTTGAATTCCCTCCACAGTGAGATCTGCTCTACTGTACTCTAGCCATCTCTTGTTTGTTGTGCTTCTTTAGTTATACAGCCCATAGTAAAAAGTAACGTCAAAATTATATATTATTTAATGGATATAATCTGTAGTTTATGAGCATTGACTAGATTTGGTCTATACTTTCCTGTTAGAAAAAGCAGAAACAGCTCTCCTTACTGCAATTGTATTTAGGACATGGTGTTTGCTTTCATTTTCTAATGAGGAAGATGATGTATAAAACATTGTGTCCTTTCTGTCTCAAGAGCGCAACGAGATCTGCTCAAAAGCTAATACTGCAGAGAATCTCAATGTCCATAAAAAAAATACTAAAATGTGGCTCAGTCATTTTTATTATGTGGAGATCATGCAAACCTGCAAAACTAACGATGCAAAACTAATGATTGCATGCCAAAATGAATGTATATAAAAGTGTTTCAAAGTTATCTCACAAGTTAGCACCATTGGTACTATGGTTTTTATCTTTCTCACATAAAAATGTTAAAGGGTTATACAAAAGGTTCACAGGCAAATGGCCCATCCTATTAATGTGATATTTCTTTCCCATTTAAAAACAGATAAAATAGTATTGGCTACATTTATATGTTGAAATGGGTGAGCACAGAATTAAACATGGCACAGAATCCAGCTTTCCCCCTTCCTTACAAATGATCTCATTTCCCTATATCCCTTACCTAGTTCAAACAGTGGGACTCTTGCTTTAAGATATGTCCCCTCGTTAAGGCCCGACTTCTGTGAATGATCTCACAATAGACCTGACCCAGCCTGTTACAGATATGGCAATATCCTGGACAAACCTTATGGAATTAAGTTTAAGTATTTTAGGAGTTTGTTATGTTAAAAATGCAAATGTTTATGTTCTATTGAGGGTTTGTATATATTTCCATGGGGGAGGGGGCCACAGCCATCCAGGAAGTAACTACAGTGCAGGATGATTAGGCAAATTCACTCAGGTTGTAACACCTAGAGAGCTACCACCGCCAGGAGAAAGGCTTGCACATCCTGGCTCAAACTCGATTCTCCAGAGACCAACTGACAAAGAAAGGATTTTTGGATAAATAGCTTGAGTGTAAACTGACTCAAGGTCTTCCTTCTGGTCCAACAAATGAACGGGACCTTCTGCTCAAAGAGGGCCCCAATCCTTCCTGGGAAGATTTGGAAGGACTTAGCCCGGGCTGTGGGCTTGTTCTGAGCTAAAGCTGTAATGAACTTATGTCCACAGGAAAAAAACCCTCTGTGGGCTTCCAGGACTAATCACCAATCAAAGGCCTTGCTGGAGTGAGGGGGTGATCTCTGGTAAGCTTGCTAGCATATAGGTTAGAATCACAGGGGCCCAACCTATAATGCCTTTTTTTTTTTTTGAGGTCCTGTAAAACTCTTTCTGGGTTTGCATTTGGCTGCCATCCCTTACTGATTTGTATTTTAAAACCCACTTATGATTCCAGACCTGTTCATTAGAGCTAATATTTTATTCTTGCACCCAGAACCTTTTCATATCATAGAATCTTAGGCCCAGAAGGGACCTCAAGAGATCATCTAGTCCAGTCCCCATCATGAGGAGTTTTGATCTCAAAGTCTCATTGCAGTTTGTACTTCTGAGATGTACAATGTGATTTCAGGGGGACTATTTTAAAGGTCACTCCTATATTAGAGTCTTTTGGACATGCAGCTTATTGTGGCATCTATAGACAGCTGTCTTCTGTATCCAAATTTGGTTTTAGTTTGTTGTTCCTCAGCAGAAGATACATTTCCTGGTGCAAGAATAAATCTGAGATATAGGTCATCAGCATATGCTAATAGTTCGGTAGATGACTCCAGTATCAGGGTCCTGTCTCTCTACTGTGCTTAACATGAAACCAATGTGATCAGTATGTATACAACAGTTGTTGTATTTAGACGAATGTGTTGGATCACCCCTTGAAAGCTAAATGTGCACAGGATCCCCTCTACATATATTATTTCCCCCCTTTCTTCATGGAGGGTAGTAATGGTGCCTCTTGCCTCAGAATGTCAGGGCTTCCCTGCAAGAAGAAGGGCACTGTAGTGTCATTCCACTCGCCAACCCATTGGGGATCTGTTGAAAATGTGAGACTGCATTAGTATTTCCATGGGATGCCTTTCTGTATTAGAACCCACCTTAAGGTATCATCAGGTAGAGGAGTTCATTGCTCCAATGGAACCACAATGTCAAGGAGCTGGGGGATATTCGGGAACCCTAGAGCCAGGGCAGAGGCCCAGAGACTCACATTCTGGCAGATCTACAGTTTCTTGGGGCCAAACAATTGCTTGTTTTCTGGGGACTAGGTAGAACCTTGTGGCAAAATAGTCTGAGAATTCAACAAGGAGAATTCTCTTTTCCTGCAGATTCCCTTCTGTGGGTTTACTGTAAGACTGGACAATCAGGCTAATGCTTGAACCTTAGGGCCTGATTTTCATTGGTGCTGCAAACCTGCAGCTCCCACTATTTTCAGATAGAGCTGGGGGTGCTATAGTACTTCAGGAAGTGTGTTGGTATTTCATAGTGAACATTTAACAGAGAGCATCTACAGTTTGCTGGGCCCTAACCAGATATGGGAACCATGTATACTATTGTCCTATTCATGGTTTGAGGCACTTCTCCTTTCATAATGATTTTATTGAAATAATATTTTATGTGTGGGGTGACAGTAATATATCACTATATTTTACAATATTTCCCCAGTAGGCTTACTTTGCCAGAAGATTTACCGTTAGACACTTTATAGCTCCTGTCATTTCATCAGATGCTCCAGGCTATTTGTATTTTTTCCTAATAATTTTGCTAATGTGATTTTTGAGACAAATAGCTCATACTTATCTTTGTTGTTAAGAAGATCACATTTATAGTACTTCTTTCAAGAGACCTCAGAAGTTTCATTTATTATTGTAGGGTCAGAAGTTTGCATTCCTGTAACTGCTTCTAAATTTGAAATTCTGGTTGAACTTGCTAATTTCTTGACCTGGTGAACCAGTAGTTTGCCAGCCTCATTGCCATATTCATAATGATTTTGCTTTGTTGTAGTGTAAACAAGCCCTGCTCTGCTTTCATGTTATAAATTTAATTATGATCATACTTCAACTTTCCAAAGTTGCATCAGCCCCTCATTTGATGTCTCACTGTGATAGCTTTTATTCAAGTTGTTTAATTTTCTAAATTTTCAATTTCCATAACACTTTTTTTTCCTTCAAAAGTATTTTTGATCAGAGACCTCACCTCAGAGGTTTTATAATTTTCCCACCAGCTTCTAGATGTTTTAACTGGACTGAATATAATGCAAAGGGACCTCATTCCTTTTCTGCTTTGTGGGAGAATATTTGATCTTCAAGTACAAAGTTAATTCACCACCTTTCTGATCTCATTTTGCTACAAAATATTATTTCTGTGCATGATCACAAAGAGCTGTGAAATTATTAGCAATAAGAATTCTTATACATTTTTGGACTCAAGTTTCTAGGAGTTATTGTGTTTTAAACTTGTCTGTTCCTGTCCCACATTAAATCTGCTTTGTACCACGCTGGTAGCCAAACCAGACTTAAAGTTGATCTAAATAGGCAGGTGATGAGTCTCTTTATATAATGAAATTCTTGAATAGTGTAAAGCCTGCATAACTAGCCCTACACCACCACCCCTAGCAGCCACTGGCGTAAGAAGCAAAATGGGGGCATGGCTGGGACTGGGTAAAGGGGATGTGGTTGGAATGCTGCTGCTGCACTCTAGGAACCTCCAGCACAGCTATTTTAAGACCTTTCAGCTGAACATAATTTAGAGCAGCCCTGAATCTGCTCTAAGTTGCACTGGGAGCAAAACTGGCTCCTGTATCAGGAAGAATACAAAGTTAGCATAAAGTACCTTTGTTACCCCTTCAGGGCTTGTGGTGAGCAGAGCTCAACCAGACCTGAGGACCTAACCTTTCATCTTTTACTTTAAAGCAAGAGTGATAATACAGAGCAGAGATCAACACGGCACTCTGATAATCTGTTACCAAAACAGAGATAATCAGAGCTAGAAAATTCACCTCTCATCCAGGGTTTGGCTGCAGTGAGCCAGTTTCTGGTCTCAATTGCAGTGCTATAAATATTGAGTAGCCTGACTGAAACTGATTATTCCAGATTAAAATCAGTTAAAAATCAGAATCTGGCCCAGCATATCTCCCCTCCTGTGACTGAGGAGAGTCAAGTAAGATTTTCTTTTAAAAAGAAAAGCTCCTCACTGAAAAGAAAGTGGGTTTTTCCCCACAAAACCTAGGTTACGTGTAATATGCCTGCTATACAAAGACCAGTCAAATCAGAGTTAAAACTAAAACTCTGGTCCAGCTATGCGGTCTTTACTGAGGCAAAATCCCACAGAACTCAATAAGAACTGCAGAAAAGTGAGTGGGTGAAAAAAATTCTTCCCTCAGATTCATGTATCTTGCTCCTATTTGCTTCAGTGAAAACTGTGTGTGCCAATCCAGGGGGGAAAATTGGTCCCTTAATTTCTACAACATATAGTGAGTTATGTTAAGATATTTCACATTGAATCATTCCTCTGCCATTAAGAAACTGTGAACTGCTTTGCTAAGGGAACACTTTCAAATTTAAATCTCAAGTAATAATTTGCTGCTCATTTAAATTTTCCTGTGTAATAGGAATCCTCCAGACTCTTCCCTGGTTTAGATTCTCTGATCTGAGCAATTTAATTTTCTATTGTGTCTCAGATATCTTTGAAATTAATACACTTATACTCAGTGTTAATATGAAGAACTAGCAACTTTATAGAGTACATTAATTCTGGCTGGAGGTCTACACAAACATGACTAATATTCTCAGTGTCTTGTCTCCATTGCACAGAGTCTTGTATAAAACCTGGGATGAATTTTTCACAGACTGATTCTACTTTTCTCCAAAGTCATGGTCTGAAATAGAGGGGGATCTTTCTCTGGTCTTAAAGTGAATGATCCTTGAAATTGCCCACCTGAGCTCTCCATGAGTGAAATAAATATAAATACATGTTTTCACTTTGTTTTTCTCAGCGTGAGTTACATGCCCCATTGGGAAAGGGCCACAAGGAAGGCCAAAGCCAGGTGTGTGTCACTAGGCATGGGAAAACAATGTGAGCAAACCAGGGTGAAAGTTCAGCATACACTGAGGTTATTTCAAGCATATGCATACCTAATACAGTAGATCATAGACAGACAATAATGCAGATAGAATAGAGGCACATTTTTGTTTGGACAGGTGCAATAAATTCATCTTACCATGTGGTGAAACTTGGAACAGGACAGGTTGTGGGTTTTTTTGTTGTTTTTTTTTAAGTCCATTAATCAGTTCTTAAAGTGCAACATCATTATTCTAGAATCATAAAAGTCAAGGCATGTGCCTGAGTAAGGGTTCAGTGAACTCAAGGACTGGTGTGTTGATTCTGCTGCCCTTAATAGCTCATTTCCAACACTATTAAGTCAGGAATTCTACCCCCAGTACGATTTTAGAGTGCAACAGACCAAGCAAGAAAAAACTCATTAGGACACCTGACCTCGAACACAGCAGGCATGGAAAGCATGAAGGGTAAACCTTCATAACGTTGGGCTGCTAAGCCAGAACAAATTGCCAAACCAATAGTAAATGCAGTAAATTGTTCACCAGAGATTCTGCCTCGCAAGCTTAGGCTACCACATTCATTGCTGTTTGCCTACTTTGGCAAACCTCTCTCCTTCACACTGTGCTGATTTAATCCAACTGTTTCATGTTGGGGCAACAGGGATTACTGCTTACATCATCTCAGAGTGCTGTGGTTTGATCCCATTAATTAGTTCGTCATGTAATGCAAAGGTTTCAGATGCTTTTCTAGAATTTAGGAGTCAAAGGCTTATGGGATCAGCAGTGTGGAAGAGGAGTAAACTGCCTATGGGTATGCATAGGCAGTTTACTCCAGGAATGTGACAGAGAGGTCGCATGGATATAAGTGAAAGCAGAGTTTGGCCCAAAGGACCCTGGCGCTGTGTGTTGAAAGCTCTAAAACTGAACTGGGTGGAAATGAAAGCCTGGCAAAGGCCCAGCACTGCAGGAAGTTCTGGATGTTCACCCAGCCATTTCTAAAGATGGGTTAGGGGCCCTAGAGGATTTAACAGCCAAGATTTACATTGAGGATAGGGTCAAGTCAGAATCCTTTCAAGCAATAATTCTTTATGCCCTCAGTGAAAAGACAGAGACACAGGCTGGAAAAGGAGGGCATCATTTCACCATTGCAGTTTTCTGAATCATGCATTTGTGGGGACTATAAAGTCATTGTGAGTCAGGTCTCCAAGTTGGGTAATTGCCCCATTCTATGGATGGAGGCGTTGCTGGCAGTTTTAGATGGGGGTCAAACATTTAGTAAGCTGGACATGGCACAGGCTTACCAGCAGATAAAGCTGGAGTGTGACAGGGGGGAAGTTCTGCCCAGTTAGGACCGGGAGTACAGAACTGAGCATAAATAATGGATATATATTGTGAGGCACAAGTTGTTATTCTCCTACAAGGACCAGTTAAACTCCTGACTGAGTTACATGAAGAACATCTTGGGATTGCCACATGAAATCTTTGGCTCTGAGTTATTTATGGTGGCCAAACACGGATGAGGACCTGGAAAAAGTAGTAAGAGAATGTCACCAATGTCATGTATACCAGCAGACCCCAGCACTGGCCCTGGGAATGGCCAGGACCCCCAAACTGTGCAGTCCATATGCAGGGAAAATGTTTCTAATCACAGTGGATGCTCATCTAAAATGGCTAGAAGTGCATGTGATGACCTCAACTGCACTTGTGAAAAACTAAGACGGACCTGTGCCACACACAGGCTATTGGCAGTATTTTTCACAGACAGTGGACCAAGTTTCATGAGCATGGAGTTTAAAAAATTTCTGAGCAAAAATGGGATTAAACATATTCAAACTTCCCCATATCATCCAGCCACCAATGATCTATCAGAGAGAACTGTGTGAACTTGCAAAGAAGCAATGAAGATGAGTTAATGGGAGCTTGGAAATGAAGCTAGCTCAATTTCTTTTGAAATACAGACTCACTTGTCAAACTGTGATAGGAATGAGCTCAACCCAGTGGTTGATGGGAAGGAAGATGAGAACACATTTGGATTTACTCCATCCCAGTATGGAGGGGGAAACAAGGAAACAAGTTTTTCAAAAGGAGAACTATCATACTCAAGACAGAGTTGGGCCCACAGTACCAGCTTCAGGCCTAAAGTTTCAATACTCATCAGGCAACGTGGATTCTGGGTACTATCCTAGAGTAGCAAACTGGATCCTTGTCTTTTAAAGTCCATTTAAGTGATGGGCAAGTCATACGGTATCGGGATCATGTCCACTTGTGGAGTGACGTGTAAGAACCGGAGCCTACGTCAAGAGGGGAAGCAGTTTTGCCAGGAATACCAGAGACAGGGATAACTATAGAATTGCTGAACCAGGAGACTGGAGGAAGTGGGTCTTTTCCCCTGGGGACAGCCCCGGCTGCCTCAGAGAGGTGTTAACCCATAAAAGATAGAAGAGCCCCAAGTTAGTTAAAAAAAATACACCCAGACTGTAAATTAAGAGGGGAGGGATGTCGTAAAGTGGTCATCAAGGCGTTAACTGGGTTACCCCAAGGATTACGGTTTGGAGCCATGCTCTACCCCTCCCTGGCTTCCTGTTTGCTTTGCGTGTGTGTTTCCCCTACGCTGTATATAGATTAATAAAGCAGCATGTTCCTAGCCTGCAGTATTGTAAATAAAGTATTTGTTGTGCACTGAGTCGTGCCTTTACAAAAGTCACACATTGCTTTGCTTCCATGTAGGTAAGCGGCTGATATTTTCCATCCAAAAACCTCAAAACATCTGTGATGAATATACCTATTTTTTCTGTGCATTTGCAAAGGCAAATGGCAGCACTTGTATGTTCTTAGCTGTTTGAGTGTCCCTTTGGACATTATTAGTGTATGAAAACTACTTGTATTAGTCATTTGTACAAGCATGCAACAGCATAATGTTACAGTTTGTAAAGGAAAGAAAACACTTTACCCTTTATTTTACACATCCATCTTCAAGTAAAAGGGAAATGTAATAGAGACTGAAGTCTAGGGCCTGATTCAAAAGCCACTGATGCCAATAGAAGTCTTTCTATGGACTGTAGTGTGCTCAGAATCCAGTCCTAGATGTTTACTAATGTATATCCCTCCCATGGATGGTTTATTTGGGATTCAAGGATGCTGAATTAACCGTACAGACTTAGGGCTTGTCTACAATGGCAATGTAGAGCGCTGCAACTTTCTCACTCAGGGGTGTGAAAAAACACCCCCCTGAGCGCAGCAAGTTTCAGTGCTGTGAAGCGCCAGCGTAGACAGTGCACCAGCGCTGACAGCTGCACCCCTCGTTGAGGTGGGTTTTTTAGAGCTCTCCCAGCGCTGCGACCAAACAAGCCACATTAAAGCACCACCATGGCAGTGCTTTAGCGTTCCCAGTGTAGACTAGCCCTAACCGGCTGTCAGGATTTAGGAATGTTTTGCACAAAAGTTTTCATATTTAAAACAAAGAAAAGTGATATCCAGTATTTTTGGCTAATAAGGGCAGAGCTTTTTAAATCCAAATGGTAGCAAAAGAGAAATATTATAAAATACCATTGGGAATGCAACTGGTGACATTTTTTTGACCAAAGCTTTTTGGGGAGCAACCATGTGGATTCAGTGATACCAAAACATTTTGAAAATGTCTGTCAGTTTTACCAAATTGTTTCAGTCAACAAACAGACAAACAAAAAAACTCTAACAATGGAAACATTTTGTGTCAGCGTTTTTAAATGAAACATTTTGATTTTCATTTTGAAACAAAATTTTATTTCAGAATTTCCTTTAATTGTATATTTTTAATTTTAAATTAAAAATGCACAAACAGAACAGAACATTTCATTTTGGGTCAAACAAAATATTTCACTTGACCTAAAATTATTTTTCCCCAACTTTTTGATGCGCTGAAAATGTCAGAAAAAATTGATTTTGATTTGACCTAGAATTTTGTTTGTTGTTTTTTTTAATTGCTAGCAAACCAAAAATATCTGTTAAGAAATCTCTAATTATAAATTCAAATAATCTCAGTGAAAGGAAAAGTAATGCTTTAGAGAGAACTTGGAGCCAGTTTTGAGTGGACGTAGGGTGATATATGATTTCACATCAAATCGTAAAATTTCAGTGGTGTGTCATTATGTGGCAAAATCAGATGAAGCTGCAGTTTTCTGATTGTTTTGCTTTGTCTTTGTCTTCATTTAAACCCAACATTCAAAAGTCAGAGGATCCGACACCACGTGGATCAAAATTGAAGTCAAGGAATTGCGCAAAGCTCTATTAATCAAAACTGCAGTTTCACATAGCTCCATTGTTAATTCTGTTGGGTTGCGGGGCAGGGTGTTTGAAGCCATGTTGTCCTGTATACCAAGATGTCTCATATATATAGATAGATTAATATGGTAGCTTTTTCATAAGTGTCTAAGTAACTTTAGATTCTAAGTCTTATTTTTTCAAAAGTGATTTAGGCACTTAAGAGCCTAAGAATTCTCGATTTCTGTGAGATTTAGGGCCAGATTTTTCAAGGGCATTCACAGTTGGGACCAGATTTGTCAAAAGAGCTTGCTGGCCAATTTGGCAGTTAAATAAGGGTCAGACTTTCAAAAACATTTATCACCCAGCAGCGCCCATTGCCTCACTCATTATCACAGATTTAAGTGCCTAAATTAGATGGGCTCTTCTGAAAATCTGGCCCTTAAACTCCTAGGTGCCTAAATCACTTGAAAATGGGATTTAAGCTCCTAAGTCACTTACACACTTTTGAAACGTTTACCCACAGTTTTATATATTGCTGTCATCTATAAATATTAGCTGCTAGATTCTCAGCTGGTGCAAATCAGCCTCCTCCCCACCCCCACCCCCACCCCCGATGTCATACATAAATGGAGGATCCTGGGGATTCCCTCTCAGAGGGCTTTCCACTTCCCAAGAACTCAGTTTGACTCCAACCTTCGTCACTCAGGTGTCTACACTGAGTTGATCTGACTAGTATTCAGGAGAGGGGGGATGGATGCAGGATATGTCACAGCTCCAAAGTTAGATAGAAATCCTCTCCCTTTATATACATTACACGTTTCATTGCATTTACTATACATTGAATTACACATTTTTGGATTGGCTTGGTTTCTTTGCAGGAACCAAACCATGTGCAGCATGTGCTGTGCAGCATGCCTGTCCATGGTTCGACTTCCTCTTTAGCTCATCTCTACATTCCTAACGTATTTTGTCCCTTGTTATCTAGTCCATAGTAAATAGTTCCCTGGGTGTTCTCCCTCTTATCTTAGTTGGCTCAGGCACTCTGTTATCTTAGCCTATTGACCTATTTACTTATCTTATTTAGCAAAAAACATTCTGTTTTCAACCTAATGATTCATTTACTTCCCTAATTCAATCTTCCAAAAAATGAGGCCTCCCTCTATGTGTTTAATTACTCATGTCAGGCCAGACCTCAGCTACCAGAATCAGGCCCTAGATATCCGAGCTAGGTTTCTGCAAAAAATGGCTTGCAGACAGCCACTGAAGCTCTTTGTGTCTGCCCCTGCTGTGGGATACCCCCGCAGGATCTGAGTAGACTCAGTGACTGCAGAGCTAATAAAAAATAATAAAATTCAGCACTCCTAACAATGACAGCCTTGCTGATTGCTTATGTTTCTTGGTACTCACGTGGGTTGAACAGCAATCCTGCAAGATGCATTTTGAACACACATGCCTCTAGATTGATGACTGGAATCGCACCACACTTACCAAAAAAATCCCCAATCAAACAGAAAATAGAGAAATATTGTCCATGGTTTCCAGTGAATTTATATACATATATAAAAATCTTGTCCCAAGTGCCTGTGAATGAAGATTAGAAATACAGAAGTGCAATGAAAGAAAAACTCTAATACCAGGAAATAAGAGAGACAAGATGCGGGAGGTAATATCTTTTATTGGACCAACTTTTTTTGGTGAGAGAGAGACAAGGTTTTGAGCTACAGAGCTCTTCAAGTAGGGTACTAATAGTGTCACAGCTAAATACAAGATCAAACAGACAGTTTAGCATAAGTAGTTAGCACATATCCCATCTGTTTGATCTTGTTTTTAGCTGTGACACTCTTAGTACCTCTTAGTACCTTTCCCAGCCCTGAGGAAGAACTCTGTGTAGCAGAAAAGCTTGTCTCTCTCAACAAAGAAAGTAGGTCTAATAAAAGATATTACCTCACCCACCAGGCCTCTAATATCCTGGGACCGACATGGCTACAACATCACTACATATACCAGAAAATACTTAGCATTTAGAAGTCAGCTGGGGAGTTTTCATTTTCAACATTTCTCTAAAATGCTTTAGGCATGAAACACCCGTCCTGAGGTTTGACAGTGGTTGATCTTTATATTAGCAGTTTAAATGCATTTTATATTGGCAGTTTTCTCCCAAACCTTGTGCACATTCTGCCATATTGTATTATGCTGCATCTGGTTACGTTCTGTTATGACATTACCGTACGTGACATGACATGTCACATTGTGAGATAATGAGTCAGAAATTTGTGTTAATAATTGTTTTGACTGCTCCCCATGAACAAGTTTTGCAGCCGCATGTTTGGCATCTATAATGATTTTATTTAAAAAATCTGCATTTCAGGTAGGAAAGTAACTATTGTACAAACTGCAGGCTGACAGTCAGGCTTGGTTAGCCGGTATCTAGAGCAATGTTTGGTACTGTATTGGGAATAGCAGCCTTTGTGTCAAATCCAGGCACTGTTTCTGTATAAGAACCACATTATTATTATTTATTATTATTAGCATGTACTGAAAAGGGGGAAGAGGTAAATTCCCACACCAAAACAGTACTTGGTCCTGCTAGTGAAGGCTGGGGGCTGGACTCGATGACCTTTCAAGGTCCCTTCCAGTTCTAGGAGATTGGTATATCTCCAATTATTATTATTATTATTAGTCCTTTAATGCTACAAGTGCTGCCACCACATGGTTGGGCTCAAAGTGGTCAGCAGTTGAAGAAGGGAAAGAGACTTTCTCCAGCAAGCATTTCTAGTTAAGAAGTTAGTCAGAATTCTTTCTGTGGGTCATATGATGCATTCAATCACCCCCAAAGGCCACCACCCACTCAGTCCAGAAGAAAACTACCTCCACACCTTGTGTAAAATTGAGGGAGTCATTGTCTCTTCTCACATAACTCCTTGTGTACAGCAGCCATGCAAAGATGTCTAGGAGTACAGTCCTGGACCCTCCCATGGTGTCAGATAGCCATTTTAACTCTTTGTGTCTGTCCCAGTTGTGGGATAGCCCTGCAGGATATGAGTAGACTCAGTGGCTGCATAGCTAAGCTCTGCTGTGCAGCTGTGGGAAACTCTGTGCCATTGAGCATAGTCTGGTAGAGATTTGGCCTGGTTCTACAAATCACCTCATGATCAATACACATTCATTTCTTTTTAATGTCTCAAATGAGATTTGCTGGGACAGACAGATTTAATTGCATACCTCAGAAAATTACCATCACAGCCTTCTCCATATTTATAAAGAAGGTGGCAAGATTTTACTTCATTTCCTTTAGAGTGGTCCAGGCCCAAAGTATACATCATTATTACTCAGCTCGCTTATGTTGCTCTATATTTCCCAAAGAAACTTGGATCAGCTACATTCTCCTTTTGCTGTTTCAATCCCTCTGATTTCTGTTTAACTTTAACAACTATTTGAAGTGGAGTGGAAATCTTGTTTAGCAAACATATCCTCCTTTGTCTAATCAGCATGATGTTTGATTTGCTGTAATTCATTCTTTCACTTTCATCATTTTGCATATCCATGACCTGCGGTAACATTTCCAAATGTTCATATCAAAGTCAGAAATATCAGGTAATAATAACTCTGCATATTTTCTGCTCAGATGATCTGAAATTGTGTACAATTAACTTGACTGGATTCAAATTATGTCATGCAACAACACCCCTCTTAGTCCTCATTTCCTCAGTTCTAGGAGGAATCTTATTTGCAAGTTATGGCTATTAGTGCTGTGAACCACATGTGGTACCATTGTAACTGCCTTTGACTGACTGCATGGTAATTTAGAGACTGCAGGATACATTTGTGACTGATTTACACCTTGTTCATGGATTCTTAACATCCATTGCTTGGATAACCATTACCCAGAGATTGGTATGACAGCTAAATTTTTATCGTTGTATTAGAAATTCTTTGGAAATAGAACACTATAAAACAATAACCACAAAGTAGACATATGTTGCTCATTGACAGTGTTGGAGTTATGTTCAACACAATATATTCACGGGAAAAATCCTTTCCTCAGCTCAAATACTGGGTATGCAGTAGGCTGATGGGGATCCAAAGTAGGGAGTAATAACAGAACCGGATCTGTGGCTGTTATTGAAGTGTCTGTGCTTCATGCTGAGTCAGTCTAGGAGAATAGTCCTCAATGAAGTCACCACACTTTCCTAGGCCCAGTAACTCCAGCACAATCAAAGTAAGAAACCTAAAAAGAAATCAGACTGATGTTTTAAGGAGTAAATTGTGAATTAGGTCATTGTTGCATAGGAGTCTGGAAATGGAAAATACTACATTAGTATTAGTCAGTTTTACTATGCAGCCTCTAAATTTTACTTCAAATTGCACCGTATTTTAATTCTTGATTGCTACCAAGTACGGTAGATTTGTTTTCAGCCTAACATGCCAACTACAGTTGGTGGGTTTTTAATTTCTTATAGCTTTTCAGCTTACATTTAATCTAGGCAGTGATTAATAATAATCAACTTGAAACTACTACTAGCATAAACATCTTTGCATTGTTAGCAATGCATCTCGTAAACACTGCACTGTAATTTGCCATAGTTCACCATCATTTTTAATTCAATTAAATATGCTTCAAAATACAGGGCTGGAAGTGGCTACAAAGTGCACTTGTCCATAGCAAGTGGATTTGTGCGTTCCCCTGTCAGAGGACTGTATTCTAGGACTTACCCAGAGAGAGAGAGATACAGCAGTCACATGGAATGGGCGGGGCAACCGGCCGTCCATTCTTGTGCAGTGCTAATGTGCCATCATACAAGAACCTGCCTTCACCACCCTTGGTTAACATGGATTGGCAGGGAAAGAACACTGGGAGCGGAGCCTTGCCTGCACCTTACCTCGCCATGTCATCATGGCTGAATCGCTCAAGGAAGGACTATCACATTAAGTTCATCATCTGAGATTTTGTTTACTATGAAGACAGTTGTCAACATGTGCTGCATAAAACCAGAAATGGGAAGAACAGGTGCCTTTAAAGTTACCTGTACAATACCCCAAGCCTGAGGCTGGCCAGAGCTGAAGAGGAGCAGCACAGAGAAGCTGTGTTGGCTCTGGAGTGCTAACAGGAGTAAAAAGAGGTAAAAGTAGTTTGTCACCTCAATCAGCAAAAATTCTTTTAGATACACAGAGCGTACGCACTGCATGTACTGAGTGAGAGAGCACCACTTTCACACTGATCAGATTAGAACTCAACTTCAAAATATTTTAATGCATTTTATCTTGCTCACATGACTTGGATTTTTAAAAGGACTAGGGGCTGAACTGTGTTCTCACGTATACCAGTGTAAAGCTCCTCCAGGTAATTTTGTCAATGGCGATTTCAGTAGTGTTCCACCAGGTTTACACTGGTATCAGAATCTGAATCAGATCAGAATCTGTGTATGTTTGTGTTGCACAATGGGGTCTAAGTGCACAGTGGGGTCAGATGAAGGAGAACTGGTTGAAAAGGAACAATATCAATCCATTTCCTAAGTGAGAGCCATTGAAAATACATGGAAAAAACAATTCATTGGGCCTGATTCTGATCCCATTGAAGTCATTATGAAAACTAATATTGAGTAAATTGGAAGTAGGATTGGCTACTTTGCCTGCACAACTGGCTCAGTAACTTAAGTATGTTCCAATTACTTGGCACATCATCTCTATAATTCTTCTTCTTAAGCTAAAGAATTTCCTTTTCTCTTTTACCATAATCAGTTATTCTAAATTTTCCTTTTTCTGTAGAAAAACAGCCCTCCAAAAATCCCTAAGAAAATGAAAAAGTGGGATATAAAATGTTTGTAGTTGTAAGTTCTGATAAATATTTTATTTAGTCAAGGAGTAGCCCAATGAAGAAACACATACCATCCATTGCTTCTGAAAATTTATTTTATAGTGCCAACGAATAAGTGAATAAAAGGAACCAATTTTTTAAGACCTCTTCAAATCTGTCATAAATGATATAATCCTAGTGAAATCAGTCATGTTTAGGTGTGTGTCACTGTCATTAGCTATTAGTTTGTGAATAGTCCAGTCTGTTATGTATCATTATTATTCATTTGCATTAAAATAGTGCCCAGAGGGCTCACTCAGGATTGGGGCTCATTTGTGCTAGGTATAACAAGGCCATCCAAGAAAAAAATTGAAGAGCAATTAACTAAAAACACACCAATTAACAGCATTGTTTTAAGTACATCAGCAGCAGGAAGTTTGCCAAAGAGTCAAGGGGACCACAGGACCATCAAGGTGCTAAAGGAGCACTCTGGGAGGCAAGGCCATTGCAGAGAAGCTAAATTAATTTTTGTGTCAGGTTTCCCTGCAGGGGATGTGGGGGAGATTCCCCCCTCCCCCTCCACACACCTGAGTCATCTTTTTTAGATGTCAGATCTGAGGAAGTGTCCCATATTGAGATGTTCATAGAGGAGATTTTGAAAGAAATGGATAAATTAAACAGTAATAAGTCACCCAGACCAGATGGTATTCGCCCAAGAGTTCTAAAGGAACTCATGAAATTTCAGAACTCCTAATTTCCGTATGTAACCTATTGCTTAAAACAGCCTCTCTACCAGATGACTGATGCTAATGTAATGTCGCTTTTTAAAAAAAGGCTCCTGAGGCGACCCTGATGTTTACAGGCCAGTAAGCCTAACTTCAGTACCAGGCAAATTGATTGAAATTATAGTAAAGAACAGAATTATCAGACACATAGATAAACACAATATTGGAGAAGACTCAACGCAGCATTTGTAAAGAGAAATCATGTCTCACCAATCTACTAGAATTCTTTGAGGGGGTCAACAAGCATGTAGAAAAGGGTGATCCAGTGGATTTAGTGTACTCAGACTTTCAGAAAGCCTTGACAAGATCCCAAAATCAAAGGATCTTAAGCAAACTAGGCAATCATGGAAAAAGAGGGAGGGTTCTGTCATGAATCAGTAACTGATTAAAAGGTAGGAATAAACGGTCAGTTTTCACAATGGAAAGAGATAAGTATCATGGTCCCCCTGAAAAGAGCTATACTGGGTCCTGTGCTGTTCAACATATTCATAAATGATTTAGAAAAGGGGGGAAACAGTGAGGTGGCAAAATTTGCAGATGATACAAAACGTTTCAAGATAGTCAGCTTTGGATGTAACTGTGGAGAATTATAAAGGGATCTCACTAAATTGGGTGACTATAACAATTGGCAAATGAAATTCAATGTTGATAAGTGCAAAGAATTGTACATTGGAAAATGTAAGTCCAGTTATACATACAAAATAATGAGATCTAAATTAGCTGTTGCCACTCAAGAAAGAAATCTTGGAGTCCTCGTGGATAATTCTCTGAAAACATCAGCTCAATGTGCAGTAGCAATCAAAAAAGCTGGCAAAATGTTAGGAGCTATTAGGAAAGAGAGAGATAAAACAAAAAATATCACAATGCTACTCTATAAATTCATGGTATGCCTGCACTTTTTGAGTGCTGAGTGCAGTTCTAGTTGCCCCATCTTTAAAAAGATATATTGGAATTGAAAAAGATACAGCGAAGGACAACAAAAATTATTGGGGATATGGAACAGTTTCCATATGAGGAAAGATGAACAAGACTGGTTCTGTTCAGCTTAGAAAAAAGATGCCAGAGGAGTGGAAGGAATATGATACAGATCTATAAAATCACAAATGGTGTGGAGAAAATCAATAGAGAAGTGTTCATTACCCCTTCACATAACACACCCAATGAAATTAATAGGCAGCAGTTTTAAAACAAACAAAAGGGGACACTTCTTCAAACAACACACAGTGAACATGTGGAACTTGTTGCCATGGGATGTTGGGAAGGCCAAAAGTATAACTAGGTTCAAAAAAAGAATTAAATAAATTCATGTAGGATAGGTCCATCAGTGGCTATTAGCCCAGATAGTCAGAGATGTAAGCTCATGCTCTGAAGTGGGTATTCATCCACGAAAGTTCATGCTCCAATACATCAGTTAGTCTGTAAGGTGCCACAGAACTCTTTGCTGCTTTTACAGATCCAGACTAACATGGCTACCCCTCTGATACTTGACACTCATGCTCTGAGTATCCCTAAAACTGTCTGCCAGAAGCTGGGACTGGATGAAAAGGAATGGATCACCTGAAATTGGCCTGATCTGTTCATTCCTTTTCAAGGATCTGGCACCGGCCACTGTCAGAAGACAGGATATTGAGCTAGATATACCATTGGTCTGACTCAGTCTGGCTGTTCTTATGCATTGTGTAAACACATAGGAAAATATTGGCCCTGCTGGAAAAAGCTAGAATACCAATATAAATATTTTTTTCTCTTTGGAAATAAATGTTGACCTGGAGCAGCTAATGACTATTATGGGAAGGAAATATGGGTCTTTCAAAGCATAGAAGACAAGGAGGTCTGAGACATTAGGGACATTCCTTTTTTCCCCATATAAACAAGAATTCTTTCTTATAACCATAAACAAGAAAGGAGGTGACTCCACGTGACAAATTCACTCATTACTGGAAATATTTGTACCATTCCTGAAAAGTGTGAGGATTATATTGATAGCATGAGTGTAACCCTGAAAAGGGTTTCATTATTTAAAACTAATTTGTAGGAGGGGTCTTTTGAATTTTATCGATGTTCCCTAAAGTGTTGGATTAGAGGAAATAGCTAAATTTTGTGGGAATGTGTAGATTCTGATTAAATTTTTGATGGGAAAAAGTGAATGATTTTATTTTAAAAGTCAAAACAAAATATTTACATTGCTGTATTATATTAAAATATTGTAATACTATATTAGTTATGTATATAATATGTGGATAGACATCTGTATTTAATACAATATAAAAGTCTAAACAAAATGAATTGAAATAAAATATTGGGCCAGTATGAAAACAAAACATTTCAGTGGTCCCAAACTGAAATTATTAAGAATTTTGGCTTTATGAAAAATTTTCAAAATTTTTGTTCCAATTTGGAACAATTTTTAATTTGAAATGTTGGCATTTCCCATAGAATGGAAATTCTAATTCCCAACCAGCTCTGGTAATGAACATCTAAGCAATCTTATCTACAACAGCTTCTACATATGTGCAGGATGGGTTATAAGATAATCAAGCAGGATATTACTAAAGTCCTGAGTACAAGTCTTATCAAAATAATTTACCATAATATATACTGTATGCGAGAATGAGAACATAAAGAAAAAAGTACCAACTAGAGTTGAAGACTGGCAATTAGCATACTCCCTCATATTCCACAATTCTAACCCAGCTCATCTCTCTGCTATTCCAGTCCTGCTCCGCTTTTAGACAGAGAATACAAATTTTGCCAAATTGTGTGGTGGACACGTGCTTTAGAAACTAGAACAAGAAGAACAAACTCATTCCACTCTGTGTGACAGACTGGCCATCTAATCATCCCAGTGGACAGCTGGTGAAGGTAATTGACTCCCACTTTCTCTCAGTATGTGGACACTCATATTGACATAGGCTGAAAGACTATATCTTTTATTGGACCAACTTCTGTTGGTGAGAGAAACAAGCTTTTGTGCTTATATAGAGCTCTTCTTCTTCAGCTCCAACAACACTTCTTGACCTACAACAACATTGCATAGTTAGGCTGAGTTAGAGCACCCAGAGCCTGGTATTGCCTGTTAACAGGACATATGGAAGTGAATATGTGTTTTCATTTAACGGTGGTGAGCCTGGGATAGGGTGCCAATCAGTCTTAGATATTCCACCTAAATTAGTCAGCACCATTGGTGTACACTCTGATCAGTGATGGATCCCTCATAAGTGTAATATAAATTCCATATATTCTGTAATGACGGAGGAGAGATGACTCTGTTCCACAGACATGCAGAGAATATCTCCTCTGCGATCACAGAGTGTATGGAAGTTGCATCACATATATGATTTATAACTCTGAGAGTACACCATGAAAACAGTAAGAGCTCTCTAAGCGTAGTGCAGTGACATTTTCAGCTCTGAATCACAAGTTGGCTTCTAGTAGCTGTGCAACACAGATTTTCTGCCACTCAAATGGTTTAAACCCAACTTCGTTTGAGAGACCCCATAGCGATTACATAAGGGTACGCAGAACCAGCTTTCCAAAAAGATTCAGCATCCCAGAGAAGAAGTGCTGGACAGTTATAAACAGTGGTGCAGGTGGAAATAATTTCTTGCTGGTACTGCACTCATGGGAGGGACACAAAGGGAGATGAGGGGGACGTGACCTCCCCATGTGACCCTCCAAGTTTGTAAATTGTTCTAGATGAAACTGACAATGCCTGAGCTGTCAGATCAGAAGGAGCTTCATTCGAATAAAGGTGAGCAGATGTGTGATAAGTGTTAGCTCTGTTGCTAAGTTGAGGAACATATTTTCAGCAAAGTTCTTGGCAGATTCCTGAGGCAGCTGGTTTAAGTCTGTCAGTGTCCAGCATTATAATCTTCACTTATAGTTCTCTCACCCACAAAGCTAGAAAATGAGGCATTTGTTTTCTTTGTTTTGCTGCTCCAGTTCCAGTTAAAAAAATGTATGTTAGACTAGTTTGGCTGCAAAGAAGAATTCTATGTACACTCACCTGATTCCCATCAAGCTGCAGAACTGGGCTGACATCAGAATCCAAACATCCTCTGGTCAGTGCAAGCAGACGCATTCCTCTAATGATTTGGACTTGATGTGATGCAGTTTGGATGTCATGGATAATTCAGACCAAGGGGGAGAAACAGAATCAAAACCACTGTTTAAACCAGGGGTCTCAAACACGCGGCTCTTGCATGTAGCCCGCCAAGCTCCCTGCAGTGCGCCGCTGCCACCCAGGAGGCACGCTAGGTAAGCGGCACCGGGCTGGAGCCTGCACCCTGCACCCCAACCCCCTGCCCTGAGCCCCCTGCCACATCCCACACCCCAACCCCCTGCCCTGAGCCCCTGCCGCATCCCGCACCCCTCCCACACTCTCTGCCCTGAGCCACCTGCCGCACCCCTTGCCCTCTTGCATCCCACCCACCAACGCCCTGCCCTGAGCCCCCGCCACACCCTGCACCCTTTCTGCACCCCCTGGGGGCAGAGTTGGGGTGGGGACTTCGGGGAAGGGGTTAGATTGGGGTAGGAAGAGGTGGGGCTGGGGTGGGGCCTAATGCAAGGGGTGGAGTGGGGGCGGGACCAGAGGCAGTGAGGGAGGTGTCAGTGATGCAGCCCTCAGTTCAGTGCACTAGTCCTCATGTGGCCCTTGTGGTCATTTGAGTTTAAGACCCCGGGTTTAAACACCTTCCGTCCGTCCCCCCCTCTTGAGGACTCCTGACCAATGTAACAGCCCAAAACCTATGCTAGCAAACTTAAACAAAGCCTTTGTTAGCATATATATTGTGCAGTTAAAGCCATATAAAGAATGAATGCCCTCCCTAGCCGCGTTTACATTTCCCCCCCCACCCCGGAGAGGGAGAGCTAGCTCCAAGTCTTTCCAGTACCTCGTACCCACTAAACATTTCTTGCTGGTACTGCATACTAGAGGCTACTGCACTCCTGGTTATAAAGAACTAGTTACAGTATTTTGTGCTAATAGCCCGTTGTAGTGGGCTACACCCTACATTCCTCACTGAGGCAAAACTCCCTTGAGAACAATGGGAGTTTTGCCACAGTAAAGACGTCCTATACTGTTAGGATTTGGCTATAGTCAATATCCAAGAGCAATTCCTTCAATGTGAATTGCTTTGTGTGAAAGAGTGAACATTGTGTATTGGGTTTGGATTTACTACTCATGCCCTCCAAATCTAGCATGGGATATTATTAAGATAATGACAATTTCCCAAGATGGCTCCTGGGATCCAGGGTGTGTCTTATAGTAGTTACTCCCCTCTGTGGCTGGTATATGGGTGGCTGCACAAGAATGCAAATAGACTCAATCTACTCTGCTTTGTTCATTTATCTTCTTTAGCTGAGCATAAAGGCATGTACAACACCCTAGCACAGCAACAAACCTTAACTAATCTGTACCTTCACTAACAAAAATGGTGTCATGCATTTCAATAGCCGTCTGAAGGCATCTGAGTTCTCGTAAGACGAACTCACTGCTTCACTTTGCAGCCTTCATTGGCAAGTTGCCACTGTCTAACCCAGTCACCCACGAACTGACAATGACAAAAGCAACCACAAAATACTTAGCAGCTGACAACATTCTACATGGAATGTGTGGTCAGGATTTGTCTGAAAAGCAACAACAAACCATTTAGCCTTTTTAGCTTGATTCTGCTGAAATCCTTTACCGAGTAAATGGAGTTTAGCTGAATTCTCGATCTTTTTTCCTTTAAAAAATATCACTGTGTTATTAGTTGAAAGGTCAGGTAGTAGTCATCATAATCAGTGTTTAACAGCTCTTAATTACTGAGACTTACGGCCCATAGAACAAAGAGGATAAATAGGTCTTTTATAATAAGGTCATTGTTAAATTCTTCAGTTGAAGAGACACCACTTGGCATTTATGTATTATTAACTTATTACTTCTTGCATTTTATTTGGCATCCACAAGCATCATATCTAGGTGCCTTAAAACACTCAAGCTGAACCATACAGAAGCTCGGTAAGATAGACTGAATACCATGCCCCTCAGCTGTTTTCAGTATGCTTGTCCCAGGCCTACTCCCAAAGCCATTTAAGTTAACGGAATAGCTCCTGTTGGCTACAATGGGCTTTTGATCAGGTTTCAGACTAGGAAAGTCAAGGTAGGAATTATTCATTTGGGATGTTGGGGTGCTTCTTGCGCCTTTCATGTCATTCATTCTCCATCTTCCCCTTCACTCCCTATCTTTCTCCATCTCCCCCATACTGACACCAATGCAGGGCAAGGCTCTCATATATTCCACAGGGTCGATCTACTTCCTCAGTATTTCTGGCCATTAAGGCAGAGCAGGAATCATGGTGACAATTCGTGATATTCAGAGAATTTTACATAAACTCTCTGCTCAGAAGGATTTTCTTGGAGGTGGGAAAAAACCTGATTTCCAAAATATAGTATACTTTTGGTCATTTCTAATTTGTGAGGTGTACATTTGTCAAACAGTTATTTCAGTTTCCTATTCATTATGATTCTGAACTGACTCAAATGTGTGCTATGAAGATTTTAGAAATCTTTAATATATAATAAGGTCATGTTTCTTCAGGTAGCTGACGTTCTTTTTAAGGCTTGCTTTTTCAATAACTTCTTTTCTGCACTAATTTTTTTTCATTGAGAATTTTCATCCTGATTTTGCCAGGCAGTTTCAGTATTTAGTTTGTGATTAACACATAGATTGAAGAGTCCTTAAGTACTCATTGATACAGTAAAATATAAGGGTTTATTGAGAGCCATTATGATGGATCAATAAGTACTCAACACTTATAAAATCCCTTTTGTACCATTATTGCATTGAATCTTAACAGCTCCAAAGCAATTGTCAAGTTCTATTTGATGTGCAGAGCACACTTTTTAAAAGTCCTTATATGTTTAAATGATGATGGAATTCAGTGGTAGCCAAACTTACTGACCCTCTGAGCCACATATAACAATCTTTGGAAGTTTGAGAGCTGGGGATCTGGGCTTCAGTCTCGTGAGGCTCGGGACTTCATCCCTGTAGTGGAGCTCAGAGTTTCAGACCTGCAGGAGGCTGAAGGAGGTTGAAGCCCTGAAACACTCCTCTTCATTGGGCAGAAGCCAGAGGCAACACAAGGGGGAGAGGGGCACATGCGGTCATGTATCCCCCCAGATTTTTGCCGGGGTTTGCTGGCCCCTCTCGGTCACATGGTTCTGCCAGGCCCCCTCCCTGCACTGCAGCTGTTGGAGCCGGCAAGCTGGGAGCTATGGCTATGGATAGAGACAGCAGCAAACAGCCGGGAGTTGCAGGGAGATCTGCTGCTTTTGCTGCTGCCTCTCCTGTGGAGCTAAAACAGTGAGAGGGGCTGCTGATGGTAAGAGGGGGGCATGAGTCAAGCTGTTGGGGGGGTGGGGCGCAAACCTTTAAATTGTGCCACTCCACTCTCAGCAGGGACCAGTCATCTCTGGCAGAAGCCCCTAGCCTCATCACCCTGCCGCAGAGCAGAAGTCCCAAGTCCCCCCCACCAACTCTGATGGGCAGACAATGGGGGGCAGGGCATAGAGAACCAAAAAAAGCCGTATTGTTGGTTTTATATTCTCACCACAATGAATATATAACCCCACACACTGAAATAACAATATATCATTATATTTGTAATGTCAGTTGTCATGTGAAATAACATTGCATCAAACTGTACTTCTCTGAAAATTGTTTTTGCATGTTTTTTTTAATAATCAGCTTCCTGCTATTGATTTTTCTAAAGTCACATCAAGGTCAGAATTCCATTAAAGGATGAGCTTGAGAAAAGCAAGAATTTTTCGTTCATCCCCATGTTAATTAAAAGAAAGTTCCATGTCAGTGGGACTTAGTCTATAAACCTTTCAATTACCATCTTGAGTGCATCTTGGATGTGAAGATGAATGGGTTCCTTCAAATAAAGAGAATATTGTTATCTTCCAATCTGGGCTCCAAAAGCACAAGGAGAATCTGCTGACAATCAATGGGAATGCATTTTTAAAGACAAAAGGAATTATACAGTGAAATCTCTGAGAACTTTTCCCCTCCTCTGACCCCTGTTCAATGGAATATGTAACCAGAAAGAGTCTCTCAAATGTTTCTTCTTTACAAGCAATCAAAATTCACATGTGTCTGGGGGAAATCTACCTTCTCATTCAAAGCAGACTTTCCTCATGACCACACACAGGCATGCGTCCCACAAACAAACTGCCCGGCAGTGCTCAGGAAATACTTACTTCAAACAAGTTGCAGTTGTGGGAACTGTTGTGGTATTTGAGCAATAAAAATGGATAATATAAGTACGGTCGGGTGTGTAATTTTGCTTGCATGCAATGGCCAAAGTTATAACTATTTTTGAACAAAATACCACAAGCATATTTGAAAATCGTGAGCATTAATATGGCTCATAGATTGAGATGGCCTTCATCTTGTTCCCATAGTATGTTGCCTTCACCCCAAAACAATATATAACCGAGAGTTATAGAATAACTGCTTTGGTTTGGGTGTGTTACAGACTGGCTAAAATGGATGAAGAGGGCTCTTGGGTAAAATCATGGTATCCACATTATTAAAGCTAAATTGGATGGGGAATGTGGCACAGAGGAAATGCTATGCAGAGCTGGTTGGAAACTGGAATTTCCATTGAGTGGGAAATTCCAATATTTCAAATTTTGTTTTCATTCTGAATCAGAATGAAAAGTTCAGAGTTCCTTCAGAACAAAAATTCCATTTTTTAATTCAGAACTATCAAAACATTTTATTTTGATAATGTCAAAACATAAAATATAATACATACACTTCACATATAATGCATGTTTATTTAATATAGCTAAATAATATTTTAATATAATAGAAAAGTCAAAATAGAATGAATCAAAACAAGAAATTACCAATTTGTCTTGACTTTTTCCTGTTTCCAATTGCATTGAAATCAAAACATTCCTGCAAAGCACTTAGATTTTGACAAAACTACAAGTTCTGAGAGAAAACTCTTCCAATCAAAAAATGTCCCAAAAGCTCTAATGCTGAAACCCAAGATAGTCTTGAAAACAGCTCTCTCTTTTTTGAACATCTGTTTATTATTTGAGACTGGGATTTTTGAAAAGTCTAACTGAGTTAGGAACCCAACTCCCATTGACTTGTAATGGAGGCCGGTTTAGGAGCCAAACACCCTTAGGCTCCCTTGCTCCTAAGCTTAAATGTCTATTGATTTTATTATTGTTGTTGTTATTATTATTTATTTCTATTGTAGCAGGATCTAGAGACTTCAATCAACTCAGGGCCTCCGTGCCGTTGGCAATATGCACATAGAGTAAATGACAGTCTCTGTCCCAAAGAACTTAACATCTAAAAGCCATGAGAGGGAGAAGGGATAACAGTAAAAATAAGACAATTTAGTATAGACTAGATACATACACAAATTGTAGGTGACATAAATCAGTTAGCAGCAGTAGTCACAGTAAATGCCACTTGCCACCTCCTAGCCATGGAGAAGATTATTAACAGAGTAAATGTTGAAGTCCAGGGTAATCTTGCAAGCATCATCCCATTTTTTTAGCATAATTTAAATACTCATTTATTTAAACTTTGATGCAGTTTTCACAAGGCAGGTCTAAGCAGATTACTGTTTTAAATGTGTGACGTTGCACTCCATATGTTTATGGAAATATGCTTATGAGTGTGAATATAATGTTACTGGAATATGCTTTATGCAAAAGGTCTCTTGTAAGTTATCATTACAAAGCTTATGATCTACTGAGTGTGTTTGTCCTATTTGTATGTATGTATCATTCTTGTATCTGAAACTAAACAGAGGAAGTATTACTCTGAGGTCCTATTGTAATTATGCAAAGTGTGAGCCTTTAATAATGGTTTGAAATCTCGATGGCTCCCATTAACCAGGACAATTGGTTGTAAATGGCTCTGTTTACTCGCAAACCTTCCTGAGTACATGCAGGCCAACCCTGAAAGAATGGCAAATGAGGTCTTACAGTGACATGTGATCATGTCACCTGGTACCGGAATACATCTTAAACCTGGTGCTTTTCCATTTAGAAGGAAGGGTGGGAACCCAGAGAGAGACAAAGGATTCCCACCTTGTGCCAAAGCTATAAAAGGGGGTGGAACGGAAGAAAGAGAGCGTCAGTCATGAGAAATCCCCTTAGTGACCACCTGAGCTGAAACAAGGGCTGTACCAGGGGAAAGGATTTGGCCCAGACTAAGAAGGTGTCTATTCTGTGAAAGAAGCTTATTAGAACATCTTTGAGGGTGAGATTTACCTGTATTCAGTTTCTTAAATGTATTAATCTTAGAGTTGCGTGTTTTGTTTTATTTTGCTCGGTAACTTACTTTGTTCTGTCTGTTATTACTTAAAACCACTTAAATCCTACTTTTTATATTTAATAAAATCATTTTTGTTTATTAATCAACCCAGAGTAAGTGATTAATACCTGGGGGAGCAAACAGCTGTGCATATCTCTCTATCAGTGTTATAGGTGGACAATTTATGAGTTTACCCTGTGTAAGCTTTATACAGAGTAAAACAAATTTATTTGTGGTTTGGATCCCGTTGGGAGCTGGGTGTCTACCTGCTGAGAGGTTTTCAGCTAAAGCCTGCAGCTTTGGGAGCGTGGACCAGACCTGGGTCTGTGTTGCAGAGGAGCAGCATGTCTGGCTCAACAAGACAGGGTTCTGGACTCCCAAGCTGGTAGGGAAAACGGGCTCAGAGGAAGTTTCAGCACATCAGGTGACTGTCCCAAGGGGGTCTCTGTGACCGAACCTGTCACAAACAGCACAAAGTTTAACAAAATCCAACAAATTTATCTTAACAAACAAAGCTCCCCCAAACCTTCCCAGACCCAGCACAGAGTCTTTCATGTCATGAATCTTAATATGTAACGGAATTGCATATTTATAACCCCATTAAAGCTGCTTTATGGCCTCCCACACAATTTTCCCAAAAATATATTTTTTTCAACCTCCCTCAGTCCTTCTCCCCAGGGAAATCCTAGAAAACAGCTTACTAAACTGATTGCCTATGGCAACAATATACAGTTCCACTGGAAAAAGTCAAAAGGACTCTACTATATGGGGGGGTTTCACAGTCTTCATAATCCACTATCAGAAGGTAACAATCAGCAAAGCATGTGCTTCATGAAAAATGCAGTTCTTCTATAGCTCATTGCTCTTGACTGAAAGCAAAATTTATTGAGAGAGAAGTGTGGTCTAGTGATCTACAGTGGAGCCAGAAGCTTCTAAATTCCAATCCCCACTCTCCATCTATCATTATATATCTAGTATACCCGTCGGTACAGTTCCTAAACTCTCACGAGGTTTTCCTCTATAGCATTAGGCAAGTTAGTTGATGTCTGTCTCTCTGTGTCCTCCCCTGGAAAAGAGGGACAATAAGACTTACCTGCCTCCCAGGAGTATTTTAAGGATTAATTTATTAATGGCTAAAACGTGGTCTAAAAGTGTTTTTAAACATCATTGCTATCTCTTGGAATCTGATTCCAGAAATTAATGCTAGCCAGTAAAGCAGAGCTGCTGCTGCAAGTGCTTCACAATTGCTGTTGGCTGAACAAAGCTTATGGGGCTTGGTATTTTGAATGGTTTTAAGTGATTTTTGAGATTGTTAATTATTGCTAGTCCTGAATGTGTGTTAGCCTCCCCCACGGCTTACTCCTTTTAATTTAGAAGGCTTATGGGTTTCTGCTTCAGTTTGGGCTCTGGTACAGCTCTCCATTTTTGGCCTCTTTTGGGATGCTGAGCCTTCCAGCTTCCTTATGGCAGTGTAGAGAAACTCTGCAGAATAGATTATTTTTATTTAAACCAGTCATATGTGCACATGTTCTCGGTTGTGTTGAGCATAACATTCATGTGCACAGGTTTCTCTGTGCTCAAGGTAAATAAATTAGAAAACTGTTAGGAGAATGTGCAGATATTCACATACCCCCCTCCAAATGTGCTGCACAGACATTCCTGGAAACACTGCCTGAGGAATATAGCACTTCTGGGAATGATGGATGCTCTTGAGCAACTCAGAATCTGTCTCTTCAGCATCAGTCCAGACATTTATTGTTTTGTAAAAGCAACATTTTATGTGCCAGATTTTCATTGTACTAAGGTGGGGCAGCCTTAAAGTCCCTGAAGGCCCTTTATACTCCCTGGGTGGCATAAAGGAACAGGGTTTAGTATAAATGAGAATCTGCCCATATGGAAAGGGCTATGAGAAACTTGGTGTTGCCCAAACAGAGAGCGATTACATAGTGAAATATGAAAATCTTTACTCTCTGCCAGGCATTTATCATCCCTCTCTTTTTTGTTGCATTTAGGTTACATGGCTTGGCTTCTTTACACAGCTTATTTGTGCTTTCTAAGAGCCAAAAGCTTCAGCCATGTCTGTTCAGAGTATAAAAAGAATAAAGCTGTACAGAAAGCTCTGGATAATTGTTGAACAAAATCTTAATTCTTTTTAAGTATATTTTTTTCCAATGAGGCAAAACAAGATTTTATATTTCTCAGGGTTATAGTCTTAATTGCTTAGTAGTGACTTGCTGGCAGCTAGCAGAGAGACTAGCTTGGAGCCAAAAGAAGACTGTAGCTGCGTTTGGTCTGCTGGGCCACTGAATGAACAATGCCTCCCAGGGATTTTGTGCTCCACATTTCTGTAAAACAGAATACAGCTGTCGGTGATTTATTTCCCCCTGTACAGTGTTCCATTTGGTTGGTGGAGTGATAGTTGTTTCCCGTGCGTCTGACTTTGTGACAACATTTTGTTCTAGTTGGGTGCTCAAGAGTCTGTGCCAGTGTTGTTTGCCACAGTCACCCTAAAGCTTTTTGTTGTACATGCCCGGTACTTGTCATCTGGGCTACAGGATGTCATTTGTGCTAATTTAATATTCCCAGTTTTATGGGGTCAACAGGAAATCCAAGGCTGTGGGTGGAGTCAGGGCTAGATAATTTTAAATTTTCAGTTCATTAATCATAGAAGATTAGGGTTGGAAGAGATTTCAGGAGGTCATCTAGTCCAAACCCCTGCTCAAAGCAGGACCAACTCTAACTTCATGACCTTACCTGTTGTTCAGCTTGTGTTTCATTCCCCCACCCCTAAAAAAAAAAAAAAGCCTCCTGGATATATAACATGAATGCTAGACCCATGCCACTGTCTCTCCAGGCACCCCTTTTGCTATGTGATTCATAATAGGAATGTGCTCAGATCTCTTTTTCCCTGTGTCAGCTTGGTGTCCAAGCATGTAATGTGGTGGTTCTTTCTTATTCTGTCAGTGCTAGTGTGTGGCACAGTTCTGTTCCTTTTGTGATCACAGTAGGAGTCCATCCCCCTATTAAAAATACTCGTAACTCCTATGAAAGATATTGAGTTCTAAATATGCCTGGAACAGATTGAACTTCTTTAAACAGATAATGCTGCTGTTGAAGAACTATGAACATACATACAAATGATGGTGGAAGATATACCTAGGAGAACATACCCAAGCCAATTGTTTTTTTTATACATGTAATAGTCCTTTTCCCAAAAGAAGTGCAATCTCTCTTGTTTGTCTTGTGACTCTTATTGGTAGTGTAGCTCTCTGTCCAGCTGCATCACTGATTCATTGTCTGACCATGGACAAGTCACTTAAACTCTTTCTGCCTCTTTCTGCCTCAGTTTCCTCGTCTGTAAAATTAGGGTAACGATACCTATCCACCTTTTGTAAAGTACTTTGAGACCAAGAGATGAAAATTGCTGTGTTAATGAACAGTATTATTTATAATTATTTTTAGTTATTGTTATTTAAAGGGAGATTTTGTGTTACAGCATAATATTAACATGGCAACACCAGCTTTTTTTACTTCATATTTTGTGAATTTTCTGCTTTGGGGACTGAGTTACATGTGCGCTCTCTCTCTCTCTCTCTCTCTCTCTCTCTCTCTCAATGTTCAGTGAATTTGTTGTTCATGGATGAGGGTTGTTCTGGAGACTGAAGGCTCTGTCCTCTCTTAGAACAGGTATGGCAAGCTTATAAGCAGAGTAAGTTTTCTCACATTAGCCTATCAGTATTCCATAATTCTGCCCTGGAAGCACCATGACTACAAGCTAGAAAGGTAGATCAGACTTCATGCTAATTGAGTCCTTGGCCTCTCCACTGAGACTAACACCAAGGAATAGTAGCTTTTGTGATGTAGAGACTTGTCCAGTAGGCTATGGCCTGAAAACACACACATTTTACATCAAAATCACCAAAAAATTGGTATGTGGCAACAGCTTTTGGGCTTGATTTAGATTCAGATGAGTGACCTAGACACGAAAAAGCCATACCCCTTTGCTAATCCTTGAGATTACTCATGGCTGGCCCCCTTTATTCTCAAAATTGGAGATCTGAATGTTTGTGTTTAACTATGTACCACATTGGAAAATTACCTTCTCTCTACCTTTCTCTTCAAAATCCTGTGTGTACTTCCATCTCTCTGTGGAAGCATGTTGAATGACTGACATCTGTGTAAGCATGAGCACATCAAGCATTTATAAATGCCCTTGGAGGGTATTTTATAGCAGTGCCCTTCTGACATCTGCTATGACACAGCTGTGCACCTTGATTGAGATACCATAACTTACCCTGCTTTCTTTTTAACAGGGCCTTTCATGCATTGCATCAGAAAGCTCCCTGCAAGGGATTGAAACATTTATCATTTTGAATTGAAACATTTCTTAAGCAAACATCTCTGGTTCCTGTCCCTTTTCCCTCATGTCGTTTTCTCTCGTCCTTACATAAGAGTTTTGGAGCCGGAACTACACTGCAAACCGACACCTGCTTTATATTCCGTACATTTTGCCCTGATCTGACCAGCTATCACAATTAACAACTAAATCTCAGACCTGTAATAGAGCCACACAATCACATAGTAATTGATGCCTATTTACTCAGTTTCCAGGTTTCATTCTGATCTAATTGTATATCGGAAAATAAAGAGCTCTTAAAGAAATAAATAACAGTATTTGTTCTTGAATAAATGTAATGTGGCTATAGAAGATACTAAATTAGGTTTCCAGCCCAGCTGGTTGACCTTATAAATTCTGTCAGCCAAATGGTCGCCAGTGTAAATAACACTCATTTTTCTTAGTGTCAAAGCTTTGTAAGTTTAGACTGATCTAAGTGTTGCTGCATGTGCTCGGTTCCCCCTGAGTACAGGACCTCACGGACTGTTGCAGCTCATGGTCTGAGGAAACATACCTCATCTGTTTTACATTTCCTTTGTAGCCACTCTGGAGGCTAATGGAGAGATCTCAGGCTGCGTTGCTAACAGTACAGACTAAGTGATGAAAATCTCAATGGAATTCAGACTTCCTCAATACTTATAGATGTCTGTAGGGCGATTGTGAGTTAATAATCTTTTCCTGAAACCACTTTATATTTCACAAATTTTTTTTCTGGCATAGTTCCTTCTTTCCCAAAGGAAATTTCCTAAACTTTACTACTAACACATATGTAACGAGGTCAGTCCAAATCATGCTATCAAATCATGTGGTTCTCAGTTTTATCAAGATGCAGATAAAAGAAGCAATAAGAAATTTCTATTAATGTTTTAACATCTGTGTTTGTATTACAATTAGATGTGAGGCCTAATCAGAAAGCAGGAAAATGTTTTTAGAAGTACTCGGTAGCCACTAGCACAAATGAACACAAACAAAAGAATATAAAAGCTCCTTAAATTTAGTATCTGTCTTCTCTTTGCACTGCAGACAGAAGCTTTGATAAACAAATATATTGTGCTATGGGATTCATTGTGGCTTAGTTTGGACCATCTATTAGCTTCCAGTTCTAACAGTTTAAAATTCATAACAATCTTTTCTTCATGTGGGATTTTCCAGGTACTATATTATAATAAGAGAACCAAAGGTTAGAGATTGAAAGATTAAAGTAATCCCCAACTGCCATAGTTTATTTATAAATTCTCCCTCTATTATGCATATATAAAAATCCAAGCTCTCCACTTGCCATTCATGTACTTTTAAAATAAACACATATTTCTTTGCCTTGTTTTGTTTTCGCAACCGCTATGTGTATAGTTTCTAAAGTTTATGAAGCCCTATGGGATTGGCAAAAGAGAAGATACACGTGTATATGTATGTCTTACTTTTAAAGCATTTGAAACAACATCAACCTCTATTTTTAGCTTTCTTCCTTGCTTCCCTATCAAGTATCTTGACTGTTTTTGTCCACACAGCAAGTCATCACTGGCACTGCAAATCTCCTTCAGAATGTTTGGGTTTTTTTCATTTTTCTGGGGCCACTCTCAATAGTGCTCTAAAATTCTCCTATGCAACACATGCTGACTGAGCTGAATGAGCTGTTTTGTAAAAAAAACCAAGCAGCCCCAAGCAGGTGCTTTACTTTGCTAGAATGGATGAAGGAGGGGCAGGAAGTGTACTTAAAGCTCATTGAGTCTTGCCAAACTGGTTGAAAGCAGGATTGTCATTTTGTGTGTGTTTGAATCAATTCATGTGGGTTCTCAGGTATTGAAGTTTGAAAACGTTTGAATGATCCTCAATGTGCACATCTCATTGCAAACCTGAAGACAAGCATAGAGTTGTCAAGTTATCCAGGAGTTTGTTGGACCTTGAAGTGGCATAATTTCCCATATTGGAAAATGCTGTGTGATTTCATGGAGATGGGGAAAAACAGAAGTTTTCCAGTGTTCATGAATCCCTAGTTAGAGCAAAACAAGTTCATATATGCTTTGACAAAAAAAAAGCTCAACACCGTCCAAGAGAAGCACAACTGGATAGTAGACACAGCTTGACCATGCATCAAGTTTTACATTTCTCTAAGTGTATGGGTACGTCTACACTACGGGATTATTCCGAATTTACAGAAACCAGTTTAGTAAAACAGATTGTATAAAATCGAGTGCACGCGGCCACACTAAGCACATTAATTCGGTGGTGTGCATCCATGGTCCGAGGCTAGCGTCGATTTCTGGCGTGTTGCACTGTGGGTAGCTATTCCGTAGCTATCCCATAGTTCCCGCAGTCTCCCCCACCCCTTGGAATTCTGGGTTGAGTTCCCAGTGCCTAATGGGGCAAAAATCATTGTCGCGGGTGGTTCTGGGTACAGCCTCACCCCTCCCTCCTTGAAAGCAGCAGACAACCGTTTCGCGCCTTTTTTGCTTTGTGAACTGTGCAGACGCCATAACACAGCAAGCATGGACCCTGCTCAGCTCAATACTGCAATCGTGGATGTTTTAAACACCTCGCGCACTCTCGTATATGGTGAACCAGGACCTTCAAACCCAGGCGAGGAGGAGGCGGATACGGCAGTGCGGCGATGACAGTGATGAGGACGTGGACACAGAATTCTCTCAAACCGCGGGCCCCTGCACTTTGGAGATCCTGATGGTAATGGGGCAGATTCTATTCATTGAACGCCGATTTGGGGCCCGGGAAACAAGCACTGACTGGTGGGACCACATTGTGTTGCAGGTGTGGGACGATTCACAGTGGCTGCAAAACTTTCGCATGCGTAAGGGCACTTTCATGGAACTTTGTGACTTGCTTGCCCCTGCCCTGAAACGCCATAATACCAAGATGAGAGCAGCCCTCACAGTAGAGAAGCAAGTGGCGATAGCCCTGTGGAAGCTTGCAACGCCAGACAGCTACCGGTCAGTCGGGAATCAATTTGGAGTTGGAAAATCTACTGTGGGGGCTGCTGTGATGCAAGTAGCCAAAGCAATCACTAAGCTGCTGCTACGAAAGGTTGTGACTCTGGGAAACGTGCAGGCCATAGTGGATGGCTTTGCTGCACTGAGATTCCCTAACTGTGGGGGGGCGATAGATTGAACCCATATCCCTATCTTGGCACCGGAGCACCAGGGCACCCAGTACGTAAACCGGAAGGGGTACTTTTCAATGGTGCTGCAAGCACTGGTTTCACAAGGGACGTTTCACCAACATCCACGTGGGATGGCCAGGGAGGGTTCATGACGCTCGCATCTTCAGAAGCACTACTCTGTTTAAATGGCTGCAGCAAGGGAATTACTTCCCAGACCAGAAAATAACAGTTGGGGATGTTGAAATGCCTGTCGTTATCCTGGGGGACCCAGCCTACCCCTTGATGCCATGGCTCATGAAGTCATACACAGGCAGCCTGGACAGTGGTCAGGAGCTGTTCAACTACAGGCTGAGCAAGTGCAGAATGGTGGTGGAATGTGCATTTGGCCGTTTAAAGGCACGCTGGCGCACATTACTGACTTGCTCTGACCTCAGCCAAACCAATGTCCCCTATGTTATTGCTGCTTGCTGTGTTCTCCACAATCTCTGTGAGAGTAAGGGGGAGACCTTTATGGCGGGGTGGGAGGCTGAGGCAAATCATCTGGCTGCTGATTATGTGCAGCCAGACACCAGGGAGATTAGAAGAGCACACCAGGAAGCGGTGCGCATCAGAGAAGCTTTGAAAACGAGCTTCATCACTGGCCAGGGTACGGTGTGACTGCTGTGTTTGTTGATGAACACCCACCCCCCTTGATTGACTCATTCCCTGTAAGCAACTCACCCTCCCCCTTCGAGTACAGCTTACTTATGCAAATAAAGTCACTCTCGTTTAAAAATCATGTATTCTTTATTAATTCATTATAAAAAGAGGGAGAGAAGTAAGGGTGTGGTTTGGGAGGAGGATAGGAGGGATGGAGAAGGCCACTTAAAAATTTTCACAGTAATGACAGCCTTCTGGTTGGGCTGTCCACGGGGGTGTAGTGGGCGGGTGCACGGAGCCTCCCCCCACGCGTTCTTACACGTCTGGGTGAGGATGATGTGGAACATGGTGAGGGGTGAGGGTGGTTATACAGGGGCTGCAGCGGAACTCTGTGATCCTGCTGCCGTTCCTGAAGCTCCACCAGACGCCGGAGCATGTCAGTTTGATCACGCAGCAGCCCCAGAGTTGCATCCCGCCACCGCTGATCTTCCTGCCGCCACTTCTGATTTTCCTGCCGATCTTCCTGCCGCCATCTCTCATCTCAGGTGTCCCTCCTGTCCTCACGTTCACTGGCATCTTTCCTGTAATTTGATACCACGTCCTTCCCCTCATTCAGATGAGCTCTTTCCTTGCGTGTAACTTCCATAATATCTGAGAACATTTCATCTCACGTCTTCTTTTTCCTCCGCCTTATCTGGGCTAGCCTTTGGGATGGAGCAGGGAGGCTTGAAAAATTTGCAGCTGCATGAGGGATAGAAGTATTTTAAAAGATACATTTTACAGAACAATGGTTATACTCTTTCACAGTGAACAGCACTATTCATCTTACATAGCACATGTGATTTCCCTACAAGGTCGCATTTTTCATCTTAATACTGAGTGCCTGCAGCTCTGGGGTTACAGATCTCACAGACACAGGTCCGGGCATCAGAATTCAGCTTGCATGCGGCCATGGTAAGCCACTGTCTTTCGGCTTCTGCAGTGATTTACCCCTCCCCCCAACGCATGGCTAATACCATGCTAGCTCACTGCTAATCACCACCCTTCCCCCCCCCCCCCAACGCGGGGCTGGTAGCTGGGAAGATCCCCGCTGACCAAACGCGAAAAAGATCATCGGTATTTCACTCCTCCCCTCCCCCCGCTTGGCTACGTGCAGGAAAGGATTTTTTTAAGCTGCTGCATTCCACGAACCTAGTAGGAAAATGGCCATCTCTGTGTCCCCTTACTTAAATTCCTGATTTTCAACCAGGTTACCCTGAACGATATCACTTTGCTGAGGATCACACACGCTGCTATGCTTTGCCATGCAATGATACCTGATTACTTGCTACATGCATGGCGTGGTAAAGTGTCCTACCATGGTGGACGGAACAAGGCTGCCTTGCCCAGAAACCTTCTGCAAAGGCTTCTGGAGTACCTCCAGGAGCGCTTCATCGAGATGTCCCTGGAGGATTTCCGCTCAATCCCCAGACATGTTAACAAACTTTTCTAAGTAACTGTACTGTCTGCGAATGCATCCCAAGTCCTCAGGGCAAATCAATCATTAAAAATCACTTGCTTAAAAAACAATGCTTGATATTTGCAAAGGTACAGTCACCAGAGGTCCCTTCCATGGCTTCATTGTCTGGGATAGTGGCTTGGGAGGGCTGGGAGGGTAATTCCGTCAGGGTGAGAAAAAGCTCCTGGTTGTTGGGGAGAACGGAGTGCTGTGTGCTCTCTGCAAGGTCGTCATCCTCTTCCTCCTCCTCATCTTCCCCATCCGCATAATCCTCAGCCATGGCAGAGATTACAACCCCCACCTCGGAATCCACGGACAGGGGTGGGGTACTTGTGGCGCAGCCCCCTAAAATTGCATGCAGCTCAGCGTAGAAGCGGCATGTTTTTGGACCTGCACCGGACCTTCCGTTTGCTTCTTTGGTTTTCTGGTAGGCTTGTCTGAGCTCCTTAACTTTCACTCTGCACTGCAATGAGTCCCTGCTGTGGCCTTTATCCGTCATAGACTTTGAAATTCTTTCAAATACTTTTTCATTTCGTCTTTTGGAACGGAGTTCTGTTAGCACTGAATCCTCTCCCCATATAGCGATCAGATCCAGTACCTCCCGTGCAGTCCATGCTGGAGCTCTTTTTTGATTCTCAGGAGACTGCATTGTTACCTGTGCGTGGTCACCTGTGCTGATGAGCTCTCCACGCTGGGGAAGCAGGAAATGAATTTCAAAAGTTTGCGGGGCTTTTCCTGTGTATCTGGCCAGTGCATCAGAGTTCAGAATGCTGTCCAGCGCGGTCACAGTGGTGCACTGTGGGATACCGCCCGGAGGCCAATACCGTCGATTTGCAGCCACACTAACCCTATTCCGATATGTTAATCCCGATATTAGCGCTACTCCTCTTGTCGGGGAGGAGTACAGAAACCGATTTAAACAGCCATTTAAATCGATATAAAGGGCCTCTTAGTGTGGACGGGTGTGGCATTAAATCGGTTTTATGCTCCTTAAACCGGTTTAAACGCATAGTGTAGACCAGGCCTATGTCACACACACAATTCTGACCTCCTAGTTGTCTTTGATACTGACAAATGATCATTTCTGTGACAGGTGGAAATAGGGCTTATGACATAAAAGGACCACTGCTCATCACCATTAACACTTATTAACCATTTCAAAATGCGTCTCTGAGTAGATGTGTGTTGGGTAAGGAGTTGTCTCTCCTAACAGTAATAATGTGCACCTGTCTGGTGTCTGTCTGTGGCCAATGTTCAGAACATGAGCTCTCTGCTGGGTAATTGCACTTACCTACTTTGATTTTAGAGCTGAGTTATTATCAGGGAGCTTGCCATGAACATCAGTTTGTGATTTTTAACAAGGTATTTTGAGTGCAGTGGCATTGCACGGGAGCAGCTGAGAACTGCATTTGGCCCACAGTGTACCTTCAGGATTGTGGGCGCTCTCTGAGTTATTTACACGTGATGTGCAACCCTGAAATGTCACATGCAATTTGTTAAACTACAAGGTCATTCCTCTTACTGGTGATGGCCAAGTGGTGATCCATGAATCCATGTTTTTTTTATTCGTATTCAAACTGCCACACAAGATCAGACCAAAGGTCCATCAAAGCCCAAAAGCGTGCCTCAGGCAATGGCCTATGCCTGACACTTCCAGGAAAAGTAAAGACAATCCACTGTGAAATATTGTCCTTTGGCCAGGGACAGGGAGCTTGTTCCTGAACCCAGCTGGTGAGCACTCTGTGCCCTGAAGCACCAAGACCGATAACCCTTGTAATTTTTACCCATGCCAGTAGAACTACAGACAATATTATCCACGTAACTGTCTAATCCAACTTTGAATCTTACTAACCCATTTGCCCCTCAATAATATCAAACAACAGTGAAAACAACCTGGCACTTTCTGTCCTCGTACTCTGGTGATTTTCTGGTAGGAAGCTCATTTGCTCCCACTCTCCATTAAGATGAACTGTCTTACAGCAGGAGTCATACAGCAGAGAAGGCCCATAAACCCAGGAGAACTGCTACTGTACTCACACTTTCCTTAAGCACAAGGACACATGCACAAGTGGATGCAGAAGACATGTTAAAAACCAAATCCCCTCCACCTAATGAAATCAAAACTTACACTATAGAATCATAGACGATTAGGGTTGGAAGAGACCTCAGGAGATCATCTAGTCCAATCCCCTGCTCAAAGCAGAACCAACACCAACTGAATCAGTAGGCAAGCCTGGACTTTCCTTGGAATTAGAAAAGGTGCTTTTACATTTACATGTGTATGTGCTAGAGCTTCCCATTCTTCAGCCACACTTTTGGCAGCCAACGTACTGTGTGTGACCTGCCAAATTGAGGTTGAAACTGCACATGAGGTTTGGTGGCAAGGTTTGGGCTACGCAGATTTGCAAGAACAATGTACCTGTTTTGGTACCACTGCAAAAATAAATGTCTGAAAAATGTAATAATATGTCCATTTCTGTGTATTGGTCATTTGGCAGAGCTGAATAATAACTCATTGAAAAATATGTGACTTACTGCTTTTGAATTAAATACAGTGGCAATGTAGTGGAGGTGTAACTTCACGTAGGGTTATGTTGATCAGAATATGGATGTAAGTGACACAGTAGTTTAACTTGCACCAAATTGGCAAGCACCATCGCATCTCTGTGTCCATACCAGAGACTTGTAAATACAAGGGTTATCTGGTCCTAAGAGAAGGCAGGTGGAATTTCCACTGCCACATTCCTCCAGGGGTTATGCCAGGAGAGCTCTGCTTTAGTTCTACTGGGGATTTTAGAGGAGTCCTATCAAGAAAAGCTGCAATGGAGACAAACTGATTCCTCACCTCTCCTGGTCACCAGGGCCAAACCCCTTCCTACACAGTTCTGCCCCCTTATAGATTCCCTCCCGCAAACGAGAGATTGGAGAGATTTTGTGCTGCTGTTACAACCACCCTCCCGGGAGACTTCCTGCCCCTATTTAGGCCCATTGAATGGAACGCAAAGAAGGGGTGAATTTTACCCTTACAAATTTGGTACAGACCAAATTCTGTTACTGGCCCTTTCAGGGTGCCCTGGATGGCTGTTTCCTGGCCATTTGCTCAGTTTTTGGCCAGAGCTGGCTTATTCTGGCCATCCTCTACCTCCCACAGATAGAAGAGAGGCTGTCGTGCTGACTTTCTCTCGCCAGATGGCCACTCTTCGAAATAGAATGTTGGCTAGAGCTGGTCACAAATGTTCCTATGTTCTTATGTTCCATAAAAAACATTTTCTGTGTGCAAAATGTCCTTATTGAGAAAAAAGAAATTTTAGAAAAAAGTGTCAGTTTCTGTCAAAAATTGTCATTGAAAAACTGAAAACCATTTTTTTTTCAGTTTTCAGCAACCAAAAAGAATGTTTTGGGGGGAAGGATGTAATGATAATTTAAAGAAAATAATTAGCGATTAAATTCTTTTTAATTTTTTTCAAAAAAAAAGAAAAAAAACCCAATTCAACGGGAAAAAAAAAATTCCCAACCAGTTCTAATATTGGACTTTAGGGACCAGTGTTCTCAAACTGTACCTAGTCCTACCACAGTTTTGAAGCTTTCCCCAGGCCCACACAGATCTAGGAGAATGTTATCTCAGCACCTACCAGGAATGAGTCTTGTACTTCTCATGCCTTTGCCTCACTGCTCAGGCTTTTACTTCTTTATTCAGTCTTGTCTGAGATTTGAGTTCAAGTTTCTTTCTCTTGGGCATGATTGACAATGTAATGGTCATCATGGTACAATTCAGTGTCTAACAACCAGTTTATTACAGATAAAAATAGAATTATCAAAATAAAGATGAAACATAAACACCCCTCAAATTATTATTGATTAAAATATTGCTGTGCAAGAAAGACCCTTATGTCACCAAGTAGAGAGTGCTGATCAGGTCATGACAGGATGATTCTTTCCATCATAGCTCCAAAGCCATCTTTCCTTTTAATGGCTGAGCATCTGACATGTGTGGCCTTTTCCCTGTCTGCTCAGGTCTCATAACCAGGCAAGGGTCTGTTTCCCTTGTTCTGGGAAGCACCTATGTTTTATAAGAGAGCAGTTGTTTTGTCTTTCTCCAAATGATCTATTTCTGGTATGCTTTATGTCAGTTTTTTAGAAGACTCCTTCTGTTGCTCAATACATCCACAAAGAGGACCAATGCTAGCTCCCTTTGATAGCCATTCACATAATGAGCTGTTACCAGCTTTGACACCACTTTTGATTCTGCCATTTTTATTCGCCTAGAATAGTACCTTACTAAGTAGGTATTAGCGCTGGTCAGAAAATGAAAGAAGGGGAAAAATATGAACATTTTGAAGTCATTTTCATTCCACAGGTTTCAAACGACCTCCATGTAGCTTGAAAGCTTTCACCCATCTCTGGTAAGCAGTCTTGGTGGTTTTAGTGGGAGTACTTGTGGAGTAAGGTTGTTCTCAACATGAATGAGGGTGGCAGACTCAGCCCTTAACATTTTCTCAATATGCATCTATAGAGAATCACACCTGAGCTGCTTCTTCCAACCCCAGTATGAGCTGTGGGCACAAGAATATACGTATAATTTATCCATTCAGAAATTAACAAAAAGTTCAAAAGTGCAATACAAAACTGTAAATCAGATATCCAGATAAGTATCTGCCACTATTCTATTTAATCTTTGACTGCATATTGGAAAAGGAAGCAATGGGAGAATAATGTTGAGAGACACATTAATTTGGATTTCTACTGGATACAATATTCATTTCCTGTCTTAAACAGTTCTGTAGTGTCACTATACACTGTTAAACATTTAACTGTGGCTGCATTTTACCAAGGAGTGAAGTGATTCCTCTATTTGTAAAGTTTATGATGTGTTTTCCGATCTTTTTGCACTTTATAAACTTTAGATAGTAATGATCATGATCAAAATTCTGCTCTCAGAAATGCACACACAAATCCCATTGAATTTAATGGGAATTGCACACTGGTATCCATGCATGAGTCTGTGTAATTGAAAATCATAAGGAAAGATAATATAAAAATGTAGTATGAAAACATTAAACTTGTACAAAACCTTCTGTTTCTGCATGCTCATAATTTTATTATATGATCAGGCAAAAGTAGATACACATTCCATTTATGCCGTTTTAGTAAAATTCAACCTGCCCAATTCACTTTAAACATATGGACTTCATTTTCTCTCACACCTGCCTATGTTTATTTGTTATGAAAGGTTCATGGCTGCATGAGTTATGTGACCTATTTCCATGATGATTAGAGTTAAATGTGTTTCCTGCTCTCCTGAATTCCAAATAAACTGAATAAAACAATCCATAGATCCCCAGCGTAATATCCTGAGTCTACAAATACACACACAATAAGTTAAAAAGTAGGAAACAATCATATTGCTGCTTTCTATTAACTAGCAGCTGTGAGAGAAAAGTAATAAGGGGGGAAAACTGATAAACCAGAGCTATAGAGAAAGACATTTGAGTATTACATGATTTGCTGAGTTACTATATTCAGTGAATGCTGCAAAAATTATTTACATAGTTTGACCAATTTTTATTCAATCAGCGCATTGGTTTTGGCTTTGTTAATTAATTTGAACCAGGTATTCCTAATATGTACAACAAGAATTCAAACACACAGATTGGACCTATGAGGTGAAATGACATATTCTGTTTCTAGCTAATGTGACAACACTCGCTGTGCGCATTTGGATAAATATGGCCTAATTCTCACCCCACTTTGCTGTAAAAACTCCATTGACTTCAATAGAATTACTCCTGATTTTTATCAATGCGAGATGAGAATAAGTTCCTAAAATCTCTCAGGAGGCCAAATCATGGGTGGCACATGGACTGCCAGCTGGGGAAGGATACCCCCAGCCCTGCCCCTTCCAGCCGAGGCCCTACCCCTTCTGCCCCCTCACTGCACCCCAGCACCCATCACCACGGCCGCCGGTCCCTGCCCTAGACTAGCGCCCCCAGCCCTGAAGCAGCCCCTGCCACTCCAACCCCAGAGTGCTAGGGGGCAGGCGATGAGGCCCTGGAGTGCCAGGCAGGTGGCGCAGCCCTGGCCCTGGAGCTCTGGGCAGGTGGGTGGCGCATGCAGCCCTAGCACCAGCCCGAGCCGGGGCCACTGCACAGGGGAACTGGGAAGTGTGGGCCAGAGCGGGAAGCAGAAGAGGGCCTGGGGGTGGAGTGTGGGCAGGGCCAAGCCTGGCTGTTCGGGAAGGCACAGCCTTCCCCAGCCTTGATACCCGCTGCCCATGGGTCAAATCATGTGCCATTCCCCAACTCCTGCAGGGATGTCAGGCCCTTATATTTTCCCAAACTGTTTTATTTGCATTACATAGAGAGGCAGTGAATAGTGACGTCATACTCCCGCCACGCTCCAGAATCATGTTCCGTGTCAGCACACAGGAGTTCAGTGAGCTGCGTATACTGAGATTGGCAGGGTCATTTTCATTGGGTCCATATCTATCCAAATCTCCACCGGCAGCAGTATGGGGCACTAGCTGCTACTACAGCTCATAGACGGTAGTAGTGACTTCAGGGTCCATGGTAGATGCACTGGTGTTCCATGGCAAAGGCATGAAAGATTCCATTCACGCCAACCTGTGCAAAACCCATTTACTCAGGATTTGGCCCAAGATTGGTTCTCTCACGAACACTAGGCACTGTTATGATTTCAATATCAGTTTCAATTGCATTTATCTAGTTTTATTTATCTGCGTACTTATTCTCATTCACCAAATTCACTGAGAAGTGAATCAAAAGGGCTAGGCATTAGGAACTGCTGAACTCTAGCGAAGGGATGAAATTGCTGATCTCTGTGTTTTCCAGAATCTAAGTTTTCACTTACAAATATGAAATTTCTAGCCCTGGGGCCTAATTCATTCTGCATGTGGAATTCCTACTCCCTGCAAAGGGAGTTCTACACACAGAGCAGCTACCAAGTTGGGTCCATTACTGATATACAGTAAACAATTGGGCCCTGGTCTTCAGCTGCAATAAGGCCACTTTATACTGCACTAACAATGCAAAGTGGCCCTTAATTCATTTTACCATCCATGGGAGCATCGCCGCCCTGTGGGCAGATGGTGTCAGTTAGAAATCCCAGGATCAGGGCAATGCAAAGGTAACTAAAAGCCACCGTTGCAAAGATTCCACCTGGGGTTCCCCATGCACTCAATGACTGCAGTTGAGTTCTGAGGTAGCCACATACATCGGGCATCAGCCAGAGAGGAAATCAAGAGGAACCCTCTCAATACAAATCCTCCAATTGAGGCTACATTATCACAGCAGTGTAGAAGCTTCAAATAGCACTATGAAAAGACACAGCCCTATTTGGTGCTAAGGGTAATTACAACCCCCTGTGCTGTATGACTTGTGTGATTTTCAGAGATAAGATAGTTCATGCCTCAGAATAACTCTGTGTTCTGCATCCTGATGACTTTGACCTTTCAAAACACAGGAAAACAAAGTTGACTTGCTCTAACAAACAATGGGTGCTATTTATTATTTCAGTCTGTATGCCTCATAAATCCAATTCTACACCTTTATTTAGTCAGTTATCCCTGGCAACATATGCACTGATTTTCTTAGAATATGGTGTGCCTTATTAGTACTTATATTTTGTAAGTATCCACTCATATGGTCACTGAAGTCCACCCCAATAAAAACAATAGTCTTAAAGAAAAAATATTAATGTTTAGATGTCTGTATAGCAGTTAGAAAGTCTCCAGAAGTATGCAAGAGCCTTGGAACATTATCATACTAGATTCACTGCATGTAGGGTGACCAGATGTCCCAATTTTATAGGGACAGTCCCAATATTTGGGCCTTTTTCTTATATAGGCTCCTATTACCCCCCGTCCCGATTTTTCACATTTGCTGTATGGTCACCCTAACTGCATGTAGGCTATTTTAAATATGCTAATATTGGGCAACTCCATTATTGAGTCGAATTATGAGAATAAAATTTAAACCTGAAGATAAAATTTAAACTCCTAAAATATGTGCAAAATCTTTTGTGTTTTGGCTCCCTGATAACTGTCACTTGTTTTAATGTTTTCCCCATCCTCACTATATAAGAACATAAGAACGGACATACTGGGTCAGACCAAAGGTCCAGCTAGCCCAGTATCCTGTCTTCCGACAGTGGCCAATGCCAGGTGCTTCAGAGGAAATGAACAGAACAGGTAATCATCAAGTGATCCATCCCCTGTTGCTCATCCCCAGCTTCTGGCAAACAGAGGCTAGGGACACCATCCCTGCCCATGTTCTGGATCTGATTCTGCTCTTGTTATATCAGCAAATTGTTAGCAGGTCAATGGGAGTCGTGCATGCAAATCTTCGCCCTTGAGACAATTGCATCAACAGGAAAATGAATTTCCTCATTCCCCTTAATGAACTATAAAAATATACATAGATCTCTCTCTCGATATATACAGATGTAGATTGCAGTCAGTGGACCAATTCAGCTGTTGTTTACAACAGTATAAATCCAGACTAAAGCCATGGAATTCCCTTTCCCCTCTCCAAAATGGTATAAATCACTAGGATGTTTTGGGACATTGTAAAAATAGCATTGGTGCTTTTTTTTTTTTTTTAACTGAGCAGCTTGTGATTTGCAAACCCTCAACAGCTGTTCCTTGTACCTGTTTTTTGGTGACAGATTTTTTTCACTACTCTTAAGGAACGAAAAAGCCAGCCACAGATTGTGCAACAAGTCTGGGCTGATGTGGCAATAAAAATATGTTATCATACTGTCTTCTAAATCACTTTAGATGAATATCATTGTTTCCTGTTGGCAAATAGAAAGAGTGAGAAAGCCTTCTGTTGAAGCAAGACTCTGCTCAGGAAATTGTTTAGCAGATGGCATGGAAATTAATTTATTATTATTAATCTGCCAGGTTTTCAATTCATGAATTGCTTTTTGAACATTGAAAAGGAGTGTATGCATTTTTACCAAAGAGGCTTTTAAACATCACCTAATGAATAGCTGTGCCACACACAATATCACTGAAAGTCCTACCCACCGACTTCAACATGTCTCTGTGCTTGGACTTAAGAGTGAGACAGTGCTATTTCCAGCTGTGATAATTTGCAGGATGTGATTCAATAGGAAACTTCTTCATTTCCTCCATGATTGATAATTATTAATGCACTAATGCTTTGTTTTAAGTTAACACTGTAAAATTTCCTTTGCCATGTATTTTAAGTAGCAAGTGTTTCATAGAAGTCCTGTCCTTGTAATGAAATTACTGCCCATCCCACAATGCTAAAGGCGATGTATGGATAAGTTTTCAAACACACACTTTTATATCCAGTCACAATATCCCAAGGAACGTTTGTGATTGTATTTATTACTTTATGCCATATCACCTCTTCAAGAACAAAAGAAATCATGGGAAACCCAATCATTTCACGGGACTACTCACGTGAGTAAGGATTAGTCACGTGAGTAAAAGTTAGAGGCTCAGGCTCTTAAAAAACAATCCTTACTCCCCCCACACACACACACACATTAAAAAGGGATCTAGCATAACATTTCCAAACCATCTCTCTTCTTCTGTTACACCCCTTTCTCCCCAGCCTTTGTCTGTCTTGTCTAATTAGATTGTGAACTCTTCTGGGCAGGGACTGTCTCTTGCTCTGTTTTTACAGTGCCTAGTACACTGAGGCCCTGATCTCGACTGGCTTGTAGGAACTACTGGAATATATAATAATAATAATAATAATAATAATACATCTATTAATTGCAAAAAAATCATATAGATACTTCAGCACATTAAGGAGTTTCTGTGCAACACTCACTTTTGTAAAATTGTAGTACTTTTTGTATAGACTGTACTCTCCACACAAAAAAAATCTAATTCTAAATTTTTCTGTTACCCTTTAAAAAAATTGGGTAGTGGAGTGAAAAAACATGTCCTACTTATTAAGTTTGAGAAAGATGTGTTTTAGATTTGTCATTGCATTTAAAGCTTGATCATTCGAGTTTATAATGGAAATGCTAACTTTAGCCTGCGCTGCAGTTTGGCTTTGCTACCAATGCTGCTATATTAAGATTGCTGTAAATCACAGATCATATTAATCAGATTAATGATTCATTTAAGAACTGATCAGATGAGGTACACTTGCTAACTGAGGAGATTGTGGGTAAGTATGTTGGAGGAATATATGGTAGAAAGACTCTCTCTCTTTCTCTCTAGCCCCCTCCTGTACTCCTCTCTAGGGCTCAGCCACAGCGGGTATATCTACACAGCAATAAAAAACCTGCGGCATCATGTCTTGAGCCCAGGTCAGTTGCCTTGGGCTCAGGCAGTGGAGCTAAACATTGCAGGGGAGCTGTTTGGGCTTGGGCCTGAGATCCTCCCTCCTCGCAGTCTCCAGAGCCCAGGCTCCTGCCTCACCCTGAACATCTATACTGCAATTTTATGGCCCTGCAGCCTGAGCCCAAGAGCCCAAGTCAGCTGACCTGAGCCAGCCACAGCCAGGCTGTGGGTCTTTTATTGGAGTGTGGTGTGACTGGGGGAGTGGTCCCTCCTAGCTTGAGTGCTACGAATATCTGCTTGACAGGAACAGCATAAAAGTAAGGTGTATCTGTTATGAGAATTTTGCACAATGTGCGCTCAGACAGATGTGGTGTTCCTCCTTCATCTCAGTAAGGAGGTTAACCCTGGAGCCTACCGATAGTGTACTGAAAATCCACATTGTCTTTGGTGCCCATCTTTTAAAAGATGCTAAAAAACAGGACAAGTACCCAGACATAATTATTGTTGATCAAAAATATACAAAGGAAAGAGTCTGTGGGAAGAAACAAATATTTGTCATCAGTATGAGTGGCACCGCTGCAAGCCGCTTAAAGAGTTTTAAGTGACAATCAGTTTCATTGTCATATTAAAACCATAGCCTCCTAGCTAGGGACAAGGCTAATTGCTTGAGCCCATCACTGTTACAAAATTCCTAATTGATTTTCTACTCATTACAGCTATTATGCTTCTCCTGGGCTATATTTTCAGTATGCACATTCTGTATTTGAGCACTTACTGGCATAGGACATTTCAAATTCTATAGATTATTTTGCAATCTGCTGCAGTTAATGTAAAATAAGTTAAATGAGTCACATAAAAGAAATGCAAAGGTATCTTCTCTGAGCATAACATGTCTTAAATTTAAATGTATCAATGTTCCTATTCTGTATTGCACTTAGTTTTTGTGAGGCTGGTCTCTGGAATTATATTATATTATACTCAAGGCTCAATTCCGCCCTTAGATCTACACCCAAGAAATGTGCTATTGCTAACTGAACTGGAGGCGGTGTCCTGGTGTAAATAGCGGCAGAACAGTGTTCACAGTAGATACCCTGATCTGGGTACAATTCCACCCAATGCCCACACACAGCCTACTAATCAAACATTGCATTTGCACTGTCATCTGGGTGCCTATCCCAGCATTTCTGGCACCACTTCTTGAAGCAGTAGCTTGTGGGAAATTTTGAAAGGGATTCTGGGAGTAAAGGAAATTGTGGGAGAAGGTCATTATCATAACTCCCTGAGTAGCACAGACATTTTGGCAATGCACTTTCAGGACTAGCTCTATTCTGGGGATGGCAAAGTGTCACAAAAGTGCTTTGAGCACCAGCAGAGTGTTATAGGACTACGTGTGGAAAGGAAGTACAATAGTTAATGGGCTTTATGCTGCAATTCACTGATTGGGACTTCATTGTCTGTTTCCAGGTGAACTGGGCCTGTGAGTTACTCTAAAGGGGATGTTTGCTGGATGGAGCACTGCTCCTGGCTCAGGATCACAACCACACATCGCTGGGACAACCTGGCCACCCAAAAACTGAGGCTCCCCAAATTAGTGGCTACTCTTGGAAATGTTCGCCTGAGTTTCTACTAACAGTCTGAGTGCAAGTGCTGCTCCTGCTTATTGAAGAACTGGTTTGTTAAGTTGATGCTGCATTGCCACAGTTATCTGATGTGGAGAGTTAATAGAAATCCTGCAGCTTCACTATCGAAACTGTGTGGTTTTTGTCCAAACAACTCAGAGACGTAACCGGCCTTTGATAGGTATTTAATGGGCAGGAAACTGAATTATGATCCCTGTTGGTAAAAGGGTTTGGGGGGTTTTGGAATGTTATTGTAGAAATCCAAAGAGGTGGGGGATTAACTTCTAATTTTATAAGCACTTTTAAATCTAGCACTTTCCCAGCTACTGCTGGAGCGTTTAGATACAAATGCTTTGAGCAGCATCTTCTGGCAGTAAGAATGTGCCAACGCTGCAGGCTTCCCCGGAGCAGAGCTCTGTCAGTGCTGGCCTTTGATCTAGTGACATGCGCCAGTGCATGTGCAGGACTGCTGTCTGCATAATTTCTTTCCACCAGCGTTTCCTCTCCCCACAGGCAATGACCACACAGTCCCTAGAATCTCTTCACATAACTGGCATGTTAATCCCCAGAAGTGTACTGTTCATTTAAAAAGTTCTTATTGTTCAGGCACTTTATGCAGATTCAGATTTCTGTATACGGTAGCTCTAAACACGCCTGCTTTGGCTTCCAACAGAGCGCTGGGCTGCAGAAAGAGACTGGATTTTAAGAATTCATTACATACTGTTTATATCTAATATTAGAGAGAGAGAGAAAGAGATCTTGGCATCTGCCTTTAATATGACCATTCTGTAGCACAGTCTAATATCTAAAATAGATTAAGATAATTTTGATTTAAAAGCATGTGTGCTAGCACCCTATAAAAAATGGCTTCTGAAATAATTAGTGGCATGGTGTGATCAAGATGAGTGGCTGAACATTTTCATTTAATCCCCCGAAAAGGAAATCCTCTGAGAAACTACAATGTGATGTGTAATTAGAGTTAATTAACACTTTTGCAAATTGATCTTTATTTAACACCCCAGCTGCTGAGAATAAAAATCAATAAGCCTATTAAATATTAATTAGCATGAGTCTATTGTCTAATACCACAGGCTCTGTATTGATTGGCTTAGTGCAAAGCCAACTTTGTCTTGCTAGGCGAGGAGTGAAAGAACACCTTTAGGTCTAGCAGGACCCTAGAGTACAATCTAGGGTCCTGATTTCAATCTAATAACTGTGTTCCTATGATTGCACTAGAAATGTTTTAAACCGTTCTCTCTCTCTCTCTCTCTCTCTCTGATTCCTCAATCCTGCAGTGAGCTCTGTATCAGTGGACTGCTGCACCCACAGGGTCTATGGACTTCAATGGAGCACCACTCATTGCAGGATAGGGGCCTGCTTCATATTGTTTATGCAGACATAACAATACAGCTCTTATGCCACTCCGGAGAGAATCCCCGGGCCAACTCTCTCCCTGGGCTTCCTCCTTGACCTTCCTGGTCTCTCCACTTTCTAGTCCCAGAGAAAACTGCAGATTTTCTCCCTGCAGCATCTTTTCTGTTCTCAACTTCCTGCCTTTATAATCACTGCTCAGCCCCTTCTCTGGCTGGGCTTCATCTCTAAAGAAGCCTGTCTCTCTCCCCCAGGTACCGCCAAGTGGTACGACTGGCCCCTCAGGCCTGCATTAGCTCGTTCCGAGTCTGTGTGGGGTATACGCCCTATCACTATTGACCTTTTTTTTTCTTTCCAATTTTGGGGAGAGACACAGAGTTCGGCAAGAACCCAGTTTTGCACATTTGCTGACTTTAAGAAAGCATTTGACTCCATTAACAGGCAGTCTCTGTGGAAAGTGCTCAAGTGGTACATTAGCAGCAAGCTGATTCAAATATTGCAGAGTCTGTATAGCATAGCTTGGCACGCAGGATGAGTCAGTGGTGAGCTGACAGAATGGTTTGAAGTGAAGATTGGAATCAATCAGGAATGCATACTCAGCCCAATACTTATTGTGCTATACTGGGATAATTTACCCAATATCCTGCAGCCTCCACCAGTGTTACTAAGGGAGTTGAACAAGCTATTTTCTATCACCTTGACTTTGCAGACAATATTGTAATAATAATAATAATGCCTATGAAAGAATACAATAAAAAAGCAACAACTAACTTGTACACAATAACCAGAGAATGGGGATTAAAAATGAATGAACAGAAATCCAAACTAATGGTAACATCAAAATCAAGAAACAGACTAAACTAGTCATTAATGGTGTAGACACTGAACAAGTAGACTGTTTCTTCTATTTGGGTGCATTATAACATATGACAACAGCTGTAAATATGACATCGACAAGCAGATAGCTTCTGTGAGCAGAACATTCATGTGCCTGCATAAAAATATTTGGAACTTTAAATCAGTGTCCGTGACAGCTAAAACCAATTTATATGTAACAGTTATATCACCCACATTACTTTATGGTTGTGAAACATAGGTACTGACAAAGTGTCTGGAGCAAAAGGTGCAAACATTTGAAATAAGGTGCCCGTGCCATATCCTAGGTGTGACAAGGCTAGATAGGGTAAGAAATGACAACATCCATAGAAGAGTGAAGGTGCCATGTGGGACTACAATCATCAAAAGGTACCAACTACAATGGTTTTGCCTTTTTGCTAGAATGACCCCATCCACACTGCCTAGAATTGTTCTCTATGGAAGAGTGTATGGAGAGGCTGTACGTATTCAAGGAAACTGTGGTATAACACAGTATATAAAACCATCCAAGCAACACCCAACAGGCTTTGACTCAAAACAGATGTGGATGGAATCTGCTCATAAACCAACCCTAGCCAGCTTTGATGATGGAATAAGGAGACGTTGATGACAATATATTAGTTTAGCTCAGCGATTCCCATACTGTATATATCCCTTCCTCTGAGGTGTGGCTCCAGCCTACTCTCTGATGCTTGGTACCTGGAGTGGTTACCCCCTCTCCTTCCATGGCTTGGGTTCTGGGCTCTTTTTTGTGACGCCTCGTGCCTCAACCCAAGGGTGTCTCCTCACTGTGGCTGAGACATGAAGGATGTAGGGCAAATGAACAGTGCCATCACTGCTGACAAGGAGTATAAACCACAGTAGATATGAAACCATACAATACATCAACATAAACCCCAGCAAAGAAATGACACACCCAAAAATAATAATATAATAAAGGGGGGCATCACTGGGAGCAGAAAAATAGGATCTGGGGAATGAAACGGTTAGGTTTAAATAATAAGTACTAGAAAACCAACACATTTCCCACCTTTCAACATTCCAAACTCTTCTCAACTTCCAGCCCCCTGCCTGGCATCTTGCCAGGCACTTGGTATGTTGACAATGACTCTGGAGATGAGTGCTGCAGTGCTGTGAACATTGGCTGGCTTTAACAAAAAAGGGCCCCCTTACCATGTCTTCACCCGTGGATGACGCAAGGTCCTCTTCTGGCCTGGAGTCCTGTGGAGGTCTCAGCTAGCTCTCAGTAGCTGGCCCTGGGTCAGTTCTCTGCCATTCTGGACACTCTTCTCCACAGCCTGACCCATGCACTAGATCCCAAGGTTCCATTTGTGGGGAGTGGGAGTTAACCAGTGACTATCTGAGCTGTTCTGCTTCTCTCTCAGCTGTCAAAGTCAAAGTTCAAAACAGAAACTAAAACTAGTCTATTTTAGCATGAGCTTTCGTGAGCTACAGCTCACTTCTTCGGATGCATAGAATGGAACACACAGACAGGAGATATTTATACATACAGAGAACATGAAAAGGTGGAAGTATGCATAACAACAGGAAAAGTCTAATCAATTGAGATGAGCTATCATCAGCAGGAGGAAAAAAAAACTTTTTGAAGTGATAATTAAGATGGCCCATAGAAGGTGTGAGGAGAACTTAACATAGGGAAATAGATTCAATTAGTGTAATGACCCAACCATTCCCAGTCTCTGTTTAGGCCAGAGTTAATTGTATCTAATTTGCATATTAATTCGAGTTCAGCAGTTTCTCTTTGGAGTCTGTTTTTGAAGACTTTTTGTTGCAAAATTGCCACCTTCAAGTCAGTCACTGAGTGGTTAGAGAGGTTGAAGTGTTCTCCCACTGGTTTTTGAATGTTATGATTCCTGATGTCAGATTTGTGTCCATTTATTCTTTTGCGTAGAGACTTAAAGATGATCCCTCACTCTCACAGATCTTGGGAGACAGGCCAGTCCTCGCTTATAGACAGCCTCCCAACCTGAAGCAAATACTCACCAGCAACTGCACACCATACAACATAAACACTAACCCAGGAACTTATCCTTGCAACAAAGCCCGATGCCAGCTCTGTCCACATATGCATTCAAGTGACACCATCATAGGACCTAATCACATCAGACACGCCATCAGAGGCTCGTACACCTGCACATCTACCAACGTGATATATGCCATCATGTGCCAGCAATGACCCTCTGCCATGTACATTGGCCAAACCGGACAGTCTCTATGTAAAAGAATAAATGGACACAAATCTGACATCAGGAATCATAACATTCAAAAACCAGTGGGAGAACACTTCAACCTCTCTAACCACTCAGTGACAGACTTGAAGGTGGCAATTTTGCAACAAAAAAACTTCAAAAACAGACTCCAAAGAGAAACTGCTGAACTCGAATTAATATGCAAATTAGATACAATTAACTCTGGCCTAAACAGAGACTGGGAATGGTTGGGTCATTACACTAATTGAATCTATTTCCCTATGTTAAGTTCTCCTCACACCTTCTATGGGCCATCTTAATTATCACTTCAAAAAGTTTTTTTTCCTCCTGCTGATGATAGTTCATCTCAATTGATTAGACTTTTCCTGTTGTTATGCATACTTCCACCTTTTCATGTTCTCTGTATGTATAAATATCTCCTGTCTGTGTGTTCCATTCTATGCATCCGAAGAAGTGAGCTGTAGCTCACGAAAGCTCATGCTAAAATAAATTTGTTAGTCTTTAAGGTGCCACAAGTACTCCTGTTCTTTTTACGGATACAGACTAACACGGCTGCTACTCTGAAACCTAAAACTAGTCTCTTTGTCTCTGAGTCAGTTTCCCATTGAAGGACTGAGCCCTGGATCATCTTTGGCCCAGCAAACTGCTTGTCCATATCACCCCATGCAGAAGCTTCCCTACTGGTCTCAAAAGGAGTTTCTAGTCCATTTTGTTCTCCCATCCCCAACTGCAATCATGCTGGAAATTGGTGTCAGAGGGATCTGGTAGCCATTAATAGTGTAATCAATGGAGTAGGACCTTCTAGAAGCTCAATCCAGAGTTTCAGAAGCTGGCAAACTCTAAGTGGGGGTTACATGTACATGTAGAACTGTCTAGTCACAGGGTTTTGACTCTCCTCTTTGTTTCCATCAGCCGTCTTACATTACAAGACAGCAGTAAATACATTCACATGTACTTTTCCTTGAAAATAATGACAGTAGCAGCTACAGGGATCTTATGTTATCACAAATGGCACAGTGCCATTGTAAATGGGTGAGATGGCAATATGACAATCTTTTCTGTTAAAATGTGTGGTCCACATGTTATGAAAAAGTTTGTGAATACCTAGACACAAACATTCTGAAATGATATTATGTAGTTTATATGACAATGGAATTTTCTGGGGCATGTACAATGAGCACACTTTTAAAGTTGCTCTTCTTCAGGTCTGGGAAACTAAAGCCATGTCTACACTACCACTTACGTCGGCAAAATTTATACCACTCGGGGGTGTGAAAAAACACACTCCAGAGCAACATAAGTTTCACCGGCATAAGTGGTAGTGTGCACGGCACTATGTCTGCAGGAGAGCTTCCCCAACTTCCATAGCTATCACCACTTGTTAGGGGGTAGTTTAATTATGTTGATGGGCGAGCTCTCTCGTGTTGGCATAGAGCAGCTACACGGGAGATCTTACAGTGGTGCAGCTGCATCAGTACAGCTGTTCTGCTGTAAAGTATCTCATGTAAACGTAGCCCTCTGGGTGTCACAGCTAGATACAAGATGGAACAGATTGTTTAGCATAAGTAGTTAACACATATTTCAAGGGACCATTCTAGGTGAAGTGGCCAGGTAATTCTCTTCTAGTCATAGGGGGAAAGGACCTGGGGAGGGCAGTTTGGTGGGGGTTGTTAGTGTGTTGTAGATTGTTGTACTAAGCCATAAATCCACTATTTCTATTCATTCCATGATTTTTAGTGTCTAGCAAAGTTATTAATTTAAGCTCCAAGGCTCATCTTTTGAAAGTGTTGCACAGGTTTCCTTTAGGGTGACCAGATAGCAAGAGTGAAAAATCAGGACAGTGGGGAGGGAGTAATAGGCGCCTATATGAGAGAAAGCTCCGAATATCAGGGCTATCCCTATAATATCGGGACATCTGGTCACTCTCCTTTGAGGAAAAGGACTGATAGGTATGATAGTCCTGAAGGTATGAAGTCAGTCCTGCGTGAAGGAGACAAAAGGAACTGTAAGGGGAGCAGGTTGGGTGGAGAAGGTAAGGGTGGGGCTAAAGTCAGAGAAGCATTTTAGAGAACTTAAAACTGAGGAAGAGCTTATGCTTAATGCGCAAGAAAAGTGGGAGATAAGGTTGGTATATCAGGAAATGAAGGAGAAGGAATTTATAGTGGGGGTGCATAGGATAAGGGATTGTTGAACTAGCCAGGATGGGGCATTATTAGCAATAATAGAGTGTTTCCATCCTGTATGTTAGAGCGATGGTGCTCAACCAGGGGTACATGTACCCCTGAGGGTACACAGAGGTCTTCTGGGGGATATATCAACTTATTTTAGATCTTTGTCTAATTTTACAACAGCTATATAAAAAGCACTAGCAAAGTCAGTACAAATTAAAATTTCATACGAACAATGACTTGTTTATACTGCTGTATATACTATGTGCTGAAATGTAAGTACAATATTTATATTCCAATTGATTTATTTTATACTTAGATGGTAAAAATGAGAAAGTAAGCATTTTTTCAGTAACAGCGTGCTCTGACACTTTTGTATTCTTATGTCTGATTTTATAAGCAAGTAGTTTTTAAACGAGGTGAAACTTGGGGTACGCAAGACAAATCAGACTCCTGAAAGGGATACAGAGTTCTGGAAAGGTTGAGAGCCTCTGTGTTAGAGAACATGCTCAGTGCCACACTTCTCCATATATGTTACTATTCTATATCTCCTAGCATGGATATTTCTGCATGGATATTTCATGGATTGTCAATACAAGTCTCACGCAGTGTAATGTGAAGACAGCACACCAAAGTTTCTTATAGCTGATGCGCTCTGGCCCTCATTCGCATTCACCGTGTTCCTCTTACTGCAACTACTTCCTCTCAAACTGAAAAGACAGTGGATTATTTATTGAGTAAACAGGCTGGTACCAAGTACATACAATCTTTTTATAACTTCTATCTTCTAGAGAAATTAGATAGATAGTGGAGAGCCCACCAGCACATTAGAGAAAGTGATAAGAGCAATACAATACATTTTCTCCCGAATCATGTTCTCAGAACTGACTGAACCATTCGTGCTGAAACGTCCCAAAAATATTCAGCTTGAGGTAAACACCACCTGGCATAGAAAATGTCAGCATGAACAGCCAAAATTTGTAAAAGTTCTGAAAACATGGCAACTTTAACTATAGTCCTCACTACCTGTGCCACCTGTAAAATTACTTACATTGTGCCAGATTCTGGTCAGTGAGGAGATAAGTGGTTTAATCTCCCTTCCCTAAATGGGTGCACATACATACTGCAAAAAAACACATGAATATACATACTCATGTCCTGGTTGAGAGCACAGGCCCCTGATCTGTGCTATTTGTGTCAAGGCTAGAAATGAAGGTTGGATTTTTCAAAAGTACTCACCATTGGCCTAACTCTGATCCTACTCGTGTCAGTGGGAGTTTTACCATCATCTTTCATGGTAACACTTTGGCCAATGCTGAGTGCTTTTGAATATGTCATGCAGAATATGTGCAGGCAGTGCATCATGACCAGAGATTAGTATAAGAAGCTTGACATGAATACATTTTCATGCGACTATGGACCACAGCTCATGGGCCCTTGACCACTTCATGTTACACCCTGCTGCAGACTCCTGATATAACTCAAGGACTGTGTTAAGCTCATGCTTGGTAAACAAGAAAAGTGTGGAACCAGAAATCGATGAACGAAAATTGGTGTGTTAGGAAATTAGGCCTATTGATGGATAAAATAATGAGGGGATGGGCTAGTCTGCCCATCACTCCCTTTTGGGTCCTTAAAGAAAGAGACTTTGAGGAGAAAAACTGGCTACTGAAGTGAGCTTCACCGCCATGGCTGGCACCCCCCATCTTCTGGGACCCCAGGCCTTTGTCATCCTTATCCTGATGGATGTCCTGACCAGGCCAGAGAGAGGGATCCAGATGATATCACCACCTTTGCTGGCTCTGACTGAATCCCAAATAACACCTCGGAGTGAGACTTTGTTGCATGCAACCGCTCCCCTCACCCCACCCCAGTGTGTTCTTTTCCTTCCCTACTTTGTTTATTTTCTTTGCCATCTCTCTCTCTTCTTTTTTCCTTCTATCTAATAAGAGTGTAGCTTAGCCAGCCAACACTGCATATTTTGCAACACTGCTGTGAACCTGTGATTAGAGAGGCTACTAAAAGTAATGCCCTAAACTGCCCGATGCTGGTACAAGTTTGCCAGGTTTTGGAGTGACTGATAAGATCCTGTGCTGTGCCTGTTTTCAAGAAGTGGTGAGATTACGAGTGGAAGTCAACACCAGAAACAGAAGTTGTGTGTTCTCTTTGCTGTTCTCTTCTCTTCCTGTGTCCATGTGTGTGTTTTTTCCTCTAGGAAATGGGACCAGATTTTAACAACACCTCCAGCCCATCACAACTAACTTCCTCTCGTTTCCCCAAAAAGACAGTTGTTACCATCTCTAATAGCATCTAAGAGACTGTGAGACAAGGGGGAGAGGGGGTTCTTTCTAAAGACTCTCTTCAGCTCAAGGGAAAGGGAATATGGGATATGGTTAAAATGAAAGCCTTATGTAATACTTTACATTTCAAATGCTTCCCCCCGGCCCCTCTTTTCTGTATCTTTAGTAAAAGGTTTTAAAGGTGTGTTTTCCATGGTATGAAGCAGGCTGAGGTCTCTATATACCAAACCTTGTTTAAAACTGTTTAATGTTGGACAATGATAGAATCTTGTTAACATCTTTGACTCTCTGCATCTCTTTATTCCATCTACATTAATACAGCAGCTCTCTTCTTTTATGCACATTAGCTCCAGAGTAGATTACAGCAGCTATTATACCAGTGGTCCCCAATGTGGTGCCCGCGGGCGCCATGGCACCCGCTGGGGCATTTATGTGTGCCCGCCTAGTGCCCAGCAGGGAAGAGAAGCTGGGATCCCATTCTGCTGGGGACAGAGTACTCCAAGGCTGCAGGCTCCGGGCGCCAGCTTTCTCTGTCCCTGGCAGGCTCAGGGCTGCAGCTTCTCTCCGGCTTCTCCGGGGCTGCAGGCTGCAGGCGCCGGTGTTCTCGGTCCCCGGCAGGCGCCAGGCCCTTCTCTCTGGCTTCGAAGCCGGAGAGAAGACACGGCCCCACCCCTGCCAGGGACAGAGAACTCCGGGGCTGTGGGCACCGGTGTTCTCAGTCCCTGGCAGGCACGGGGCCATGGCTTAAGCCGGAGAGAAGCTGTGGCCCCGCGCCTGCCGGGGACAGAGAACTCCAGGGCTGAAGGCTTCATTCCATGTTAAGGTAAGAATAATAAATATATTTGGACCAGCAGTTAAACAATGTTTTACTTTTTTAAACTAAATAAGATGAAAACTGTTTATGATATTTATTTTGTAAAAACTCCTTAATTTTTCTTACTGGTAGATAAAAAAAAGAGCAAATTCACATGGTAGGATGAAAGAGTAATTGCCGAATAATTTAATTTAATACCTTTTACATGTAAAATTACCCTTTTTATCTTAGCGATTCATATATTATGTAATATTAAATATGATGTTTTTCATATTATTTAATGTACAAATACAAAATAAGCCTTGAAAAATTGCTGGCGCCCGCCACACTCTTCTGAAAACATGAATGTGCTACTGGCCACAAAAAGGTTGGGGACCACTGTACTATATTATGCTGCATGGGAGATCACCAGCATTCAGCCCATTTTTTAACCCATGTTAATGACTGGTAACTTTATATAATCAATATTTATTTCCCTGTGAATATCATGGTTAAATAATTGCCTTCTTATGCTTGATCTATGTGTCCCTTATACAATGTAGAGTTTTATAGGATTGCCGAATAATTTCAAACTTCATGGCCAGCTTTTCAGCTAGTGTAAATTGGCATAGTTCCATTGTCCTCAAGGCGAATTTACATCAGTTGAAGAAATGCCTAAAGTTTCTGAACAGCTACCACCAGCAGTCACCATATTTTTTTAAAACATGAGACATAAAGAAAATCGGGTAATAGTCAAGTCCAGCATAGGAACTGGTTCTCTTTTGCAACATCTTAATCCACCCAATGTGTTACCCTGGAGCCGTTTACTACAGAATATTGCACAATGCTGTGATTTACAGGAGCTCTAATGGACTATATTGTTGCTCTAAGAACTATAGCCAGCTAAGGGCTGTAAGAGTTCCCAGGGGCATTCTGCCTGCTGAGGTCAAAGGGAGACAGAGTGCTTCCATGTGTGCTGAGATGAACACACAGAAGTACAGTGGAACAGCATATGCTCCTTTCAGCCAGTGGAGAAAGGGATGAGGCTTTTCTGCCCAACCAGACCGCCTTTGGTATTGCTAGTGTGGTTGTTGGCACTACGATCTTGTGTTCACAGAGGACACACTAGGATTTTGGCACTTCTTGCAAAAGTGTGAAAAAAGAAAGATACCCTACCTCTTTCTCCCTGCAATTGCTCACTTGCACAAATGCAATCAGAATCTGACTTTCCTCTATAATAGCTTTCCTACGCATCCACCCTGTATTCGCCTCTCCTGCAGTTTGTTTGCCATGCTAGGATGTGGTTGTTGTGGTTACAGTAATTATTGTTTCTCAAAAATGATAATGAGAGAAAAGTGAAATGTCTTAAAAAGCCTTTAGTATTGTTAAATCTTTAAACTAGAAGAAAGGAAAGACTTGGAGGCAATGCCAATTAGTCCCATTTTTGAGAAACCATTTTACTAAAATGATAGGACTGCTGCTCTGCACAGAGATGTTTTCTGTCCCTTAATATAGAAATTGCCATTAATGTTTAATACCTGCTGGAGTAGCAGTTACAGTTGTGTTAGTTGGGCCTTTCCGTATTGTCTTTTTTCTGGAGAGTTACAGAGCTCCAGGGCTGAAGTGACATTTTGAGTTCATTTGGACTCAGCAGACAATCCCTTAAAAGCCAGGTGAGAGTGAGCTCATTTTCCATGCTGCTCTGCAGTGTAGATTTGCAGGCTTTCCAAATTAGTTTTCAGAGCAAATAAAAATATTTTGATTGGAAATCCTTGTATATGCCCCAAATCATATTCTTGGGGGAGGGAGGGCATGGAGAGGAGAGAAGTCTGCCTTGGAGTGTTATGTGAGTAATTAGCTTAGTCAGAATTTGAATGTAATTATTTTAGTCCAGTTTTCTCACCTGTTACTCTCTTTTTCCTCCCATTGTTGTACTTTGGTTGTTTTTCTTTCTTAGCTCTTGTAGCTACAGAATGAGCTGCAAGCGATGGGGATGGAAGTGGCTTGGTTCTCTGACCATTGGGTCTGAAATACTTACACTTCCTGAAATTATTGGTCTAAATTCAGATCCTTTCATCATTCCTGATGAGACAAATTGAATTCCATGCTATTTACCACGTCAGAGTCTTTCAGGTGGGATTTTATAAATTGGACCTATGTCCAGTCAGCATCAACTTTAAAGATCCTGTGAGACTTTTTGTAAGAATTAGAGTTTGCCACAGCCTCCTTGGCCAACATTCTGCCTGGCTGCCAATCTCCTCTAGAAGTGTCTGCCTTTCCGTGACACTAACACTGTGCTGCCAGATGAAGTCTGTGGCACTTTTAGACTGAATATATAAATCAGGCTCACTATCTTGTATGGTTGTTTTTACAGGTATGAGTAAACATGCTCAAATCAGCAAGAAAAGGTCAAAGACAATGTTCTCATTGCCCTATATCTTACAAAAGAAAGCTAATAGATCATATATATGAGCGAAGTGGAGAATACTAATAATGGACTTGGACAAAATTTCTGTGCACTAATACAGGAAGTGCTGGCCTACTTAATAGCAAATATGTGTATGTCTAATACAGGGACCGGCTTCAGTTATGGTCAGGGCTGGATTAAGGCTTTCTGTGGCCCTAGGTACACCATGACACAGGGGCCTCTGGGGCTCCCTGCCAATACTATGGCCCATCTCCAATCTTGAGTGTTATTGGTACCCTTCCCTTCCAAAGATGCAAGGGCAGTGACATGGGGCTCACACTAAAACTCTAAACTCAGGTAGTTTTCACTGGCAATGCATGATTTGGCAACTTCCTTTTGCTGTCATGTTCAGATACTTTCAAATCACCATGCCTCATAGTGACCTTAACAAACAGTGCTCGATATCTCCAAGACTACCTAATTGAAATACTCTGTTTTCAAATGCCCACTAGTCAGGCATCATTTCAACAGACAGAAATCAACATTTACAATATAATTATTGAATTTTTCCTTCCGAATCTTTTAATTAGGCACCTTACTTCTTTACATGGCAGAATGTATACTAATTACTATACTGGTAATCTCTGGATTTTGTAACCTAGTGTTCTCTCTGTGCAGAATTTCTTGGTCACAGGAGGCTTTTTACTGGGAAAGATTTCTTGAGACAAAAGAAAAAGACTTACAATGCATTGTTCTGTCTTCATAGTCTCATGATCCAGCCTGATGGCCACAGTAGTCTATGTATTTTCATGATTCATGTGGCCGAAAGCTTACAAAAAATCCATTGAAGGAGAGATGCAATGTCCTGTTTTCAAAGAAGCTCATTATACGCCTGAGCACTACAAACTAAAATTTTATTGGATGGCAGAGAGGCTGCTGGGGAGTTTATTTCTCACTTACAAAGAAAACTGTGTGAAAGAACCATATACTGGGATATAAAGAGATGTAACTGAAGAGTGAAGAAAATGCTTCTGAGCACTGCAGAACATTTCTTATTTTTGGAATGAAAGGACCTGCAGTACTTACTGTACCAACTCTCCTAGTAAAACACTTATTCAAGAGACTTGATAGAATTCTGTCCCAGCGCACTAATACTTTCAGATTCTTTGTTCCTCTTGGTCAGCAGGTTAGGGGTTTTTTTGCTTCCATGCTGACTGCTGAGTCTGCCTCACTACTTAGTGCTTGTGCCAGAAATATCTCTATCACACAGGATGTTTGAATCAACTCTCTGATATGCTGTACAGATGAGGGGCTATATAAAGGCAGGGATGAATGAGCAGATTCCAGGAGAAATGGAAAATGAAAAGCTAGCTGGCTCTGAAAACGTCAATATTTTTTTGTTGAAATAATCTAATAATGCACAATATTCAGAGTGTAGATAAAAGTGAAAGTTTTGGAAACTGCATTGGTACACTTGGAAAATGTGTCCAAATCCAGTCTGATTTAAGTGAATTTGGCAATCTCAGTCTAACCTCTAGTGCATGAGGGTTCATGATTAAAAAAAAATCTTCCTTGATTAGCAATAGTTGGCACCAGAAGAGGTTCACGATTAATCTGCTGCAACCAATCAACATCATCTTTAAACTTCCAGAGCCAAACTAACACCCACCCTTAAACAGGCTGAACCAAAACAAGAATTGCGTATTAATGAGAGCATGCAGAATGGTGCAACTTCTCATTCTGAAATTCATATGGAATGTTTGACTGTTTCCCAACTGTCAGAAAAGATATAAGTATTATGACTAACCACTGTCATTTCATGACAAGTAGGTAATGCAGTGAAAGTAAGTTGATGGGGTATTGGGGACTGTGTTCTTCACCCCCATACTAGACAAAAGTTGACTTTCAAAATTAAAAGGCAATATATGATATGTGCTAATGATCTTAATCTATTCTTGCTGGAGAGAGGTCCACGTTTCAAAACTCACAATCCAAACTGGAACTATACTGAACCCTTGTTGGGACTCAACAGAGAGGCCAAAGCAGGAATAGGCATGGAGACTCAATGACCAATTCACCCCATGGGTGGACCTTCTGGATGAGGACTGAGGCATAGTGTTGAAATTTTACTACTGCTCTCCATGCTGTACCTCTAAATAAATAAAGAGCTTCACTCTCCAAGACGGTTAGTTTATCTGGTACCTTTCACAAATTTTGCATTGTCATCAAAAGGTGACATCATTAAAATGGATGTTGGAAATACCTTTTAATAATGTCTGATTCCCTGTGATACTCATTCCCGTTAAGATACAGTATTAAGGTGAAGAGCTTACAACGATTTTAAAAGAAAAATTAGACATTTATATGCTTAAGGATAACATCTGCATTTAAACAAGCAATAGCAAAAAGGTACATATGATCTTCATTTTTAGGCATAAGGGGATAAACTGATCCCCAGGTGAGGCCAGAGAGCCTTGCCCCCTTGTTAATGAATACTTGATTGGAAAGGTGCATTGTGGGTATTACCAGAAGTGGGATATTGGACTAGGTGAGCCATTATTTTTGTATGGAAACTCCAATATTCTACATTCTCAGTGAGCCAAATTCTAATCTAATTTATACTAGTGTAAAAATGGAATAACTCCAACAAATTCACTGTAATTACTCTGCGCTTGAACCAGGGTAACAGACAACAGAATCTAGCCTAGTTTATTTGTCTGTGGGCCTGCTCTAAAACTGACGGAAGTCAAAGGAAAGACTCCTATTGAGTTCAGTGGCCTTTGGATCAGGGCTGTATGTCTCCTTGTTTTATTCCATTCATATATCTGAAAGGGCTTCTATGGTTTAAATAATTTCAACTTGCTTTCTGATGAAATCAAAATAGTCATAAAATACAGCAATAGTTTATTTCTCATGATGGCACATAAACATTAGCTTTTTAAAATCGAAAATAAGCATTATTTTTCTCTTTAAATAAAATTTATAGTATGACATTAACATATATCATAGGTACAAATTCAGATGGAAATCAAACAGCATATGCAGCAGCAGCAGTCATATTACACAGATACTACTAAATCATCAATTGCTTTCTGCAGAAAATATTGTAGAAAATATGTTCTCATAGGATGAATATTAAAAAAAAAAGGAAAGAGAGAGAGTGAGTGAGGAATAAATCTGGGGTATGGCTGATCTATTCAGTCCACCTCTCCCATCAGAGCCTGACAATTAGCTTAAATTTAAAATGAATACACAGCTCCAATGTTTGCCCTGCTTTCCACACACATGCAGGTAATGGAGCTTCACTCAGATGAAGGCTCAGAAGATAAGAATGATCAGCTCCCACACTCAGGAATTAGGATTTCAGGGAGATGGATTGTGTTATGATAGGACAGGGAGGCCTCCCTGTGCACCTGCTCCCTTTGTATGGGGTGAAAAGAGGAGGGTATCAGCACAGTGTATGCATGACTGAGGCGACATGAGCTGAATGTGGATCTCTTGCTGCTGAAGTGCTCCACAGTGCCCTCTTCACCCTTAATTTTCTGCTAGACAGAAGTCAATTTGGTGCCGCGCAGCTGCACCTTTCTAACTGCAGGATCTGGCCCTCTGTGCTCCCTGTCCTGCCCACTGAGTTCTTATCTCATGCTTTTGTGCACCTGAGCTGTACAGGATTAAGCACTAGATGAAATAATAGCTCTAATGATAACTTTGTGCTCCATGGTATATACTTCAAATTATCTGAAGCAGCATTATTCCTGCATGGTAGTGGTAATGAAGGATGCAGAAAGCTTTTCCCTCAGACATTGTGTACCCTGAACATGTGGCAGAGCCACATGTCCCTGCTCAGTGATTGATCCCTCCAAGTGGCCCTAGAGATGAACATATCAATCCAAAGGAGGCAGAGCTGCTGAAGGGGGCAAAGACTATGGTTGAACCCACCTTTGTATATGCCTGCAGAATTGCCTGGGAGCACCAAGGAGGAACAGGCTGCATCATCCTAAAAGATGGGCTGGCTTGCCCACACCATTGCACATTGGGGATGTTGGGTTGGGATTGGGCCTTCCTGAAACCCTTAGAAAGGTGTGGCTCTGCACTCCCCTCCACACAGAGCATTGTGAGGCACAATCCAGCCTATCATAATAGATAAGAGTAGATATCTAACTGATCTGAATGAAATATTTACATGGCCCCTGTTACCTTACTATCTGAATGCCTTATTTATGTTTTTATCCTTGCAACACTCTGTGAAGTAGAGAAATGCTATTATCCACATTTTCCAGGTGGGGAACTGAGGCACAGAGAGACTATGGGGCAGGGCCGACTCCAGGGTTTTTGCTGCCCCAAGCGGCAAGGGGCAGGAAAAAAAAGCCTGCGCTGGTGCCTGGAGCCGGCCCTGCTAAGGGGCTCACCAAATGTCACATAGGAAATCTGTAGCAGAACAGGGAACTGAACCTAGGTCTGCCAAATACCAGGCTAGCACCCGAACCAGGGAACTTTATTTCCTTTTATGAGTGGGAGCAAATTACTATAGATCGGAGTAGATTTAATATAGCTTGTTTGTTAGTACTGCTACTTCTATAGGAAATTCAGATAGTATTTAGCTGGCAGGTATTTCTCCTTGTTGAGTTCTGTGCAAAAAGCAGCAGCCATTCTGCTCAAGAGGGTACTATCTGGGGTCAGGTCATCATCTGGTGTAAATCAGCTTTGTACTATTAAATGCAAGGTGCTGTGCCACTTTAACACCAGCTAAGGGTCAAGCCTGTGGTTTCCAGTGTCAAAGTAGCAAATACCTCATAATTGTGACCTTTAGCACTGATACCACACTATACTTCTTGCTCCGTTTTTCACTGACTCCATTGGCATCCCACCCCAACCGGGTTTGCTATGAACTCAAAACAGAGAATTTCCACAGACTTCTAGCTGAATACTAATGTAATAACTACGGCTACCAGTGTATCTATTAATTTCTTTTCATGTTCAAAGTTACTAACCTTTTAGATTGTAATAATCCCTCCAGGCCAGAGACTGCATCCTCATCTATGTTTGTACATTATCCAGTACAGCAGGGCCCTAATCCTGCCCTCACCACATGTGGATCTATAGCCCCAAAATTAATTAATTTGATCTCCACACATCTGCCATGCAACAATTATGCTGGTCGCTCTGTAAGAAGTCAGTGACAAATTATTCCTGGGATTTTCCTTCTAGTTCAGCAGTTTTCAAGCAGTCTTTTAAAACTTGATTAAAACATACCATTTCCCCACTGGGCTGAGGATAACAAATGGGGCAACATCAATACTTAACAGTCTCTCATTGAGTAATTCTTCATATTCTACATACATGAAGCTGAACTCCAGTTTTAGACACTCCTCTTGGATCGCCTATGTGGCTCAAAAGTGTTAACAAGCATATGTTCATTGTAATGGAAGCAACCTGGGCAGAAGAGGTTTGTTCAGTGTGCCCTTTGCTGAAGTATTCAGCTGGAGTAGCAGTATTCTGAGTCTCTTTCAAAAAGTTCTACTGTGTCAAGAGCCATTTTTCTCTCATAGATTAAGGTAAGGGTGCTACGGTTACACATGTCACAGTTGTTTTGTCATGCATGGACTATTAGATTTTAAGGCTAGAAGGAACCATTAGATCATCTAGTTTGGACATCCTGTAATAACACAAGCCAAAAGAATTTTACCCAGGTAATCTTACGTTGAGCCCAGTAACTTGAATTGGGCTAATACATAATTTCCAGAAATTCATGATTTGAAGACATCAAAATATGGAGAATTCACCATTTCCCTGGATAGTTTGCTCCAATGGTTAATCACTCTCATTGTTTAAAAATTGTGACTTATTTCTATGCATCTGACAAATAAATCTCCAAAATGTTATTTGGAGCAGACAGCTCCCAGATGAGTTTTATGAGTGGGGACCCAGACTCCCTGATTGCTGCCTTCTCTAGTAAACAACATTTGCCTCTAGGTCTTCTTCCATGAATTATGTAACAAGTGATAATTGTCAGGCATAATATTTTTAAAAATTGGTTTTATAGTCAAACATTTCAGAGCTTTTCTATTTGAAAACTACTGATTTAAACAAAGAACGTACTAAATTTTGTTTTTATCTTGCAATATGACTAATGTAGCTAAGAGGAATGTATCTCAAAGGATGTGTCAGTTGAGGAAACAAAAAACAGATGTGGTTTAAGGGGGGAAAAAAACATATTATTCTTATTGCTTGGTTAATATCCAGCTTCACTCTGCCTCTAAACCTTCATGACCCAAAGCTGTAGATGGCAAAATTTGCCAGGTTAAGGGAATATCTTTACAGCCCGAAGACTGGCAATACCTCAACTCTGTAGGTGTGAGATACCCAAAGGTTTGCCAAAGAAGGCATATAAAATGTATTTTGTATTCCGTTTCCTTTTTTCATATTGTATAGCATGCCAGGCCTCATTGATATTTTTTCCAACTTATGTTGCAATTCTGTATTGAGGAAGCATTTTTTTCTTTTTTGCTTTATATAAATTCACTTAATGCATTTGCTGCTAAACTAAATGAAACTCAATCCTACATGTGTATAGTGAGTTGGGTGTCAGAATTACCCCGTGCATCAAGTGAAATGTGTCAGGATTTCTCTGACACTGAGTTTGCTAATAAAAAGACTACTACAAAACACCACAGTTATTTAGCATGATGGCTCAGGAAAGAAGATATAAAAAAAAGCCTCATTAAAACAGCACAAAAGTAGAAAAATACAAATCCTGAGCATAGAAATAAGGAATGTCCCATAATGCCCAAAATGTGTTCTTTCTGGCATACAGCAGACGCTTGCTTAGGGCTGTAAAAGGCTGTAAAACTTTTGAATCCCATTGCCAGTGGGGAGGAAGGGAGGGATTTGTAATTCAAGTGCCTTTTCCAACAACACTTACAGCAAATAGCAACCATATGGATTTTTTTTTTAGCCTTATTCCCTTATACCACACATGGGCACAAATAATGTGTGTGTGCACATGCATGAACACAGCATATATGGAAGGACATATAGTAGGTCAAAATTATATAAAATCGGGGCCTAAAGCTAAGTTCCTAAATGCATATTTAGGCAATTAAATAAGTGTCTGAACTTCAAAAGTGCTGAGCACCTGGGCCTTATTCAAATGCCTAAATACAGGCTAACTTTAGGCCCTCATTTTTTAAAACACTTTGGGCATAGCATGTGTGTGTGTGTGTGTATATATGTGTGCAGTGCTTTCCACCAATCTCCCAAAGGAAGGGTTTGTGTAGAAAAGAATTGTCTCTCTTTGCATAAAAGGACTTAACTAGTTGAGAAAGTGAAGAAAAGGGAGGCCATTTTAGGTCCTGATTCAACAAAGAGCTTAGTACCAATAAAGTCAATGTGACTTAATCACATACTTACGTGCTTGCCAAATAGAGATGGATTTAAACATGTGCTTCAGTGCTGTGCTGTACAAGGACCTTAAAAATATGGGGTGGGGGAAACTTTTAAAAGAAATATGGGAAGCTTAAAGGCAATCTGTTCTCTTTTCTTTTTGATCTTAAGATTTCAGGATTTGCTGGACTTTTAGTATGGCTCTCTGACAAAGGTGACTGACCGCAGTAATGTGATTCTGTACAATTCCAAAAATGTTGGGAAACATGCTGGCTACAGTACACAAAGTCAGGGGTCATTCCAGCTATTTCTTTTACAGTCCATCCCACCCTTCAAGAGCTACCAATAAAATACCGTTCCCAGTGGTTGGCCTTCTCTTTGTCTCTCTACTGGTAAGTCAGAGGCTGCTAACTAAACAGGTGTTTGAATGTTTCCTTAAATAATCTCAGTGATAACTGATGGCAGAGTGTGTCTAAACACATGCTTTTTCTTTAGGTTGAAGGCTGATTGCCTGGGAAAATGTGTGGCTTAACTGCAAACACATGAATATATTATTGTGCTTATGAAACTGCTATTTTAATTCATTTGGTTGTCTCATTTTGCCTTATGAAAAGATATCCATAGAGATACACAACATAAAAAAAGTGTCAGCCAATTGTATTGCTCCTTAAATCCAAGTCATTTTATGAACTGCCCTTCAGCCCGGCAGATAAGTGATGAGGGAAGGCAATCTGTCTCTAGCACTGACAATGCAAATTCTCGTGGAAAGTTTATTTACCAGCCTAAACTTTTTAAAATGCTGTGGAGCTGGTTAAATCGACTTTGTTTCAGACAGATGATCCATTGCAGCTGATTGCTGGAAACAACATTTGCTACATCCAGCAAATGTTTGCAACTGCACAGTGATGTGAGTGATAATAATAACATAGGAGCACATTTTAACAGTGATGAAAGAAACCACTTATACAAAAGGGCATTGTTTTAGTTCAGCCTTAAGTGGGTCTCCATGTCCGTAGGGCTGATCTTATGACCTGAACGTGGGCCACTTAGACTGCCAAGTTCCAAATTTGTTGTTACTCATGCTTGTCATTTTATCAAAAGTCTCAGAACACTTCCACCTCCAGTTCCTGGTGATAAGTGATTGTATGAGATCTCAGCTTTCATTTTAAAAAAAAGTTTCTAGCCCTGTGGTGCAGAGAAAATATGACCTGAGTGCTCTCTAAATGGTCAGAAAATGAAAAGCAAAGAAAAAAGAACTGCACGTCTATTAAATGTCTTGATTTTTCACCAATCTCGTGATTTGGGGCTTGACAAGACTGCTGATTGCACCCACATGTTAAGAAATTTGACAGCTAAGGGGCTTATACCATAGAGTACAAATAACAATAGACACAAAAGTATGTCCACAGTTACTTACACTTTCAAAAATGGAGGCTGATGTTTGAAAATCTGTCCCCAGCTGATTAGAGGGGCACATTCTCATGAGCAGAAACTGAAAACCATTTGCGCATTGCTAGTCTGGAAACAAGAACCCTGAGAGTATCTTGTAACTGTTGTTTGTGCTGTGAAAAGCCCCAATTGGGATCATTGCCCCGTTGAATTAGTTGCTGAGAATATCACACTGGGAGACATAGTTCCTTTAGTAGTGCCTCAAGAGACGAGTTGACAATAATTATTTTTGAGAACCTTTTGGCAGTATTCCAAGTGTATATATGGGCTTGAGTGTCTCTCAGTGCCATGACCTTAGTGGATTGAACATAGGACTAGCAGCCAGGAGCCAGCCTTGTTGGGGGGTCTTGGGCAAGCCATTGAATCCTGTTGTCTATGTTACCCAGTCTGTCATGTGGGGGACAGTAGCATTTGCTCACCGAGCTGAGAGGAGTGTTGTGGGGATGAATATTTAATGTTTGTACAGAGGCTGGAGGATATAAAGCAATATGCAAGTGCTATGGCTACATATTATTATAGACCTAATGTAGCTGACATAATGTCAGATCCCTGATTCAGAGGCATTACTTCTACTTTTCTCCCAGTACAGGAGGCAGAGCAGTTCTAACAGCTGACTAGTGAGACAGAACAGAGATGACGGAAAATGTAGGGGGAAATGCAAAAACAAACCTGCAAAACAGCACACAGAGAGGCTGGTTCCCAAATCCACCAGTGTATTCATCACACTGTTCTGGCACTTGCTCCCTACATTTTAATCTGACAACACAGCCCAGTGCCAAAGCAAATCTGTCTGTTTTGTGTCTCAAAAGTCCATTGGTTACCTGCAGGAGCCAATAACGAATCTCCCACGCAACAAGATTAGCCCCTGCTGCAATGTTTTCATGCATTTATAATAATATATGGAGATATGCCTATCTCATAGAACTGGAAGGGACCCTGAAAGGTCATTGAGTCCAGCCCCCTGCCTTCACTAGCAGGACCAAGTACTGATTTTGCCCCAGATCCCTCTAAGTGGCTCCCTCAAGGATTGAACACACAACCCAGTTATTACTTTGTGCTTCTGTCTTCTTTTCCATAAGGTGGATGATAGGTAGCTAATGTCAGCTGATTATAGTGAAGCGAGACAGAGACTAGCTTTGTTCAGGTGTGCAAGAGCAGAAGCAAGCAGCCTTCACCCGTCTTGTGCCGCAGGAGAGGGCTAGTTACAGTCACACTCCCAAGACGCAAGGACTGCTTGAGCCTAGATTAGCCAGTGGTGCTGGGCAAGGACAGGAATATTGTCACACATCCCTCTACACCAGGCAGTGAGGTGAGACCAGTACATAGAAAGCTTTCAAAGGCCATAGTGGTGACTACTGTAACCAGTGCTGCCCCAGGATCCCAAAGGCTTTGGGTGAAATCCTGGCCTTACTGAAGTCAATAGAAGTTTTGCCAGTGAATTTTGTGGGGCCAGGATCTGACTTATTGTGTGCAATGTGCATTATTCAGATTTCACCTGGGTTTAACATTTCCTTCAGTGGAGTTAGCCCTGGTTTACACTAATGTGAGATCAGAATCTAGCACAAAGCCTCAAATACCAACCTCTGGTGCAGGGTGCTTCTGTACTCCTGTGCTGGAAAGTGGCTGAAAGGACCCAAAGACCGTATAAATACTTTGCAGCATAAAATAATCTAATAAATCTACAAGGGAAATTACACCAGGAAAGAACGCAAGGAACTTTCAAAAGAAGTAAGTCAACAGGTGAGCAGCTGTTATATTGAGAACCCCATTATGTAAAGAAAATAGAGTTCTTTTTCAACGCTGCAAATAATGTATCACATTGATATAGGCATGTTGTCCTACAAGTTAGATAATTTGTAGATCCTTATAATAAATAGAGTGGGCCAAATTCTGGCTCATTGACTTCAACAGAATTTTTTGCCTCAAAAAGGACTTAAGATTTGGCCCTTTATGTCTGAATAAAGAGTGAAAAGCTGGAGTGACATTTAATTTGCCCTTTAAGTATTTTTGTGCCAAATCATTCTGAGATGTACATTTTGTAGAGATCTACCAGGAGTAATTAGAGTAACCTTTCAGACACATTCATGAATATTGTATGATGCGACTGTATTGTTCTTGATGGGCTATTGTCACTGATGGAAAGACTTGTTCAATTTTATTAATGCCTTGACAATAGCTGGTAAATAAATCTCTCTCTATAGATTAAGATTTGGAAGTGTGTCTAGGAATTAAATTGCAAATTGTCAAATAAAAATCAAGTATTCCTCAAAAATATCCAAAAATTCCTCAAAAATATCCAAAAATACACTGGATCCATGTAACATGGTGGTTTCAAGCACTGAAATTCCTTGTTGTTGTTGTTTGGGGCTTTACCCTCCTTTACAGACTTTTAAAGACTAATTTATCATGGAAGATTAGTTCTGAGAATGAGGCTGCTTATTTTAACAAAGCATTTTCCCCCAAACTGAGAAATGTTTGTATTCAATTTGCTATCTTTCTATACGAAAACCACATAAGCTCCTAAGAGTGAAGGTTTTTCCCTAACTGAATTTCATGAAAGAACAGCTTAGAAAGCTGTTTGCAAAAAGTAGTGAAAGGAAGCATGTGAAAAGCCTGCCAGGCAGAACACTAGCTAATACAGTAGTTGGATGGCTTTGATAAAGGAATACAGCAAAACTGTGCTAATTTGCACTATTGACTGGGAGACCCACTGTGAATTACTGAATTTTTCAAACTAGCAAGAAAGTGGGAATGGAACTGGGGGGCAGAATGACAAACAAGAAAGTTGCCTTTTACAGAGGGCCCGAGTCAATGGAAATGTGCCTTTGACTCCATTAGGCTTTGGAGCAGTGTCAAAAACAATTATTTTGTTTTACCTTGATATGGTTAGTTTGGGTTTAATTACTCAAAAAAGCTACTCACTGCCTAGTACATTAGTAAATGTGTTGTAGTCTATTTAATATTAGAGGAGAGATGGTCAGAGACTGCAAATGTTTGTCCATGAATATTCATGCAAATCTTTTAATGACTTCAGTTTTGTTGCATTCGCTGCCATTTTGTTTGCTTTCCATGAATATGCATGAGACTTGAGTTTTACTAGCATAGAAGCCTGCAGGAAGCACATTTTAGCAGCCATACAGCTTTGCACAATTGTCATGGAGAGGTTCTAGGCCAGACACAAGAAATACTTGCCCACCCTTTACCATAATGATCGATGATAGTGGGGAAAAATGCATATATTTTACTTGCTCAACAATAAAAATGACTCCCTCCAGGCAAATCAAATCTTTCAAACATGTGTGCAGTCTTGCATAGTGGCAAAAATCAAATTACAACATTAAATATTACATTGGAAAGGAGGTGAATTAGATCAGGCTACAAAAAAAATAAAATAACCGTCTCCTCTGTAGTTTTCAGTGCATTTTGTCTCCTGTCTATCTGTCTTTTAGGCCCTAAATATGCAAATACTTACACAGGGCCCTAACTTTAACGTGAGTAGTGTCATTGGGTGAAATCCTCCCCTCCCCCGCCCCCAGCAAAACTTCCATTGACTTCAACAGATCCCTGATTTCACTCATTGAGTTTAATAGAGCTATTCACATGTACAAAGTTAAGCGCATGCATAGTATATGTGGGACTGGGGCCTTAGACTGCAGGTTTTTGGGGCAAAGGGCTGTCTTTATTTTGGTATCACAAGCTGTAGCAAGCACATGGTCAGGACTTGGTACTGTAAATGATCGTACTTACGAGAGTTACTTATCCAAATGGGGAATAGAAATAATACCATGTCCTTATGTGACCAATCACAAATAGCATCCCCACTCATACAGCAGGGAGCCAAAGAGCAAACCAAATTCAGACCATATTTTATTGAATAAATTAGAATGATTTAAAATGTGAGCGAATCATCTGTGTGCAGGCATGCCACAAGCAGAAAAAAGTGGAAGCGTTTTTTCAGATAAATTGTTCCGTACCAAATTTTCATTCTGCTTTCATATTTAGTAAACTTAATGAAATCCTGGCAATATGAGCCCTAGCTAACACGCTCTGCTATTAAACCACTCCCGAGAAGTGTGGTGAGGCTGTCAGCATTTGAGTGTGAATTATGGAGTGTGTGGATTAGCAAAATGTAGATCAGCAGTGTTCTTCTGTGACCAAGTTTTAGTCTATTCCTGGTAACTTCACCCTTTACAGTTTTTATTTCTGATGAGCCCTTTCATATGGAGATGTCTGCTGTAAAGAACAGTCAGTAGGGAAAATCAAACTGAAAAGCAGATTAATATACACATTATTGAAATTTCTGTAAGGATTTATTCCAATTACACTGAGAGTTGGGGGAACAGTCAATTTACTCAAAATCTGGATCACTTCATGATTTGTCTGTTCATTCCCTCAGAAGCTCCTGGCATTGGCCACTGTCAGAAGACAGGATACTGGGCTAGATGGACCGTTGGTCTGACCCAGTATGGCCGTTCTTATGTTCTGAAACAGGTTTGATTCCACTAGGGTTGCCAACTTTCTACTTGCACAAAACCGAACACCCTTGCCCCACCCCTTTCCCCACTTCTCCTCTGAGACCTCACCCGTTCTCCAAGGCCCTACCCCATGCTCACTCCATCCCCCCTCCCTCTGTCACTCGCTCTCCCCACCTCACTCACTCGCTCATTTTCACCAGGCTGGCTGAGGGGGTTGGGGCGGGGGCGGTGAGGGCTCTAGCTGGGGGTGCAGGTGCTACAGTGGGGCTGGGCATGAAGAGTTTGGGGTGCAGGTGGGTGCTCTGGGATGGGACCGAGGGGGATCAGGGCTGGGGAAGGGGGATGGGGCATGGGAGGGAGGCAGACCCCAGGCAGCACTTACCTCAAGCAGCTCCCAGAAGCAGCAGCATGTCCCCACTCTGGCTCCTATATGGAGTCATGGCCAGGTGGCTCTGCACGCTGCCCCATCCGCAGGTACCACCCCCACAGCTCCCATTGGCTGTGGTTCCTGGCTAATGGGAGCTGTGGAGCTGGCGCTTGCGGCAGGGGCAACACATGGAGCCCCCTGGCTGCCCCTATGCCTAGGAGCCGAAATGGGGGACATGCCACTGTTTCTGGGAGCCGCACAGAGCCATGGCAGGCAGGGATCCTGCCTTAGCCCTGCTGCACCGCTGACCAGACTTTTAATGGCCCAGTCAGCAGTGCTGACTGGAGCCTGGCAACCCTAGCTTCCACTGAGAAAATCCAAAACTCTTTTTAAGGATTAGATAAAGTTGCTCACTGAAGCATTATTCTGACCCTGACTTTGCCCAACCCCTGCAAAAGATATAACGTATTTTCTTTTGGCAATAAGTCAGCCTGGTAGTGTATCATTTGCTTTGTTCTGAAGATTATTTGCCACACAGGTATAAAAGTATTTAAGGACAGTCAGGTAGAATAGCACATTCATTCACACATGCACACTGCTGTTAAAGAAAACTCTGACACACAAGTTGAGCATTCCTCACAGTGCCACATGTTATATCAGTCAGTCAGGATGGGGTGTATCCCACACATCCTTCTCAGTTAAAGGATGTTTCACCAGAACTAATTATTTAGCAACAGTGACAGTTTGTATTTCCAACTATCACCTCAAATCCTCTTTCTCCAAATGATAATACCCTTGCTGCTTGGTCGCCTAGCAAAAAACAGCAGGACAGTGCATTGGAATTATGCAGTCTGCAGCTGCTAAGTTCTGGCTAATAAGTGAAATAGAAAAACAGAACACTTCATGCTATGGAACAAAGATTAAATGTAAAATTCAACATCTACCTGCATGAGCTGTGTTTGTAACAGTTTACTTCTCAACAGACACAAAAAGACCACATTGGCAGGGTGCCTAGGATTGTTATATCTGCCATCATCATCATCTGGCCTGATACCATTAATCCTATTTTGCTAATGCATCTCCCAGGATTTCATACAGGATGGTGAACATTTCTCTGATGCTTCTGCAAGATGGAAATCCTCATGTGACCCTCATTGCTGATGGCTGTAATGTAACTTGAAGGGGCTAATCTTTCAAAACTCTTTATTTTCCTCTTTGTCAGGCATGGGAGTAATAGGTCAAGTCCTGCTCTCAGTTTATATCACTGTAAATCTAAAGTAATTCCATAGTTGCTCTAGAGTTACTTTGTATTAGCACTGGGGTAATTCAAGCAAAATTTGACTCAGGGTAGCCATATTCTCGTTACTTTCCCTTTCACATTGAAAAGAGAAAGGAAGCATGCCATGAATTAAACTTTCTTTAATAAAAACAATTGGAAAAATATGGCTGGGATTGAACCTCAATGAGGGTTTGGTGCCTAACTCCCTTAGATCCCCTTGATACTCTTAGGTATGTGCTTAAAGAAGTAGCTGTGTGCCTACTTCGTACAAGAGCATTAAGCCAGGCTGTGAGTAAGTCACTGGCACTACGTGTTATTCAGAAGATAAAGTGGATGTGATTTTTTCACTATGTGATTCTGCTCTTCTTATTCCTTACCATTCTGTGTTTTACATGTCACTCACCCTCGCTTAGTGTGAAGTTCCAGAAGTGCCAGGCAAAGAATAACAAGTAGACTTACAGAAAGTAGATTGGGAAACGTTCTCTTTGTCCATCCCCTGCCAATGCAGGATTGCTCCCTCGATATAGTTCTTTACCCAGCCCCAACTGTTATTAACTCAGTCTTCCACCACCTCATTTGGGACATTCTTCCACGATCTAATAAATCTCACCCAACGGCTTAAAGTTTTCTTTATTCATTTATATCCTAGCTTTCCCCCCTGACAAATTCCTCTCTGTACATAGTGCACTCTTGAAATACTTGTAGTGAGCAGATTGGTGGAGAATGATGATAATCTCCTTAGTCATTGCTTGGAGCCAGGATACACATATCAAAAGTAGTCTAACTGGCCCACATCAATAAGTCATATATTTACAGGACTTTTCCGAATGCCCCTCAGTTCACTGGCATCTTTCTGTTACTGAACGGTAGTTTTATCAATGCCTTATACGAAGAAAGTTCCATCTCTTTGATCCATGATGTAAGGCTTCTACATACATCTTAGGTATCTATCTTTGGTACTTATATGGCCCCCCCCATTACTATAGTATCTCAGCACCTCTCAAACTTTAACATGTTTATTCTCATAATGCCCTTCTAAGGTAGAGAAGGGCTGTGATCCCCGTTTTACCAAGGGGGAACTGAGGCACAGACGCACTAAGGCTTGTCTATACAGTGGGCTAATGCACTCTACGGAACTGCAAGTTCTAAAGCACACTCAGGAGGTGTGCATTACTTGGCCCAGGCCAACTCTGCTAGTGGTCTTTAACATAGTATTGTTACTAAAACAACACACCAGAGAACCTCTAGTACATGTTAGGGCTGGGCCATGGGTAGCCTGTGTGCACTGGTCAGCTGTTAAGTTGCTGGCAGGAGGTGAGTAGCAGGATCGGGAACAAGCTGGGTCTGAATGCCAGGAAGTCAGGGTCAGGCACCAAGTTGTGAGTAGCAAGCAGATTGTAGAGTCAGGGTCAAGCTGGGTGGAAGGTCATGGTCAGGCACCAAGTGGCAGGTGGACAGCAGAGTTGGGGTCAAGCCAGGTTGGGGTCAGAGAGTCAGGATCAGATGCTGGGTTATAGACAGCAAGCAAATGGCAGAGTGAAGGATAAATTAGGGTCAGAAGCAAGGGTCTACAGCAAGCAGGATCTGGAAGGGAAGCAAGCAGGCAGTCTGCATTGTTGTTCAGGCAGCTCCCCATGCTGGCTTCCTGATTTAAATACTAGTATCAGCCAGTGAGTGGGCGCCCATTACCCTACCATGTACACAAGCCTGTAATCATTTAGGCTCCAAAGCTCCATTATTAAAAGTGATTTAGGCACTTGTGAGACTTAAGCTCCTAAATCATTTTTGCAAATTGGACTTAGGAAGTATATAGTGGAGCATGGAATTGGACCTTGGCCTCCTAAGTCCCAGACTAGCACCCTAACCAGAGGGCCATCCTTTCTCCTTCGGCCTAAAATTGCACTGCCTTTCTTTTCATTTCCTTTTCATTGCCAAAATGGACAGTCACGGTCACTCTTTTTTTGCTGGATTGTCAAACTGTGGCCTTCTGACCCTTGACACTTTCCCTTTACCAACATATGCTAATATTTTACCGTGTACAGTAGAACATAGTTATGCCTGTTCTATCGCATTGTGCGCCTTTTCATTGGGAGCAAGTCAGCAGTATTATCCCAGTCAGATGATTTGGCCACAACTTTTGTCATTTGACTAAAATACATCTTTTTTCAGCAAATAATCTTCTTCAGTCAGTCTGTGGTCCTCATGATATTAATCCCTCTCTTCATATGACTCTCGCATGTTGGAAAGAGAAAATGCCCTCTGCAGGGCCTGAAAACACATGGAACACATTCTTATTGTAAAAAAGCCATTTCAATTTGCATTCACAATTGTGGTCTTCCTAGAACCTCTGCTCACAGCCATGTAGTATCATTTCCTTTCACTTGCCATGCAAGAAAACAAGGAGGCTGACATGTCTATTCAGTCAATATTGTGCCACATTGGACAAATCTGATTGCACATAGAGTAACGTTCTCTTCCCTCCTTTTCCCTCTGTACTTCCCAATGTGTTTTCTTTCCCTTTTGTGTTCCTCATTTTGGTTGTTTTTTCCTTTTTCTTCTTCCATCTGTTCTTTCTCCCTCCACTTTTCAACCCACTTCTCTGTCCTATCATCTGTCCTTGGACTTATACTGCAAACTTCCCTGTAGTCTCCCAGTGCTGCCGGACAAGAGTCCTGACCAGCAACGAGTTGATTCAGGCTTCTGTCTGTCAGCTCTGTAAGGCAGTTTCTGTCAGATTCTGGGTGTTCAGATGTTACTTAGGGCTAGATCCTCAGCTCATGGATATCAGTATCACTCCATTGACTGCCACGAATCTGGCCCTTAATTTTAGAACTTTGCACTCCGCAGTCTTCAGAGTGAGCCCAGATGAGTAGACCATTTTTGGGAAGGTAGGTGTTTCATTTTATCAGGCAACACTGCATTGAACACAGTGTCTGTGCTAAATATACACGCCAAGTTCTTGACAAATCCATGTTGGTTATTACTTACGACTTGTTAACCTCTAGGTGCTTACAAAGTGATTGTTTAATAATTTATTCCTGTATCTTAACCAGGTACTGAAGTTAGGCTGACTGAGACATAATGCCTCCCAACAGGTGGTGGAGCTTTGCCACACTCTAATATGGGGCAGTGCGTAAAAGCACAATCCTACATTAACTGATAAATCTCAAGCACTCCTTATGTTTTGAGTGTATCAGACTCTCTTGTTTCGATTTATTGAGACCCTTCATCTCAGTTCTTCTCTTTCTGGCATTGACCTGTGCTGAACCTCCTGGGAAACTTGTTTCTTTTCTTTCCAACCTGAATCATGATATTTTCGAGGACAAATGTTTCTTGGAATTATGTGCATGCATCAGCTGCAGAACTATCCCCTTTTAAAGCACACAGATTCTAGGATGGCAAAGCCATCATTCGATAGGCTTGTGATAGATCTTTTTTCTCTAACCATGAAGCAAATAGCTAAGTAATTTTCAAAAATAAGGATTATTCATTCACATGCATAAAACTAACACCAGCAGTGGCACTAGCTAGCATACATTTTAAAAGCCTATCAAGCTTTGTGCTTCATGGCATGACCTGGTCACCAACTGAGCACAAGAAGAAATTTCCCCCTGTGCTATAGTATTACACATTAATATGTATTATGGGTTTCTTCTGTTCCTCTAAAGCATCTGGCATTGGCCACTGTATAAGATATATAAGGCAGGATGCTGGAATAGATGGACTATTGGTCTGTTCCATTAGAGCAGTTCTTATTTTCCTATGAGCCTTACATGGACTTTTTAATCCTCATGTTTTTATAGTGCAGAACAGACCTGTGCAGTAAAGTCATACATTTCCTGAATTTATCGTCATTGGTTTGCCTTTTGCATCTAGGTCCATAAAATTGCCTATCCACTGAATGTATGTCATATGTCTTGAAGTACTGGAGGGGTTAATGTAATGTGTAGCCAACATAAGATACATTTAATGATCTCTGAAATTGCTTCTGCGAAACAGCCACATCACTGCCACAACTCAATTTATTTCAGATCCTGCAAATAACAAATATAATTACTTTGGAATCAACATAATATTGGGTCAGACTGACTCACATTCCCCCAGTTTGCTCGGAACTTAATCTAAGTCTGAACCAACTGTCTGTCTCCAATCATATCCACTTGGTGCATTTTTGTACATGATATCAAACATGAGTCTCTTGGAAAACATTTCAAAGTCACAAAATGATTATACTAATTTTTACCTACAAGATGACATTGGCCTTTTAAGAGGGAAGAACCCAGGGCACCTGGGACTCATCAGTTACCTCCAAATTGGGTTTTAAAGGAAGACACTTGGTCTATATAAAAGGGGAAGGAGATCAGGTGAGTCAGACATCTGGAAAAGCTGCCTGAGAGCACTAACTGAAAGATTCAAGGAGGGGCAGGTGAGAGCTGCCAGAGCCAAGAGGGTTCTGGGGGAAGGCTGACGGCAGGAGAGCATCAAGAAGGGTTTGCTGGCTGACTTCTCTAAGCCATCAAAGCAGGGCCAGAGGGCTGAAGGCCAGAGAGCATCAGAGGAAGTTGCCTGCTAATGTCTAAGCTGGAGAGCCAAAACCAAAGCTGGAGAGGGCTGTAGGCAGGGGAGCAGCAGAGAGGCTTACCTGTACTCCCTCCCTGGACGCAGGAGAACAATGAGTGGGCCAGGGGGAGTAAGGGGTGTTCCCCTGGTGAGGATACTCCCAGAAGAGAGGTTGTGTGGGTTCCTGCTGGGAAGAGAGGCTTTGCACTCCCGCTGGAAGGGCTGGAGTGCCTGTCCTGGCAGAGAGTCAGAGAAGGACTGACAAGAAGTCTAGGTGCAGCAGAAGATGCTGGAGTGTGTAGGTAGGGTGTCGTATAATGGGATTTTAAAGACTATGTGTGCATTAGGATGTGAGAAGGCCTATGTTTCAGAGTTTTGTGGATTGTTTAAACTATGTTTTGGTAATAATGGGGTCTATATTAGCTGTTACCACTCAAGAGAGAGATCTTGGAGTCATTGTGGATAGTTCTTGAAAAACATTTGCTCAATGTGCAGTGGCAGTCAAAAAAGCTAACAGAATGTTAGGAACCATTAGGAAAGGAATAGATAATAAGACAGAAAATATTGTAATACACCCACGCTTTGAATACTGCATGCAGTTCTGGTCAGCCCATCTCAAATAATATAAATTAGAAATAGAAAAGGTACAAAGAAGGGCAACAGAAATGATTAAGAGTATAGAACAGATTCCATATGAGGAGAAATTAAAAAGACTGGGACTGTTCTACTTAGAAAAGGAGATGACTAAGGGGGGATATGACAGAGGCTATAAAATCATGACTGGTATGGAGAAAGTGAATAAGGAAGTGTTATTTACTCCTTCACAAAACACACGAACCAGAGGTCAATGAAATTAATTGGCAATAGGTTTAAAACAAACAAAAGGAAATACTTCTTCACACAACGCACAGTCCACCTGTGGAATTTGTTGCCAGGGGATGTTGTGAAGGCCAAAAGTATAATGGGATTCAAAAAATAATTAAATAAATTAATGGAGGGTAAGTCCATCAATGGCTATTAGCCAAGATGATCAGGAATGTAACCCCATATTCTGGATGTCCCTAGCCACTGGCTGCCAGAAGTTGAGAGTGGATGATAGGGGGTGAATCACATGGTATTTGCTTGTTCTGTTCATTCCCTCTGAAGCATCTGGCATTGGCCACTGTCAGAAGACAGGATACTGGGCTAGATGGACCATTGGTCTGACTCAGTATGGCTGTTCTTATGTGTTAATGAGCCATGTTGATGGACTAGAGGATAAGTTTTCATAGAGTTACTGGGGACTTTGAAGGAGGGAAACAGAGGCAGATGCACAGGTTGTGCTGCAGTCTGCCACGGGACGGCATTCCGGGCAGGGGTGCCTTATCACATATGGTGGAGACTGTGAGTGAGTGATCAGCCCCTGGGAAGAGGGGATTTGCAAGTGACTGGAAAAGGGAAAATGAGGCTAGTGTCTGCTTTCAGGGCCACCTTGAGACCACAGGGGACACCCTGGAGGCAGCCACCATTTGACACTCACTACATACCAATGAGATTTAACATTTGCATTGTGGTGTTCTGACTTGGGCTGATAATACTGGTGTTTTCACATTAGTCTTCAGTAGAACAGTCTACCTCAAACTTCATCCTGATCCAACTTCAGTCCTTAAAGTTTTATACCTCATGTTTGAAAGGGCAGTCAGATTAATGATTTTTGCATGGACCAACACTAATGTCTGTGACAGCATCTCCTTTTGACCTGCACTGCAGTACAATATGCTATACATATTCTGTAAAAACTTACAAGATTTTTTCATTGTTTTGACTTCCATTTAATTAAACCTAGGTTTGATTTATGAGCTATCATTCCAGCTATGGATCATCACAGATTCTCACTTTGAGGCAAGCCAACCTATTCAGCAGAGAGGTCAGCTTGTTACAGAAACTCTTGTTTAAAAAATATATTGTGCAGCACCAAACTTGTGAGAAGTTGCAATCAACTCAGGTGCAGGGGAGAGAAAAAGGGATCTCATCTCTCCCTAGTGGCTTCTTCAGTCAGTTTGAAAGATCTTAATGTTTTCCCAGTCAAAAGCTGATGTACTTCTTCTGGGTAACTGTGGATGGGCTCTAGCCACCCATTTTCTGAAGGAAAATTATGAAAACCATAAAGAATTCCTGACAGCAAGACTTTTGGGGAAGGGGTCACCCATACAATGGAGGGCTTGAACAGCTGATGGATATGGGAGGTCTCTCCTGGATAATCATAGAATATCAGGGTTGGAAGGGACCTCAGGAGGTCATCCAGTCCAAACCCCTGCTCAAAACAGGATAAATCCCCAACTAAATCATCCCAGCCACGGCTTTGTCAAGCCCGACCTTAAAAACCTCTAAGGAAGGAGATTCCACCACCTCCCTAGGTAGCCCATTCCAGTGCTTCACCACCCTTCTAGTGAAAAAGATTTTCCTAATATCCAATCTAAATCTCCCCCACTGCAACTTGAGACCATTACTCCTTGTTCTGTCATCAGGTACCACTGAGAATAGTCTAGATCCATCCTAGTTGGAACCCCCTTTCAGGTAGTTGAAAGCAGCTATCAAATCCCCTCTCACTCTTCTCTTCTGCAGACTAAAAAATCCCAGTTCCTTCAGCCTCTCCTCATAAATCATGTGCTCCAGCCTCCTAATAATTTTTGTTGCCCTCCGCTGGACTCTCTCCAATTTTTCCACATCCTTCTTGTAGTGTGGGGCCCAAAACTGGACACAATACTCTAGATGAGGCCTCACCAGTGCTGAATACAGGGGAATGATCTCATCCCTCGATCTGCTGGCAATGCCCCTACTTATACAGCCCAAAATGCCATTAGCCTTCTTGGCAACAAGGGCACACTCTCGACTCATATCTAACTTCTCATCCACTGTAACCCCTAGGTCCTTTTCTGTATAACTGCTGCCTAGCCATTCGGACCCTAGTCTGTAGCAGTGCATGGGATTCTTCCATCCTAAGTGCAGGACTTTGCACTTGTCCTTGTTGAACCTCATCAAGTTTCTTTTGGCCCAGTCCTCTAATTTGTCTAGGTCCCTCTGTATCCTATCCCTACCCTCCAGCGTATCTACCACTCCTCCCAGTTTAGTGTCATCTGCAAATTTGCTGAGTGTGCAGTCCACACCACCCTACAGATCATTAATGAAGATATTGAACAAAGCTGTCCCCAGAACCGACCCTTGGGGCACGCCGCTTGATACCTGTTGCCAACTAGACATGGAGCCATTGATCACTACCCATTGAGCCCGACTATCTAGCCAGCTTCCTATCCACCTTATAGTCAATTCATCCAGCCCATACTTCTTTAACTTGCTGGCAAGAATACTGTGGGAGACTTTATCAAAAGCTTTGCTAAAGTCAAGGAATAACACGTCCACTGCTTTCCCCTCATGCACAGAGTCAGTTATCTCATCATAGAAGGCAATTAGGTTAGTCAGGCATGACTTGCCCTTGGTGAATCCATGCTGACTGTTCCTGATCACTTTCCTCTCCTCTAAGTGCTTCAGAATTGATTCCTTGAGGACCTGCTCCGTGATTTTTCCAGGGACTGAGGTGAGGCTGACTGGCCTGTAGTTTCCCGGTCCTCCTCCTTCCCTTTTTTAAAGATGGGTACAACATTAGCCTTTTTCCAGTCATCCAGATGAAGATATTTCTCTCCTCAGCAATCTCTCCTTTCACCATGATTTGGTAATAAATCTTCAAATCAGACTGGGTATTTTTCCTAGCTCGACTAGCTTGCAAGTCTCTGAGGTGCTTCTTTTTAAAGGTTATGAAGGAAAAATACATTTTAAACATTTAGTTAGAGAAAGTGAGGCCTATTCCCCTACTTGCTGAACTTCCTAATATATCAGATATGTTTCTAGTACACTTCCAAGTCCTTTAATCTGAACAGCGCATAAACTTTTGCATGATTAATTAATCATTCAACTCACATAGAAACAAATATAGGAAACCATGAATTGCCTTTTCCAATTACTGCTTTTGAATTAAACAAAAATATTTCTGCAAAAGGCACAATGTGCTTTTGGTAATTAAAAATGAGTTTAAGACTAAAAATATAATCCTAGAATATTTGCTGAAATTTTTGCAGCTGGCATGAAAAACCTATAATCTAGAGATATTTAGAAAGCATTTAATATTGTAACTCATACTATAGCACAAATAGAGCATCCTATCTGCAAAAGCTGCCCATGTAAAAGCTAACAGAGAGATCTATATACAGAGTGTATCGTTTACTGTTGTCTGAATATGGACTGCATCTTACCTATTAAAGCAGGATCAGATCTTCATATCTACTACTGAATCAGACATAGGAAGAGAGATTTTCTAGTTGTAAGAAGGAGGTTTTTTGTTGATCATATTCACTGATATCCTTTTTTGGCAGATCATACGCCATGTGCAGTATAGTTCAGTATAGTTCAGATCAAAACAAGAAACATACCTTTCATTCATACCTATACCGAAAACCTACCGACCGCTATGCCTACCTTCATGCCTCCAGCTTCCATCCCGGGCACACCACAAGATCCATTGTCTACAGCCAAGCACTGAGGTACAACCGCATCTGCTCTAACCCCACAGACAGAGACCAACACCTACAAAATCTCCACCAAGCATTCTCAAAACTACAGTACCCGCACGAGGAAATAAGGAGACAGATCAACAGAGCCAGACGTGTACCCAGAAGCCTCCTACTGCAAGACAAACCCAAGAAAGAAACCAACAGGACTCCACTGGCCATCACATACAGTCCCCAGCTAAAACCCCTCCAGCGCATCATCAGGGATCTACAACCCATCCTGGAGAATGATCCCACACTTTCACAGGCCTTGGGTGGCAGGCCAGTCCTCGCTAACAGACAACCTGCCAACCTGAAGCATATTCTCACCAGTAACTGCACACCGCACCATAGTAACTCTAGCTCAGGAACCAACCCATGCAACAAACCTCGATGCCAACTCTACCCACATATCTACACCAGCAACACCATCACAGGACCTAACCAGATCAGCCACACCATCACCAGTTCATTCACCTGCACGTCCACCAATGTAATATATGCCATCATATGCCAGCAATGCCCCTCTGCTATGTACATCGGCCAAACTGGACAGTCTCTAAGGAAAAGGATAAATGGACACAAATCAGATATTAGGAATGGCAATATACAAAAACCTGTAGGAGAACACTTCAACCTCCCTGGCCACACAATAGCAGATCTTAAGGTGGCCATCCTGCAGCAAAAAAACTTCAGGACCAGACTTCAAAGAGAAACTGCTGAGCTCCAGTTCATCTGCAAATTTGACACCATCAGCTCAGGATTAAACAAAGACTGTGAATGGCTTGCCAATTACAGAACCAGTTTCTCCTCCCTTGGTTTTCACACCTCAACTGCTAGAACAGGGCCTCATCCTCCCTGACTGAACTAACCTCGTTATCTCTAGCTTGCTTCTTGCTTGCATATATAAACCTGCCCCTGGAAATTTCCACCACTTGCATCCGAAGAAGTGGGTATTCACCCACGAAAGCTCATGCTGCAAAACGTCTGTTAGTCTATAAGGTGCCACAGGATTCTTTGTTACCTTTCATTCAGTCTCACTCCCTAAATAGAGGCCTAAGTCCTCTCATCAGACTGGCATGGCAGAAAGGAAGGATCTGTACCATGTTTCCAAGCTCTACACATCCCCATTGGGACAGATACATTTCCAAAAGGGGAGAGTGGCTTGGTCCCAAAGAGGCATTTTCACTACCATAAATTTGGCTTCTAAAGATCTGACTGTTGTGGAAATGATTTTGGGAGGCAAAAGTTATTGCAGGAACAAGGGCTAAATCTTTGAACACAAGTGCTGTGGAGCTCCACAGTAGCTGAGAAACAAGCATTTTTTGTTTCCCTCCCTGGGGGTTCTCTGCAGCCTCCTTGGTGAAGAAGAGATGGTGCATAAGCAGGTCCACCTACTCTGCCTCTAGTCTTCCCCTATTTTCTGGAGCACAAGCATGTAATAGATGTATCCAAATCCACACCTTTCTGAACCACACCAGTCCCCCTGGGTCAGTGACCACAGAGCAGGGCCGGCTCCAGGGGTTTTGCCGCCCCAAGCAGCCAAAAAAAAAAAAAAAAAAGCCGCGATCACGATCTACAGCAATTCAGTGAGAAGTCCTTCGCTCCGAGCGGGAGTGAGGGACCCTCCGCCGAATTGCCGCCGAATACCTTAAAGTGCCGCCCCAAGCACTTGCTTGGTAAGCTGGTGCCTGGAGCCAGCCCTACCACAGAGGATGAGGTTTGATTTGGCCCTAGATAAATAGAATAAGCACTGCACAGTCATTGCCAAGCAGATGAATGGAAACAGAAAATGTTTTTGAGATAGTGCAGAAAGCTCACACAAGAGCTTCCTCTTGTGATTTCTAAGCCAAAAAGATGTATATAAATTTTGTAAGTTCAGCTATTTATTCACTTTTGGATGCTTACTCATAATGAGCCTCTGAACTTCTTGAGATTCACCTGGGGCAGGAATTCTTTGCTTTTTAAATCAGAGAGTCGTGGGTGACTCTGGAAGTGGATTACGGACCCTTTCATCTCTGACACCAATTCAAATCCTGCCAAGGGTTGACCAAAAGTCATTGTAAACATGGCATGTGTGAAATGAATTGGTGGCTTCAGTCCATTTCCTGATGTATAATTCTCTGCTACGTAAAACTCCATGAAAACTGTGAAGAAGAATACCAATTAGTGGCACCTTCAGCAGAGAGACCAAGGAATGGAGACTGAGCTATTCTCTCACCCTAATGGTGGTCCCTCCACATCAGGATTCAGGCACATTTGGCAGGGTAGTATGGGAAAACCAGCACTTCCCCTGCCTGCACTGTACTGGTTCTAAGTGGACCAAATATTGAGGAATAAGAAAAAGCTGCAAATCAAATTGAATTCAACTGGATTTCAGTGGATTTGTCTGTGGACAAACAAAGGACTTGAGTCACCATCCATAGACTTTCATGAGTGCTAAATTCACTCTTTTGAAATGTGCCCCAATATTCCTTTTCTTCTTTGGTCCCCTTGCAGCACAATTCCTCAAAATCTGCAGCTCAGATTGTTTCTCTTTCAGGCTGCATGCCAAAGTCTGCTCTTACAGAAGGATTAGTTTGATCACACTAAGGTAAACTATTTAATATTCTATCCCAGACAGCTGCTAGGTAAATAACAATACAAAAAATGGATGCTTTGCCATCTCTTTTTCATGATGCGTCATAAATGTCATGAAATTTTTTTGCTGGTGCACATATTATTTTGTGCTGACAGGTAAGCCATTATATATGCAACCTCTAGTCCTGACCCTTTATTAATGACATCAAAATATTCCAAATGCAATATGTTCTCATTATAGAGCTAAAAATGTTATTAGCTTTCCTTTATGCTCTCTATAACTAACTTACCAAATATTTTGCAAGTGCCTGTAGTCATTACAGCACAGCATTTCCTTTCATAACATAATTATGATTCCCAAATGTGCTAGCTATTATTTATTCAACAGCTTAAAATAATTTGACCAGAATATTAAAAAGCTATCCTATGAAAGATTTGCTGCCTTTACTAGATATCAAAGGCACAGGCTTAGGTGTAATCTACTTCAGCTAAATGCGCTTTTCACAATAATCCAGTAACCATATGTCAAAAAAGTAGTTATCAGTGAAAGCCAAATGCCTGTTTTCTTCTCCTGTTTATCACCAGATTACATTAACCTAAACCCTAAAAGATTTCAGAGGACCAGAATCTCATATACCAAAAGAGATTGGGTCAGGAGGTAAAGGGACATCATTTTTATGTCATATTGAGGATTTAAAAGGCAGATCTAATGTCAGATTTCTCAACACAAATAGAAGGATGCAGTGGCATCATAACGTAAAATGCATTAAGCTGTCAAAATGAAGCTCCTGTCTTCAATCATGCAAAGTCCCTTAAGACCATAATGTTAAATAATGCATCAAGAAACTTCCTGTCCAAAAAGAAAGAAAGAAAGAAAAGTTACCTTTGGAAAAGAGAGAAAATGTAATTGATTATTAAAATATGAGCTACTGAAAAGATGTCAGATGAAATAAATAAGCCTTTCACTTTTGTATACTGGCTGTTTGCAGTTGTTTGTTACGGTATCCATAGAGGGGTCAACCTTTCCATTAACAAAACAATATCACTTTATTTAAAATTTGAACTATTTGGACTCAGATTATTCACAATTGGCACCAAACACACGGGGAATGTGGGTCTCTGGATAAAAAGAGACAAATAGGAAAAGTCCTGAAATGACTGGAGGAGCAGCTGAAGCAACAGCAAACTCATACTTTAGTCCTACAGCTAGAGCAACTAGCAAAGGCTAATGTCCAACAGCCAGCTGCCCAACCTGCAACCCCACAGGCCTTGTTACAATTTGTGAGGATGCACCAAGCCCAAAATACAGTGCAACAGAATGGCAGCAAGTTCAGCTTGCCATTCCCCAGCCACACCAGTGACAATTCCAGAAATGTAAACAAGTTTGGCTTGCAGGACATCAGCCAGAGACCCAGGAGCAGCAGCTTCAGAGCTTCATTAACCTGGTTGCACCTGCCAGGCTGCTAGTAAGTCCCAGCATTTCCTTGTCCAAAAGGTGACCCAAAATCTTTCCTGGTCAGTTTGAGCAGGAAGATGCTGCAGGTCAATTTGAGTAGATATTCTGGGTTTCCTCTTTGGCCCCTTCTCTGACAGGGGAGACAGAGGCTGCATACAAAGTCCTTGGTGAGGACTCTGCTACAGGCTGAGAATTCATTAAAACCACGACCGTGGACCAGTTGAGGGTCTTGGAGGAAAAACACTGGCAGCAGTTTTAATTAGAAGCTTCTTCTTTTTTTTTTTTAATCCTCACTAGGCTTGAGGCCATGCCCTTAGTTTGGTGCAAGACCCAAATAATAGGGAACTAAAGGACTTTACAATATTTGAGCTGTACATATAAAGCCTAGTGGGGAGGATGCAAACACAGGTATACTGGTCCCAGACATCCAGGCTGTGTGGCAGCCAGAAGACTATCTGGGCTGTCAGAGCAATGACCATGGCCAAAGCTACATCCTAAATTTGAAGGACAATCCATTAAAAAGCAGAGAATCAATATGGAAAATAATGAAGGAAATTGGATATGTCACAAGGGAAGCCATAAAGACACTCTCCTAGACTAGGAGTGGCGCCACCACTCCTGTTTTTCATAGGGGGCAATTTGGGCACATGAAGAAATTTTGCCCCTGTATAAAGTGTGACTATGGGAGATTTGTGGGCGAGGACAGAGAGTCCAGAGTGCACAAATCATGCACTGTACCCATGCCATTAGGAGAGAAAACAATGTCTGAGCTAAAGCACTAGGGGTCTGTCCACATTTTAGCAGGAGAGAGCTTATTCAGAGCTCCACTACTAGAGACAGCGGAATCTGTCCAGGCTCCCTATGTCCCTGGAGGCATATCCCTCGGCTATAATCCTCCTGTGAGCAAGGGGTCATGTGAGCTTATTCTGAGGATGTGTCCGACTCATTACCCACGATTGTATGTTATAAGGTGCCACAGATGCCTTGGGAAAAGACTAGTAGCACTTTCCTGCCTTCTTGGGCTCTACAGAATGCCAAGGGAGTCATGGACCAGTAAGGAGACATTCTTCTATGCAACTTTTGGAATTGGGCTTCAGCTGGACTGCACTGAGGAACAGACAGATGAGCATGCTTTTCAGAGTTGCTCTGGAGAAGGAAGGAATGCAACATGATGGTGGGGCTCAACCCAACCTGTAATCAACTGTAATAACTGTAGCATAAAGCTGTTAAACTCATTATTAATGTTAATTGAGATACAAGTGTGGGGGGGAGTAGAAGAAACAAGGGAGCTAAGAAAGAAAGTGCTAGAAGGAAACCCTAGAGACAGCCAAGGTCAGGGAGGAAGCTTATGGTAAGCTTTATGGTGCATTATTATTTGAGTTACCAGTGAAGCCAAACCCCAGAAAAGTGAGAGTCTGGACACTAATGATCTGTGTGTTCTGTTGAGGAGAGGCATTTAGCTACAAGATTCCATTCAAGATCAGTGAGAAATATGCAGCTAAATTCACCTGCAGCACTTTCAAAATGTATTTCCTGATAGAGAGGGAGAGAAGAGAAAGGTCTGTCTATTATCGAGAGGTGCTCCAATGAACACCGTTCCATTCTGCTACTGACAATGGATTTGTCTTTGCTGTGTTTGCACTTTTGAATATACGGTTTCCAGCCTAATATTTTTGAGAACAAACAGCCTGAAACTCTGCAAGTGAATCCAGTTAAATAAAGGGATGAAGGAAATGAATCCAGTTAGATAAAGGGATGAAGGTTTATTTGGTGAAACAACAATTATTATGTTGGTTAGGGTGACCAGACATCCCGCTTTTAAAGGGACAGTCTCCTATTTAAGAATTCCTGCAGGTGTTCTAACTTTTTCTTTAAAACGGTCAAATTGTCCCATATTTTCTGTCTTCCCGCTCTCCACCCCTTCCCTCCCATCAGTACTGGCCGGTCCTGCTGCTGGCCAGATCCCTGCTTGCCAGCTGCCTGCCCACCAGCGGTGAGTGGGAGGGGCAGTTCGGTGGTCAACAATGGGGGTGGGTGTGCAAGGCTGGTGGTGGGGCAAAGTTTCAGTGTACAGGGCCGGCCGCTTTCCCTTCTGATCTGTCAGCGCAATTCCCGCTGCATGCCAGCTTTCAGCCAGCAGGGCCCGTCCCCAGTCTTGTTTCCGGCCAGCACTGGCTGCACGCTACAGTGGCTGGTGAGTGTAGGCAGACACCTAGCAGCAGCTGATTATATGTCACCTCTGCTGCCCACCCATTGGCCCTTTACGTGCTCCCCCTCTCACTGTCCTCTCCCTACTTTGCCCCTTCACCTCCCCAGCTCCACTGCTCCTCCATATCCCCCTGGCAGGGCATGTCCTACTCCCAGCACTGTGTGGACAACCAGCCCCTGGTCAGAGCACTCAGCTCACCAGCAGCCTGGCCTGGAAGAGCCGAGCCCAGCATGTGCCAAAGCCCTACACAGCGCTGGCACGGAGAAGCCTCTCCGCCCCTCAGCTAAGTAGCGGGGGGAGGGGAGTGGAGAAAGTGATTTCCAGCCTGTTCTCACCCCAACAATGCAGGCTCCACAGCAGCCTGCCGGGCAGGGCCTTAACACCCTCTTCACCACCACCTGCCCAGGGTCCTGCCCCCAGGAAGTGCGGGGCTGTTCCATCCCCTAGGCACCTTCCCCTGCTGAGCCACCTCTCTGGCTGGTTCACGGAAGCCCCTGCAGCCAGGTTCCCCGGGCCCTGGTGCACAATGCATCCTTAGGGCTTAACCCCTTCCTGCCCACGCTGTAGCTGGGGGACAGGAGGTGGCTGAGTTATGTCAGTGGCCAGCAGCATCCTGGAGGTGTTAGCTGCCTTTCAACACTGTGCAGGCAGGAAGGGACAAGCTGCTTCCAGGCACAGGGAAATGGGCTGGGGGAGGAGATGAGCTCTGCAAAGACACGGGCCCATGGCTGGAAGCAGCTCCCATCCCTTCCCTCCCGCACAGTGCCGAAAGGCTGCTGCTCGCCACGTCGTGGTGTGAATCCTGGCAGAAATCTGCTGGGAGGGGAGCATGTGACCCTGCGAGCCCTGCAACATGTTGCCTCAGGAAGACGTGGTGCCAGGTACCAGGAGGGGGGGGGGTCCATCCTGGAGGCCCAGCTAGGCATGGAAGGTGGAGAGTGCTGGGCAGGGAGGGTCAGGTTGGTCGATCACCCCCTGTGTGACAGAGGTGTATGGGAGTGTGTATGTGAACCCTAGAGCCTTAAAGATAAGAAGGTAAATAAAAACAATCCAACTACACAGTATTTATTTTTAACGGGTTCAGTCAACTTTATGTAAATTTGAATGTTTGTACTGCATAGTTCTGATTGATTGCCGTTGAACTCGCTTGAATACGAGTAATTTTACCAGGTATCCCATATTCAGCATAGGGAAATATGGTCCCTCTCATGTTGGTGAAAACAAGGCTCGAATTGTGACTGAGCTTTTTTGGTCTGAATCATAAAACTTCAGCTGAATCAGGTTTATCAAAACTTAAGCTTATGAAAATGAATGGTTGGTGCTCTGAATATTTGTTATTTAGAGTCATAAAAATATGTGCCCATTGCCTGAGCACAGTCTGCTTAATCAGTTGTCCATTCAGCCATTTACATAGTCCAGCCTTTACATCTAACTATTTACACAATCATGTGTAGAAATGTACACACAGAATGATGGGGTCTAAATTAGCTGTAACCACTCAAGATAGAGATTCTGGAGTCATTGTGGATACTTCTCTGAAAATATCTGCTCAATGGGCAGTGGCAGTCTAAAAAGCTAACAATGTTAGGAACCATTAGGAAGGGGATAGCTAATAAGATGTTAAATATCATAATGCCACTATATAAATCCATGGTACACCCACACCTTGAACACTGCATGCAGTTATGGTTGCCCCATCTCAAAAAAAATTAGAAATGGAAAAGATACAGAAAATTAATAAGGCTATGGAGCAGCTTCCATGCGAGGCGAGATTAAAAAGAGTGGGACTGTTGGAAAAGAGACAAGTAAGGGTGGATATATTAGAGAGCTATAAAATTATGAATGGTGTGGAGGAAGTGAATAAGGAAGTTTTGTTTACCCCTTCATATAAGACAAGAATCAGGGATCACCCAATGAAATTAATAGGCAGCAGGTTTTAAACAAACAATAAAAAGGACATGCTTCTTCACACAATGTACAGTCAACCTGTGGAACTCTTGCCAGGAGATGATGCGAAGGCCAAGACTATAACTGAGTTCAAAAATAATTAGATAAGTTCATGGAGGATAGGTCCATCAATGGCTATTAGCCAAGATGGTCAGGGATGCAACCCCATGCTCTGGGTGTCCCTAAGCCTCTGACTGCCAGATGCTGGGACTGGATGACAGTGGATGGATCACTCATTAAATTGCCCTGTTCTGTTCATTCTCTTTGAAGCATCTAGCACTGACAAGATATTGGGTTAGATGGACCATTGGTCTGACCGAGTATGCCATTCTTGTGTTCTTCTAGGAAACCAATTACTAATTCCACCCTCCAGTATTCAATAGGCCAATCAGTGCAGTATTTTCTTTCTCCTTTCTTTCTAAATGTAATATCTATGAGCAGTGTCAATTGTCAGTACTCTGATCTTAAATTCTCTATTTTTAAGAGATCAGATATAGCACAGCCTGGCCTTGTCAAGCTTCTCCACACTATTGTGCAATGTTCTTCAACCCTAACCAGAAAGGGTCAACTCTACAGTTCTCTATGCCCATTCAATCCCTAACTTCTTCACCAAGCAGACAGTGGCACTACTGCTAGGGGGCACAGGAGGCACTGTCCCACTAAGAAAACAAAGAAAATAAACTCAAAGTGAGAATTTATCTTCATCCCAGTGAGCTACGTTGTGTTGCCCATAGGAGAGTCCAAAGCGGAAGCATCAGAACTTCAAAGGGTCACCTACACCCCATTGAACAGCTTCAGCAGCCAACCAAAGGGCCCTTTCAAATGTGTCCTGAACTGATGAGTGCACAGGCAGTGAAGAAGCAAGTAGTAAGGGAAAGGGCTCGTTTACACAGCCAGCTCAAAGGGTGCACATATACACAGATTTTGACCGATAGCTACCACTACAACAAGGGTCTCCATTATTACTAGTTGTGAAAAGATTTTTTCTGTAAACTCCTCTCCATAAAGAACTAGACTGAGTCCCCTGAGCCATTCCATACAAGCCATGGAACACTGGGTGATGATGTCTTCTGGGTCTCCTCCATACTGATTTTTTTCTTAAAACTTCCCACCAATGCAGATCCAGTGATTGGAGAAATGGTGGGAGGACTTGTGCAGACAGGGCACGCAGGTGCCCATTAGCATTTTAACCATGAGCCTTGGACTGAGCAGGATTAAGTGATATAGTGATCATAATGCTGATAGTTGGTCTATAGAAGTGCTCCCACCTTCGCTACCACTGGTGGAGTTGCATTGGCGGTAACAACCCTGGGAATTTTAAAGGAAAAATATCTACTGTAGACACCACCCTAAACAATATCCACCAGGGCTGAGCTCAGGCCATGGCATGAAATGCTCTACATTTCATAACCATCCTCACAGCCCTTTGCCTGTTACAGTTTTGAAACACGATGGGAGCGTTTGCTTGGTGGCATAGCAAAGCTGAACAAATCTGCAGGGAATGAACCAGCAGGTTCCAAGTCCATTAATGAAACATTAAACTGTCTATTGCTATAGATTCTTGGTATGGCTGAAATGATCTCATAATGGTGTGCAGTGTAAAGGCAAAAACAGACATAACAGAAATCATTTTAACAGGCAACCATTGCATGCTAGATACATATTAAGCTTGCAAGTTTTCCATATGCACTATATCCTCATTTAGCTTGCAGCCCATATCTGAGCTAAGATGATAACGTAGAGAAAATGATAAATCTTACTTTTTTTATCAAATTGGAACTGCGTAGCATGAATAACTGAACCATCACTTTTTTTATTTTACAGCTTCCTTCATAGAAAAAAAGCAATAAGTTCTGCTCAAGAGGCAATTTGAGATTATGTATTTCAGACTTCTATTATCCTCTTAGTAGCTAACTATGAGCTGGAATTAAATTATGCTACTTGGTCAGCTGGACATCATAAAGCCTAAAATCCGTGCATGTATTTTCATTTACTTGCTTACCAAATCATATAGTAATATGTGATCACATTAGCATTTTTCTCATATTTAGTTTTTAATTACATTTATATAAAGTTTGTGGTGAGTGATGAATTACATATTGTCAAAGCAGATCTGATATCCTATAAATATACATAGGGTTCATTTGTGCCTATAAGGGTCTGGGCTGTGTTGGGAGCAGAGGGAGATTCATTTGCTCATCAGGCGATTTGGAGGCATTGTTCTGCAGCAAGGCTCAATACCTCCTAGAGTTACCTAGGACATAGTGGGAGAACACACGCTGTTACACTTCCTAGCTGATCAATGCAAGATCTGTGGTCCATAAGTCCTTCACTCTCCACTATCATATCGCTGATGAGTCGCATGATCAGTTCTGTGCCACAGAAACCTCACAGTGAGACATCAGATCATTAGCTCTCATCATCACCTGTGAAGGACACAAAGGGAGCCTCCTTATCCTCTGCCACAGAGGATGTGAAGTCATGTCCATATTTTCCTGGCCCATAAGTAACTTCATAAACCCAGGATGCTTTCATTCAATCCCAAAACATGCAGCTCCCACTGCAAACAAGTATTCTCTTATTTTCCAAAGAAGATCATTCCATGGCTGAAACGGTCTCATAGGACAACAAGAAGAGGAGGACCTGAAACCTAACACCTTCCATTCCATTTGGTAGCATTTTACTCCTGCGTGCTACACGTATAAATGACCACACAAGATTTACGGCAGTGGAGAATCAGGCCCACGGAGTCTGGTGATTTGTACACTGAAAATCTCCTGGGTGTCAGAGGGCAATGGTAAGCTCAGTGCTACTGCTCTGGAGAGTACGGCCAGCAATAGGAAGAGCAAACCTTCAAAGGCTGTTCTAAGGCAGAAGGAGAGGTGACCTTAAAATGTTCAGATGAATTTTGGCTAAGAACCTGGACTTCAAGCTTCTGGAGGTTTTTCTCATCACTGGGATCTACCTGGAAAGAATATAAAGCAACTACTCTTCATACAGGAAAAATATGTATGTCACAGCCATGTCAATCAGTTTTTAACTTGTGTAACATTGAGAGATAATTATCAAGAAATAGAGACATAGCAGTTTCAGACTTCAGCTTATTTCAAGGTCAGGCTCCTATTGATCAATAATGTTTGTGAAATCAAGATAGGTTTTAAAGGGCCAGTGTCAGTTCTGTCAGCAACATTAAATCTTTGTGTAATTTATTTTCCAAAGAAAATCATTCTTTGTGGCATATTATGTGTCTTTTTGTCAGGTAGTTAACTATACTGGTGTTAGTTAATTATGATCTGAACTTTATACTGACAGATCTGGGAACAGACTGATATTCCGTAAGTCAGATTTGCCTGCCCATTCTGAAAGAAATATGATTTGTCTTGAGTTGACAGCTGTCTTCATCAAGGTGCCAACCGCTGACAGGAAAAATAAGGACTTCAGCATTTAAAAAAAAAAAAGTACTTGAATATGCTTTCCAGGCAGCAGTAAAGAAGTTAGAGTCCCCGTTCCTCAAGGCCACAATTTAATGTGGCAACAAAAGCTGGAAGAAAGACAGATGCTTCTTACAAATCCTAACCATCAACAATTTGTTCTTTCTTAATACAATATTTGTATGAACTTATAAACCCCATGATTATGGTATCCAGGAGCTATAATGCTGCCATAGATACTTCACAAAACAAGTAGCACAAAAACACTGTGAAAAGCAATTATAGAAAAATGTCCATGCAGCGGAGATTAGCAATAGAATTTTGAGCAGCATTACCTGCTTGTCATTGGGGTTGTTTTTTTAAATGAAAGCTAGAGCCATACAGATTAGAGAATAATGTCACAGAAGGGGCTGATAAAATTGAAAAGATCCATCAGATTAATCACAGGGCTTAAAGGACCATGTCCATTTATAAGAAACAAAAGCTTTGAGCCACAAGGTATTGAAACTATGACATCTTTCTTTTTTCATTTTTTACTGTCGACCTTGTAAATGAAATTCATTGGAAATTTCATAAAGCCTAATAGGACTTTGCATCAAACATTTTAATGACACCTAATTGAAAAATTGTCAGCCATTCATGTAAGCAACATGATCCAGGCCCAGTGTTCCAACATATTCATTAACATCAGTATTCCTCCTCACCCTTTGTAGCATGCGTATCACTTTTTGATTAAAGTACGTGTACAGGAAAAGGCTAGTCCTAGGAGAGAAGTTGCGCTATTTGAAATACTGCATCAATATTTATCGTAGTTTTTGAAAAAGGATTTTTTTAATCTTAACCCACCTGTCTTTGTGAGATAAGATTAAATACATAGATAAAAAAAATCTAAGGGAGTGAACTTCGTGTACCCCCAATTCCCTTTTATTCAATGAGAGTGAATGGGAAAGACCTGAGGGATTGGGCCCACAATACCTTAATTCAGCGATATTCAATTAAATGCATTCCATGACCTTGTGCTGTTCACTGATTATTCAGTTTCTAAGGTGCTTACAAGAGATCTGCTTTATTCCATACCTGGTTCCAATTGCCTGTGTATAATAACAAGAGCTTCAGAGCACAAGGCCCAGACTCTCTGCCTGGGAAGCTCGGCCTTTAAAGGCACAATCCTCAATACCAAAGTCTCTTTGCTTCCAAGAAAACTTATTTATACTGATGCAGTTATTAAGGTTGGGATTGTCAAAGCAGCTGAAGTAAGGTAAGTGTCCAATTCTCAATGGTTTTCACTGATATTTGGGTGCCTTTGAAAACCCAAAGACACTTGAGGCACTAAAGAAGGAAGGGAACTCCTATGTTCTCTACCATTTTTTGCCAATGGGATTTGGCAGTAAATTTGTGCTTAAAAAATTCTGATACTTCCCTTGTGTCTCATAAAGGGTATGACTGTGTAGATTGGGAGGTGGATAAGGTGATGTTGCTATCCCAAAATCCACCCACACTGAAACTTGTGTTATCAAAATGAAATACTATTCATAACAGATTGTGTAGTTATTCACTGGTCAGTCATGCCTTTCCTTTCTTATGTGAAAGGGTTGTAATGTGCATTGTCATCATTACGCTTCAGAGTCAATATCCAATTAAATTGAGTGGGGCAATTGACACCACTGTCAGAGCTATTGTTCCAGATTGTCTTCAGACTGCTTTGCATTGGTGCACATTCAGGTCATACTCTGAAAGGATTCTTTACAACCAGAAGATCTAGACACTTAGACATGTAGACACTTGTCTACATGAACAATTAGACTATGGCAAGCTGGGGTGTGTCTCTGCCCAGCACTAGTCTGCCTCGGTCCAACTGCCCATGTGGACCCTGCTGATACATGTTAACTGTTCTTTTGAGCAAGTCACATTTCAAAGAGGATGAGATCAAAGTGTTCCAACGAGCTAACACCAGTGAGCAGGTTCACAGGGACAGTTAGACACAGCAGTGCAAGGTAGATTCACACCCTGGCTTGCTAAGATTTAATTGGTCATGCAGACAAGCCCTTAGACCAGAGCTACACTACAGACTTTTGTCAGGAGAGTGATGTCAGTCAGGGGTAAGAGGAGGTGTGATCCCAGAGTGACATACTGTGCCAGCAAAAGCCCCTGGAATAAATGCAATTATACCAGCAGAGCTGCACTTTTTCGGGTATAGCGTATTTCATTCTTGGGTGCTGGATAAGCTATATGGAAAAGGCAGTTTTGCCAGTACAAGCTGTGGCCATACTAGGAGCGCTTTGCTGGTGTACAAGTTGGCCACACTCCTTACCTTAATCCACTATCATTAGCTGGCTCCACCCCTGATACTCACCCCGGTGGGAAAAAAAGGTATGGTTCTTTTTCAAATTTCTCCCACAACTGACGCTTTGCTTTCTCTTGGTTTAAATGAAAGTTTAGGTCCAAGGGCACAAGATGACAGCCACACCAGAAAAGTAGCAGCTCACCAATGCCCCACAAATCAGATAACCAATCCCTGGTCCCAGATTTCCATCATGCCCACCCCTTGTCTGACCAAGGAGCAAAAGACAAAGATTGTGAATCAGTCCAGGCCGGTCTGTTCCCATGCAAGGAACATAACACTTATATTGGAGAACCTCACCACCATTATAATAGTCTGGAAATCTCAGTTCATCTGCCATCAGTAACCCACTGAATAAAGTGAGCACCTTGAATCTAACACCATTCAGCAATCCAGCAATTAATTTAGGGAAAGTCTAAGACTATGCAAATAAACAGGCACAATTTTCTGTCCCTGGAAAGAGAGAGAAACATGGAGAACCCTTCCCCCTGAAGGCAAAGAGAAAGGTTATTAACAGCACAGTCCAGTGTGGAGAAGTTCACACTGAATCTAGCAGCTGCAAACATTAACACAAATACTCACAATAACCCCCCCAGGGAAAATTACGTGATCTAATGAAGACTGACAGCTTTGACGTCTGAGGCTAACTTGAGCTTCTAGGGTACCCTTACAGAACAAGCCATAACAAAATTCTCCATTGCAGCAAACCTTAGAAGGAGGTAGTGGAGCATGTCAAGAGGCAGACACTGTGTTATTCAATGTAAAAGCCAACTGCATGCACCATCAAGGCAGTCTTTTTTTTTCTAAGGGAAAAACATCTACACTAAAAACAGTGATAGAAGTGGGCTCGCACTATGAGGTCAGAAGAGTGGATGTTTGCACAGAGATTATAGCTTCTGTAAGTGCTATTGTTACTTTTGTCTCGTCTTCCCTCTCTGCATAATAACTCCAGCCTGCAAACCTGAAATCATATGCCCAATATTCTCTGTGCTGATTATACTTGTGCCCAAGATTTTCAAAAATAGGAAGATGACTTTAAAAGTCATTTAGGTGCCTAATATGGATTTAGGCTACAATTTTCTGCCTTAAATTTATCACTGGGATATGGGCATCTAACTCCTGGGGGTCTTATGAAAATCCTAGCTTTAGGCTCCTAATTTTAGGCTTCTATTTTTGAAAATATTCATCTGTATTTTCAGTATTATTCTGAATTTGAGTGAGTGAAGATTCAGTGCCAGTCTTTCTTTTTTTTAAAGACAATCCTCCAAGCACGCACAAGTGATAAAAGGCTTAAGTCACAGTGTAAACATTTTCAGTCATTCCACATTGATTCTCTTTAGTGATATATCAGTTCAAGGTGAGCCTGCCTGTGACAAGATCCAGTGATTTTGCTAGAGGACATATGCCAGTGATGAGAAGCTGAGATGAAAAAATGTGTTTAGTGAATGTTAGAGCCTTGTTCGGATCTCCCCTTGGATCATAGATAAAACGTGAATCCTTTGTGCCTCCACACAATCTGCCTCCCTGGAAAGTGTGGTCATTTAAAGAAAAAGATAAAATTCCTTCAGAATAACAAGTGCTTTGAAATGGAGAAAAAGGAGAGCTGGTGTGGTCGAGCATCTGGTTTGGGATTCAATTCAGAAGCAGCTTGCTAGAGAGAAGATGCACACTGTGTTCCTTCTCACGGAGGCTTCAGTTCTCTCTTGTTTTGGGATCCTATGAATAGAGGTCACAGAATAAATGCATAGCAGAGGGGGTGGGGTGAAGGTGAGAGCGAGGAAGGGAACGATAACGGCCAGAAATGTGGGAAGAAGCAGACAAAAAGGGAAAAAAAAGACAAAAGCATAGGAAAGCTGAGGGCGAGTAATGTTTGGGAAATTTGGCACTCAAACATGCACAGATATTCTGTCTCCACCCCACCTTCCAACTCCCCGACTCTTATAGGAGCAATGTAGTCTCTGCAAACCCAGACAAGCCAGACTGAGTTTTATTCCGGGGCCGGAGAGATTCTCATAAAATGCATATCCTAGAAATTCCCACAGATTAAGGGGACATGATATTCCCCTCTGACCTCAGAGCCTAATTCCTGTGGTACAGCTGCAAGGAGGGCATTCCATCAGAATGGGGAAGCATGTGGAGACGCTCACTCCCTGCATTTAAAGAACCCAGTATATACGCACTCAATCTGGGACCCCTCCATTTACGGAAGCAGAGGGTGTCAATAGGGCCCACTTGTTTATTTAGATAAACAGGTTAGCGCCCCAGAGTTTAGCTGCAGGATTGTGGAGGGGTTGCTGCAAAAATGTCCCACTCCCCTGGTGTCTCAGTAGCATATTCAGGTAGTGTGGGATCTTAAGATACAGCTCTCTTTTAAAGGGATGTGGTCAAGTAAAACACCCATACATACAGAGTAACTGATTTCAATATCTTCATTAATGATCTGTAGGACGGCGTGGACTGCACCCTCAGCAAGTTTGCAGATGATACTAAACTGGGAGGAGTCGTAGATACACTGGAGGGTAGGGATAGGACATAGAGGGACCTAGACAAATTAGAGGATTGGGCCAAAAGAAACTTGATGAAGTTCAACAAGGACAAGTGCAGAGTCCTGCACTTAGGATGGAAGAATCCCAGGCACTGCTACAAACTAGGGACCGAATGGCTAGGCAGCTGTTCTGCAGAAAAGGACCTAGGGGTTACAGTGGATGAGAAGCTGGATATGAGTCGAGAGTGTGCCCTTGTTGCCAAGAAGGCTAATGGCATTTTGGGCTGTATAAGTAGGGGCATTGCCAGCAGATCGAGAGACGTGATCATTCCCCTCTATTCAGCACTGGTGAGGCCTCATCTGGAGTATTGTGTCCAGTTTTGGGCCCCACAGTACAAGAAGGATGTGGAAAAATTGGAAAGAGTCCAGCGGAGGGCAACAAAAATGATTAGGGGGCTGGAGCACATGACTTATGAGGAGAGGCTGAGGGAACTGGGATTGTTTAGTTTGCAGAAGAGAAGAATGAGGGGGGATTTGATAGCTGCTTTCAACTACCTGAAAGGGGGTTCCAACTAGGATGGATCTGGACTGTTCTCAGTGGTAGCAGATGACAGAACAAGGAGTAATGGTCTCAAGTTGCAGTGGGGAAGTTTTAGGTTGGATATTAGGAAAAACTATTTCACTAGAAAGATGGTGAAGCACTGGAATGGGTTACCTAGGGAGGCGGTGGAATCTCCTTCCTTAGAGGTTTTTAAGGTCAGGCTTGACAAAGCCCTGACTGAAATGATTTAGTTGGGAATTGGTCCTGCTTTGAGCAGGGGTTGGACTGGATGACCTCCTGAGGTCCCTTCTAACCCTGACATTCTATGATTCTAAGGCTAGGCAGGACAATTATGATCATTAAATCTGACCTGCATGTCACAGGCCAGAGAATTTCACCAAGTGATTCCTATGCCATATCAAGCCCATAACTTATGGATGAGCTAAAGCACATCTCTTAAAAAGACATCCAATCTCAATTTATACATATACTTAAACCCACACAATTTTGTCCACTGAATAATACTCAAGATGATTAAAAAGTTTTGCCCAGTACAGACATTTACTCTGAGTTTTTCTGTTCTGGATGAAAATATTTTGTCCTCCTAAATTAATTTAGACAAATGAAGACATGGAGTTGGAAAATAATTCCAAAAACTGCAAGTAGATGATCCTTTCTTAACTAATCATTAAAATCAAATTTACATTTCATTATTAATGATGATAGTTTCCTTTTTGCATTTCACTCATCTTAGAAAAAAATAACAACTAGTTAGTTTCACCAGCTGGTGAAAAGCTAGTACAATAGGAGGCTTGCAAACTTTGCCAGGGAACATTTAAATCCAACCAAGACACTGGTTTTATTGGATTTTTCAAAAAATATTCATAGAATAATTTTTATTGCTCTTGGCTCTTTCAGTAACCCTGAGTTTGGAGCTGAAATTAACCAGACAGTGTCCCTTTAGTATAAACTTTATGAGTGATATAAAGAAGGAGATTGATAAAACTATCGAAAAGATGCATTGGCCTGCTCTGCAATAGCAACAATTCACCAGAGTGAATGTGCTTTTTCAGACCCGTCCCTGACAATGCAATTTTCCCACAATAATGCCAGCCTGACTATTTAACTCTCCCACTGACATTTAGCCAATCCAGTAAGGATGTTGCCAACAGCTAAATGAACAGGCTTCTCTTGTTCACTGTACATTAATCAGTCAATCAATTAAAGTGTATAGGACAGAATGTTAAACCAGGCAAACTAAGTCCATTTTTATCATTATATGATATCACTGGCCTTATTACGACACAGTTATTGTTTAAGCAACATTAAGAGAATGTCAGATTATGATTTTTAAAAAAATAATTGATTATAAAACAGTGCCAAAATGACCAGGGCTGTGTGATTTCTTTTTTAATTTTCTGTAAATCTGATGTTCCCACTCTGCAGTTAAGAAATTGAAAGTGCATCCCATAACCACAAACATTCCCCAATAATTTAATCACACACAAAAAACCTTTTGTATCTGAATCAAATACAGACACATACACTTGAAATTCCTAAAACATTACAGCTTTCTCCACTGCACATCGATGTGATCCCTTATTTCTGGCTGTTTGTTTCAATTGTAGAACATGCTTAATGGAAAGCAAAGTTATTTTATTATAAAGAAAATATTTCTTCTTGCAAATAGCAGAAGAAGAGTGAAAACTATGATTCAGGCTGTTCATGATTTTTTCAGCATGTGTTACCTACATAAGATTTCACCATAGACCAATTATTGGTTTTATAATTACTTTGGTTTGCATGCCTCAATACATTGATATACAAAACATACTGCAGTAATTGGATTGGAGTGGTGTTTTTCCCACAGTGGTGTTGTAATTTATTATAGTGCTGCTGTTTTGGTTAACACTTTGTTCTTTATAGAGAGTGAACATCACCCCCAAGCTGTCGTCTATGCTCAGCAACAGCATCATCTGCTACTCTTCTTTGCAGTGTGTTGAGGGCTTCTCACTGCTTTCCAGGATCATAGGAATATGAAATTACACACTATACTCAAATATAAAGTAATAACAGTAAATAATGACATAAAATGATCACTGAAGTACCAGACTTACAATGTAACTAACCTATGACCATGTAGCATCTTCACTGCTGTCATACTGTGGCAATGGCAGGAATAGAATTGACATCCTCCACCTCCAAAAGTACAGGCCCTGTCCCCGCTAGAGGTAAAGCAGAACTCCCTTAGTTCTAGTATGCCCTAAATAATGCATCTGAGCAATGTGGAGCCCTTCCAGTACTGGGCCATGCTAAAAACACACTAATCAATTCATCACATTGAATTCAGTTGGATTCATGAGTTCCGATGGCAGATAGATACTATTATTAATTTTAAAGAATGCTGTCAAGATAATATTTTCTTAAATATTTCCTTACATGTGTTAATTAATACCACCTCAGATTATTAAAATTAAAATATTTTACAAACTAAATTCACTGTTCACTGTTTATTATGTTTATTTATTTTTTGCAATTAATTTAGTTTGGTCAACAAAAAGATTGCTCAGTTTCACTTCCTGATTCTCATGCATTCAAACAGTGATATTGTCTCTGGGTCTCCCATACTACAGGGATATGTTTAAATTAACAACTGTATTCACTGACAATTTCTAAAATCATGATAACTATTAGTAGTACTCCATGGCTTATTTCAAAATGGTGACATCCTCAATGTGGTTAGTGCCATTAAAGGGCTACATATGCAGCTGGTGAAATTCTGCATAGCTCCAGTGAAGAAAATTAAGTCAATGGCATTATGCTGGTTTACATCAGCTGAAGATGTAGCCCTTCGATTGCATTAACCATATAGAGGAACTCAACATTTAGTAGTAATTCCAATTTCTAAAGTGTTATCATGATTTTAAAAATCAGCTGAGGATTTGGTTCCCATAAAATAAAAATCTGTGTCCCTGTGCATGGAAGATAGGTTTTTCTGTTCAACAGTGATAAATAAAGACTGGCAATCACTGAGTCTACACAGTTCCTGGCACTCAGCTAGAAGACATTTCCCACACCTGGGATTGACTGGAAAATTGCTAGCACCCAATAGATGGCCAAATTTTGGATTACTAGTTAGACAAAGTAAGGAACAATGTCCTTTAATCCTATATGAAAGGAAGACACTTTCAAATGTCTGTTGAATAGAGTCCACAATAATTAAAATCTTCGGCAATAGAATAACAGGATATGGAAATTAGCAAAAAGAATCATCTGTGTCAGTCCAATGTGGAGTTCTCAAAGAGAATTGACATTCAAAGATTTTATTTTTTTATTTAAAATATTTATGCCATGTTTAGGACTCACAGTCAATTAAATTCTATTTGTCTTAAATCTAGAAATGAATAACTTCATTTAATTAGAAAGGATTGTTTACTTGCAGTTTTTTGAATTATTTTCCAACTCCAGGTCTTCATTTATCTAAATTAATTTAGGAGGACAAAATATTTTCATCCAGAACAGAAAAACTCAGAATAAATGTCTGTACAGGGCAAACCTTCCCCTAACACCAAGTAAGAAAATAAAAACAAACGTTTAATTTCACCAGAGCAAGAACAATGAACATTCTGATCTCCTTGTGAAGCTTTGAGGCTAAAGAAAATGTTACTAACAGTAACAAAGGTGTTCCTGACTCTTCCATGAATGTCAAATAATGTCTAATTTGTAGGTAAGAACTAAAGGTTAGATTCCTCCATCTTTACTCATATTGAGTAATACCTACTATGCAAATGCTACCAATGATTGACATAGGTCTACTTAAGGAGAAGGGTACTTCTCAGTGTAAGAAAGGATTGCAGAATTGGGCCCTAAACAATATGGCAAATTTCAGGAACCTCTGAACTCATCATGGCCCAAAGATTTAACAGAAATAACAAAAGCTCCTATAAGTGGGTCCCCCAGCATTTCAATGCTATGGCCCTGATTCAGCAAGGTATGTGCAGAGATTTAAGCACATGAGTAGTCCCATTTTGTTGAGTGGGACTAGTCACATACTTAAAAGTTGGGAACATGCTTAAGTATCTTCCTGAACTGGGACCTAAATTTCTATTTTAAAAGTTATTAAACTTGTATAATTTCAAGATGATCTTCCAAACCTATTTATCTTCCTACCCCTTCATACACAAACTGGAGATTTACTGAACAAAATTCCACTTACACTGGAATAGAGCTGTGGAACATCAGCATGATCTCCACAGTGACACCATTACTTTTAGCTGTGGAGTGGCCATTTCATTTTTATTTAATAAAAGTGCTGTATGAATAGGTCAGTTTCCTGCAGAGGATTCTGGAACCTTTTGGTATTTCAATGGCCTGTAAACCTTATGGATACTTTCAGCTGATCACTAAACTTTTCATATGATACTTCAAGACAAGTTGTGCTTGATTTTTTCCAGCCATCTCATCTGTTTCTGCATGTTCCTCTGAACAGCAACCCACCAGGCCACAAAAAACTTTCCATCAACTTAAACTCACTTTTCTTTTTCTGATAATAGGAGACGAATCATTTATTTAATTAATTTATTTATTGCTCTCTTTGCAAAACCATACAGACGTCCACTGTCTAAAAAGGCATTATCTCTGGCGCACAATCTCAGATACATGGCAAAAGTATTGTATCACTAATGATAAACATGAATGTTCTCGAGACTATTCATGTTCTACACTTAAGCAGGTAGTAATCATATTTTAAGTTTCCACTAAAGAAGCAAAGCCATGTAATTTGCTAAATTTATACTAAACACAATAGTATCTAAGTATGGAAGTCAGTGTTTTAATATAATTGGCCATTTAGATTAAAAGGCTCTTATAAAAATCTTTTTCTGTGAAAGCTGAAAAACAGTCATAATTACAGAGTAGTAACACATGACAGATAATGTTCCAATTTTAGAAAATTAGCTCTTTCTTGGGTTTCCATTGAAACTCTCTTTGTCTGACTATAGTATCAGACTGAGGGTATTGTTTGTCTATTCAGGACAGAGAGAGGCAGTGTGCTCAAGTAGAATTGTTGTATTAGTTAGCATTTGCTATTCAAACTGCAATACAGACCAACAAAACAGTCTTCTTTGTTCAACTAGGTGGGTCTGCTCCAAGTCGATTGAGCTCCATAGCAGTCTAGTGGGCTTTGGATCAGGCTCTGATGATTCATATTCAGCCTGATACTGTTCCCACTGAAGTCAACAGCGAAGCTTTTACTGAGGTAAATAGGAGAAAAATCAGGCTCATTAAGATCATGTCCCACTATCATAAGGCAAAGGCAAAGTGCTGTTTTTGTAGCATAGTTTTACAGACACTTGGACATAATCACCCTAGAACTAGCATCATACACTATATTGTTTCAAAGTTATTTCTTCAAATTGCTTACTTTTGCATTCAACACAATACCAAAAATTAATATTCATGTGTTTCCCTCACACAAATAATTTCCACTGTAGTCCAAAAAAAGTATTATATATTTTGTTTTGCTTAAACTCTAAGATATACAGATGTGTTGGTACTTTTTAATGCATACAGACACACAAATCATATTGTATAGCCTTTCAAGAAAAAATCATAGTTGCATACCAGGAACTTAAAAGATTTAATTCCTGGTATCATCAAAAAGTTTCTTTGGTACAATTAGAAAAATCCTTCCTTTGAACACAATCTAGTTCAATGAATAATTAAATGAGCAGTAAGTAGTAAACGTTACAAAAACAATAACACATATAGCAAAATAGTTTAAAGTCAAGCAGAGATTTCTTACAAAATTACATCTCAGTGAAAACAGCCACATAATAAGCCAACAATAGCTTTGAGTGCAGCAATTTCTGTAGAAGGTTTGGTAATTTTTTTGCAATATTATATGTTACAAGTCATTTCACCTATCTTCTAATTTTATGGATCTATTGCTAATTGAAAATGACAGTTTTGATTGATGGAATGACTGTTGTGATGCTAAGGAGAAAAGACCTAAAGAATAGAAACCTGGATGTCTCAGAGTATTAGTGATAGAATCTGGAGCCTTTCATCTCTTTGTTGCCAGTTCAGATTTGATCCAGTTCAGTAATGAATAGTGACCAGAAGCTGTTACTATCTATTCAGTAGCCTATTGAAATAAGATGGTGTCCTCAGTTTGGTTCCATAGGACGTGCCTATATCACAATTGCTGACGATATTGTTAGGGAAGCTAAAGATGGAGGGGCTCAATTCTGCAAGGTTCTGAGTACTCCAGTGAGGTGCCAAGCAGCTTTGTCTCCCACTCAGTGGGAGATGAGGGCCCTTAGCAACTCACAGGAAGACACTCTAGGAGCAAGTCCTCAATGGGCCTGGAACCTAGTGGCCTCTTGCTCCTCGATGTGTCTCTCCAGTTCAGAGCTGAAGCACGTTGACAGCATAGTGGGGGATGTGTCACTGCCCCTGCTCGTGCCATAGCTGGTCCATAGCTGGAGAGAGGTTATCATTCTCCAGGGGTCCCACACCGTCCCAATGAAATAAATAAAAGGTTGCAAATGGGGTTGGGGTTTTTGCTTCTAGGTGGATTATTAATTGTTCTTATTACACTTTTATTCCAAAAATCCTATAAACCAGCAGCCAGACTTATGGCATCTCATTCCTAAAATCCCTCTGGACTTAATTATGTAAACATAATTGGGGGCAGGGGAGAATAAATGAATTAAGAAAAATACAGCTTGTCCTCTTGAATCTCACTAGTAATTAACTTTAACATGCATCTTCCTTTAAAAATATTGTTTCGTTGTTATCCCCGTCACAAGCCAAATAAGGTGTTACTTCTCCAAGGGTCTAAGCCTTCTAAACTGCATAAGTAACCATGTAGTGAGGTATATAATCATAAATCAGAGAGCTGGATAGCCAGGGAACAGAGAAAAAGGGTGGGCCAGTGGTTACAGAACTCATGAGATCTGGATTCAGTTCCCTGCTCCACCAAAGACATTTAGTGTGAGCTTGGGCAAGTCCCGTTGTCTTTCTGTGCCTCAGTTCCCCATCTGTAAATTGGGGATAATAGCACTTCCCTACCTCACAGGAAGAGCGTGACGATAAATTAAAGATTGTGAGGCACTCAGATACTTCAGTAATGAAGCAAGTATAAGCACCTTAGATTGGTAGTGTATAGGCAAGCTGTTTTCACCAGTTTGACTGCTAAGCTGTGACAGCAGCATTCATCAAAAATTGACATTCCCTACATAAGTTCAGATTGTGCTGTAACTAATATAATTTACATTTCCCAGGCTTAATATCAATCAGAAGTATCTCTTTGTCCCATCTCAGCTCTGGTTTGTCTCAGCCCTTACCTTCATATTTTTCTTGTTACCAAAAATATTGCTGTAAACCAACATGTGCTCCCCTCTGTAGCTGTTTAGAGTGGGGGTACGTAATAAAGCTGTCAAGTACAGTGATCTAGTTTAATGTATTTCCCTGGTGTCCTGCTGGGCTAGATAGGTTTCTGACCCAGAAATTCCGCTGTCAGATTCTTAAGTGACATTTCATGATTGGCTACAACTGCACCCCACAATACAGATCTGCTGCCAGAAATGAAGGCAATTGCCTTCCTATCTGACTCGACAACAGAGTGGAAAGGTACAAGAGAGCTAACAGGAAATGCCTGATACAGCTTAGGCTGACAGATGGAGATAGCTGTGA